>NW_022106471.1:9930453-9962223 GCF_000313985.2 Echinops telfairi
AATTTATAAATTATCAAGGGTTCATGAGGGAGGGGGGAGGGAGAAGGGAGGGAGAAAAAATGAGGACCTGATGCCAGGGGCTTAAATGGAGAGGAAATGTTTTGAGAATGATGAGGGCAATGAATGTACAAATGTGCTGTATGAGCTACTAATAAAATGATAAAAAAAAGATTTGGAACCAAATTTAATTTGGATGCTTTGTTGTTGTTAGCTACCATAGAACAGGCTCGGCTTGCAGAGGCAATATTCAAATACTCCATCATTTTCCTATTTTTCCTTTTGTCAGTTAAACTCTAAATGAAAGACAAATGTCCTAGGGTCATAAAAATAAAAACAAGAAACCCCCTGAATCCCACATTTCAAAGTGAAGAGAGGTCTTCAGTGAAACACAAGGAAAGTCATGTTCTCTCCACTGGGATAGACTGAGGGCCAGAAAGACAGACTAACACTGACTGCCATCTGCAATGTGAAAAGTGAGAAGAAAAGCCTGAGGCATCCATGAAGAGTGAACACACTGTAACATGAACATCACAACAGAAGTCCCGTGATGCTGCTATGTGGAGGGTATGCCTGCAAGAAACACTTGCACTTACATTAAAAGGAGCAGTCTTAGAAACGGCAATTCTCATCTGGAGCTTAAATCGAAGCAGATGACAATAGAGATGGTATGCCCTGAAGGTCAGTGTTCCAACACGCATATTCTACTGGCTATTTCCAGAAAGCCTTACATAACTTTGTAGATAGGTCTTTGATTCAGGGAGAGAAATATTTCTCAGCATACTGCACTTGGAGCACTTAAGGTTGGGCTAGAAACAGTCCCTGCATGTACATTCTGTCCTTTTACGTTCCCTCTGCCTTTGAAGGAAGGTTCAAAAAAGTGAGCCCTCTCCACCTTTATCCATGGAACCCAAAGCAATATTAAGGAGGGGGGGAAAGCACTGGTTTGAGAGTTATACAATTTGAATTGATATTTGGCAGCACTAATATTATTAGCTGGGTAACATTGGGAACGTAATTTCATTTTTATGAGTCTTGGTTTCCAAATCTAAAAAAAGGGAAACATAATACCTATTTTACAGGACAGTTAAAAAGCTCAAGGAAGCCCGCTCGCATGACTGTGTCTGGTTTAAAATGTCATTCTGAAAAAAATAAATAAATAAATAAAATGTCATTCTGTCTTTCTGCCCTGTTCCTGACATCCTGTGCCCTGACATTTTACAAGGAGTGCTGTTAAATATTTTCTACCATTTGTTTTCTTCAAAACAGGCAGGTTGGCTGTTAACACTGACAAAAGTCACGTGAAAGGCTTCTGAGGTTTGATGCCATCCCAGAGAAACAAAGAAAAATTTCAGGAAGGGAGCAGAACCAAGTGCTTCAGACAAGCCCCGAACAATGACTCCGCCTGTTTTCAGTGTTACTTAACCTCCTCAGAGCCTAGGGCTCTCTATGAGTCTTTTTCTTGCTGCAATTATCAGGCAGGCAATTTACCCTCTTACTTTCTTTTAATTTAATCCAGGAATCAAATCTCAGGAATCGGAAATGACAAAGTTTGACCTTGAAGAAACTGGTCACAGCTCAGAGCTGAACTCTAAACCCTTCTTAGTTTTTTAGAATGTGGGTTTGTTTCTTTTTTAATGCTTTCTGTCCTTGAATGGCAAATGTGCTCCTGCACTGGTTCAAACAGGTATTTGTAGAACCCTCGCCTAGACTGCCAGAGAACTGTTACTAGGTGGCAGCTGTATCAGTGACGCCCGGAATCTCGCAGCATGACAGTTATCCAGTACAGGGGTGCTTCCTAACTTTCCCCTCTCACGGCAGAGCCAGAACTTGAGACAAAGCCTTTACAGAAAAGTAGTACACAAGCAGCATGGAAAGAAGCGGGATAAAAAGATCCACCCGACTCAGATTTTCCCACAAAGAGATCATTGTTCCAACTCCTAGCAGCTCCGAGTCACTCCCTCCAAGTGTTTACCACCCTTTCAGACCTAAAGGAGAAAGGGGAGGATTTGAGGCAGCAGGTTCTCATTGTAAGGGTCACAAAATCCCAAGTCAGTTAGGCATTAAATATGTATTGAACATCTTACACTTGTCAGGTATTCGCTATGTATGAGGGGGTACCCCCTACCCCCCACCCCCCAACAACAAAAATCAGAATTGCGCTGGGCAGTCAGAGCTTTTGTAGTATGCAATTTCCCTGCTAGGTGAGCAGCAAGCAACTCCTCTGAGTTCGTGCACCCAGTGGCATCTCCCGGGGTCTCAGTGAACTTTTTCGTGAAAGCAGTTTCATTCAAACCTCCTTTTTGTGATGGTTGAAGTAAGAGAATCACAGCTGTAGCTGTGAAATTTTGTTTCCTGCTTGAGAAAAATGCTGCGGAAACTTTTGTGATGTTTAACACAGCTTACAAGGGCAGCACTATGAGAAAAACTCAAGGCAAAATGTCAACTGATGACAAACCTCATTCTGGACGTCCTTCAGCTTCCCCAAAGGATGAAAACGTTGACTTGTAGTGCATTTGGAGTTCATTCCACTAGGTCAGACTGTTAATTAAGCTTTCTATTTAGAGGATCTGAAAAGTTTATGTAACAGTGTAACAGTGTGCAACAAAAGAGTCCTGAATGGGGCCGACAGGGGACTGGTTTTGCCACCACGACAATGAACCGGCTCACGCAGCATCTCAATGGGCCAGATTTTGGCAAAAAACAGCATGCCTCTCTTGCTCCACACACCTTGCTTACCTGACCTCATTCCATGCAACTTCTTTTTATTTCCGTGAGGGAATAAAAAGGGACATGAAAGGACAGCAAGTAGAAGATTGAAGAAAAGATGAGGGAGGTGCTGTCAGTTATCTAAACAAACGAGTTTGAAAAATGTTTCCAAGAATGGAATCATAGATTTGACAAATGTATTAACTGTAATGGAGAGTACTTTGAAGGTGATACGGCGGTTTTGTAAAAAATCCATAAATACATAGCTTTTAAAAAATCCTGTTTTGGGGGGTATCCCTGGTGTATCCGAAAGACTTGACAAGCAGAGTCTCAAACTCACACTCGCTGCCATCAGTCTACAGTGCCTTGTGGAACCCCCCACAGGACAGCGGAGAAAGACCCCTGTGAGTTTCTGAGATTGCAACTCTTTTGGGGAGTATAAAGTCCCATCTTTCTCCCACTGGGCAGCTGGTGGTTTCTGAACTGCTGATCCTGTGTCTGACAACCCAACACATAACAACTATACCACTGGAGATGCAAAGAGACTTGTGTACTAATGTCCACTGTAAAACTATTTACAATAGCCAAAAGTTAGTGTGTTGTGTGTCTGTGTGTGTGTGTATGTATTTATCCAAACCCATTTTATTGGGAGCTCATACAGATATCATATTGTTCCATAGTTCAATTACATCAAGCAGCATTGTATAATTGCTACCACAATAAGCTTCAAAACATTATCTTCCTTGAAATCCTTGACATCAGCTCCCTTGGTAGTGTGTTGTCTTGGTATTCTCTACCTTATCTCTCCAGGTTCTAATATGCATTGCAATGTCTACACAGAACTCACAGACAATATGCATGGTTAAAGGGCTTATAAAGGGAGTCTGACAGGTTGTAGTAAGTGTGAAATACTCAGGATACAGTTGTTTATCACGACTTGTTATAAAGTTCTTTCAGGTCTGCTAATAAATGCCCAAAGGATCATACTACTCTGCTGGAAGCCTCAACTCGAAGGCATTCAGCTCCCTGAATTCAGGTCAGTGAACCCAGCTTCCACAAATATGTGCTCAGAGGCATTCTACTTCACAAACCAATCTCCCGCACAAAAGCACTAGCTTTACTCGCTGCGTGGGTTGGGAAGTCCACCACTCTGTTCCACGCTCTGGCTACTGTTACACTGCTGCTCCTCTGCTGTTACAGCTGTCTCCTGGATCTAGGCGATTCACTTCACAAGGATCTTTGGTCTAGACTCTAGAGGACATGCTCTACTCCTGGCTCTTCTTGCTCCTCCTGCTCCTCAGAGGGCTTCTTGTATATGCCGCAGGATGGCATACCAGGGGATCCTATCAATAATTACTCACAGATAACCTTCTTACCAGACTCATGCAGGAAACAGCAGTGGACGTTAGAGATTTGGGCTAGGAGAGCCACATTAAATAATTCCCTGTCCCCGCAGGTAGAATAACCTGCCAATTAACAGATAACAAAATTTGGTGTATACATACATACTACTCAGTCAGTAGGATAGGGGAAGGAAACTTTAATACATGTTACAGTATGGATGAAGCTTAAAGACATTACGCTGAGTGACATAAGCCAATCACAAAGGAACAATTATTGTATGACCTCACTTACACAAAAAGTGACCAAAGTTTATCGGTGCTTACTAATGTGAGGAGAAGAGTGGTAAATGGGAGTAAACAGTGATGGAAAAATCACATTGCTAAGGGCAGGGTTGTAAAGTTGATTATTGTAACTGTGGTCAGTAAGTTGTGCACCTGTAAAAAGTCAAATTGGCCTATGTTGTATGTTGGGTGTTTTAACAATGACAAAAGGAAAGAGTAAGTGCCAAGTTGCTTATGTACAAAGAGACACCTCATGGGATTTGCTTCCTTGGTTTGGAGGTGTAGAGCCAGGCCTTCATGGGCCACCCCAGTTAACTGGCCTAATAATGGGCCTAATGCTTCTGTTCTACATCCTAGTTTGTCTTGCAATGCCTTGGATCTTCACTCCTTGCATGCAGCTATCAAAGTTACAACTAATGGTCTCTATTCACTTGGAGCAAGAGAAAAGACAGAGAGTCTGGAACAGGAGAAGGAAATGTAATGTGTGGCTAATTGTCTCCATGTTAAAATGGCCTCCTTTGCCAAGAGATCAAAAGAACTAGATGGTGTCCAGTCATCATGACTGAATACTTTGATCAAAGATTCCATAGTCTTCTATGATGGATCAAAAAGAGAAACCATATAGAACACAATTTCAAATCCTCATGGATTCTAGACTTTCTGGAGCCATAGAAAGTAAACAAACCCTGAAACCCAGAGATAATCTGAAAATTTTAACCCAAAACATCCTTTGAAGTCATCTTAAAACTAAACAATAGCTGGGTTGAACTAACAGAAAAGGTCTGTCTTGAGCTATTTTAAGAACACTTTACTCAAACACTTGATAGGAATCTAGGGGTAATGAGGTTGTGTTAATGAAGGAGGGACAACTCAGCAAAGGAGGGTAAGAATGGTACAACAACTTGAAGAATATAATCAAGGTCATTAAATTATACCCATAGAAGCGGTTGAATTTTGGTGTATGCTTTGCTGTATGTATTCTCGACAAAAAAACATACAAAATTTAGAGAAAGATGTTTAAAGAAAAGGGACAGAAGTACCAATATTTAAAACTAAAATAACTCTGTTCTTGTTTTAAAACCTTCTTTTCCATTCTATTATCCCAAAGAGCTTACACTTGTAAAGAAATGGATTCTAGTTGTGTATGTGAAGGCTCAGAGAATCCTTCTTAGTAATGGTGCCCTACCTCTCCCTGAGCCAAGACTAGAAAATTACTTTTTGTGAGGTATTTAATTTTTTGGTACTGACCCATGATTATATATCCTTACTCTCGGAGCTATTGCTGCTGATCAAATAGCGGGTAGGTAGTAAGTATAAAATCATTATTGGGTGTTAAGGGCCTGATTTTTCAAGGACCTAGGAAAACATGGTACCGCTCTTTTCTCCATAGAAAATTGCCCTTTTATTTTTCTTGGCTATCTCTATAGCCACTATCTCAAATTCAATTGTCCATGGGGGCATGCAGGTCAGGTGGAGTGTAAAAGTCAGCTGGGGCAGTAATGGGAAGATGTAGATCATGGTGGGAATGAAGTGAGCACACCACCATCTGAAAGAATAGACAGATCTTTGCTCTAGTTGGCTGCTATCCTGTAGAAAAGTAGGCTCATTGTCAGATGTTTGAAATTTCAAGAGTCAATAAACTACTTTGTTACGTTAAGAGCCACTGAGCTGGTCTGACTCTTAGTGACTTACGTACAAGGGAAGCAAACACTGCCAGGTTCTGTGCCATCCACACAATCATTGTTATGCTTGAGTCCATTGTTGCAACCACTGTGCCAATCCCTCTCATGAGGGTCTTCCTTTTTCACTGAACCTTATTGTTCTAAGCATGCTGTCCTGTGTCAGGGATGGTCCCTCCTGACGACATGTCCAAAGTACATGAGATGAAGTTTCATCACCCTTGCTTGCTTCTGATGACAATTTTGGTTGTGCTTCTACATACTTGTTCATTCTTCTGACAACCCCAAACCTAATTTTATTTGCAATACGCCCATAGTCATCTGAGGCATTCATAGTGAAAGTATCTTTTGTCACTGAAAGGGTGGATCATTTTATTTTAAAAGTTTCAAAAATTGATTTATTTAATGTTGATTTATCCTGATATATATTATTCTGGTTTAGGGACGTAAATACAAAGTTGGGCCTTGAAAGCTAAGGATAAGGAGATGGCATTTTGGCCTGGATGAACAACATGTAGGAGTTCTGGTGGCACAGTGGTTAAAGCACTTTGCAGGAGAGAGCTGTGTCAGTCTGCTTCTGGAAAGACTTACCCCCTTAGCGTCATCACTTCAGGGCTACTCTGCTTTGTCCTAATGGACTACCATGAGTTGGGTCTGACTTGATGGCAGTAGTTCAATTCGGTTGAACAGTTTATACAAAGACACTGAAGTATAAATGCTTGCCATGTTGCGGGGAGGGGAATGAACAGATTAAATTAGATGAAAGAAAAGGACTCTTTTCTGGGGATGAAACTGCTTGAATTCTAAAGAAGGAAGTCAAGATTTCTATCATCTTCAAAGGACGGAGTCTAGCCAGTATTCATTATGAGCAAGGAAGAATTTCACCTTGTTAAGGATTATATGTTAATCTTTCCATTTTTTCTAATAGAGAGTAAGGTTCAACATTGACCCATGGAAAAGTCTTCGAATGAAGGTAGGTTTAATTGAACACATTTTAAGTTAACTCTTCTGGCATTGTGGTGGTCAAGGCTTTCAAAGCAAAAATTAAATGATCTCTGAAAGGCTATTTCTTTCTGATCAATAAAACACCAAGAATTTAAAATCCAAAGGAAATGCAACCGGACCGTTTTGGCACACTGTCAGATTCATCAGGTCGAGTTCTCATCAGCCTGCCTGTCAGCTGGCAAAGCTGGAAAAAGACCGGCCTCCTAAAAGGTTTCTAGCCGGGGCCACAGCCCCAGAATGCACCACCATCCAGCCTCGCCATGTAGGGACAAGTCTGCAGCAGCGCTTGTGCCAGCCATAGTTCCATTTCTGTTTTGTTTTTTCCCCCCAGCAACAACTGATGCTGGGGCTCCCAGTTCAATTGATATTCTCATTAGAATCCTGGAGACAAGTGGCCAGAATAGACCCAGTGCCTTTTACCATAATCTACAATATTCAAATCTCAAATTAAATGAGCTTTGCTCTTTTAGAAGGAGCCGTGGTGACAAAAGAGTCAAAATACTCATTTGCTAAGAAAACGGCCAGGAGTTCGGACCCACCAGGTTGGTTCTGCAAAGATTATAGCCTTAGAACAGTGGTTCTTAACCTTCCTCATGCCGCGGCCCTTTCATACAGTTCCTCATGTTGTGGTGACCCCCCCAACCATAAAATTATCTTCGTTGCTACTTCATAACTATAATTTTGCTACCGCTATGAATCAGGCAACCCTTGTGAAAGGGTTGTTCAACCCCCAAAGGGGTCGGTAGCAACGCACAGGTTGAGAACCGCTGCCTTAGAAAGTCAATGAGGCAATTCAATTCTGTCCTAGAAAGTTATTGTAAGGCAGAATGAACTCATTGCAATGGGTTTTCTTTTGGTTTCTGTTGAGAAAAAGCACCCTAGAGGAAAGTTTGGAAAAAGACAAGACACCCATTTCTAAGGAATTGAGACTTTATTAAGAAGGCAATGAAAGAAGGAGACATTGATTTTTGGTTTGATAAATAACATGATTAGAGCAGATTTATGACTACCACTGATTTGCCATACTGTGGTGGCTGGTGTGTCGCTGTGATTCTGGAAGCTATGGCACTGGCATTTCAAATTCACCCCTAGTGAACAATGGGATCACACATAATGACGATTGTGAGGATGGCATGGGACCCGGGAGAGTGTCCTTTTGCTGTGTTTAGGGATGCAGGAGTCAGAGAAGACTCAATGGCATCGAACAGCAGCAACATGTAACCTTAGAAACGGTGTGCTGCAGGGCTGTATCCTTTCACCATCAGTATTCGAACAAGGAGAAGTTGAACTACAGAAGACGAACGTGGTGCAAGGTTTGGACGAAGATGCGTTCACGTGTCATTTGCGGATGATACTACCTTGTCTGAGTCGTCTGAGCTGGACAGTTTTAGCACAATCTCAGATTCATCAATGAACATGAAAACTTTAAATTCTTACTAATGAAGGTCAAAGGCTACAGTCTCCAGCACAGATTCCACCCAAAAGTGAACTACAAACTTCACAACTTGACTCGACAAACAACATCATGATAAATGTAGGGGAAACAAATTGTCAATGACGCAATTCTACTTAGATCAATAATCAGTGTCCATGAAAGCAGAAATCAAGAAATCAAACTAAATCTTGCATTAGGCAAAACTGATGCAAACACCCTCTTGAATAGTTTAAAAAAGCAAAGATGCTACTTCCATGTGTAAGATGCACCTGGCTCTGGCCATGGCCTTTGCAAATACTTGACATGTGTATAGACAGAGGGATTATGAAAAAGAGGCAGAAGAGGAGCTGATGTATTCAATTGTGGTTTTGGCAAAGAATACTGAATATGTTGTGGCCTGACAGAAGAATGAACGAGTCAGTCATGAAGAAATACAATTACAATGTTCCTGAGAAGCTAAAATGGTGAGACAGCAGCTCATTTACTTTGGACACGTCACTAGTTGCTAGAAACAGGCAGATGATTGGTGAAGTAGAGGGCCAGTGAGGGGAAAAAGAGGGAAACTGTCAATGAAATGCTCGGACATAATCGCCACAGTAATGGATTCAAGCCTATCGACTCTCATGAAGATGGCACTGGATCGGGCAACATTTTGTTTTGGAATAAAGTTCCCATGAGTTGGCGGTGATCTCATGGCAGTACGTCAAGTGGAATCCCAAATACAAACCCTAAACAAGGAAGACGGGTATTAACAAAGGATTTCAGTAGAAATTTAAACTCATAGCGAGCATGGCATGATTCATCTTCTGACATTGATACAGAAATAGATGTTCTGTTTTTTTTAAGCATTTTATGCAACTCCTAGCTCCTGTTTTTGTGTGCCATTGAGTCGAATCTAACTACTTACCACCACCCTATATGATGCAGTAGGAACTATCTCAAAGGGTTTCATAGGCTGTGAACTTGATGGGAGCTGACTGCAAAGTCTGGGCTCCTACGAGCTGCTGTAGATGGTACTTTCAAATCATCGATTTTGGGCCCTCAGGACTGCTAGCAGGCAAGTGCTTAAGCACTGTGCACCAAGATTCTCCTAAGCTACTACTATCTTCTATATGCTCCTTTTGTTTATATGATTGTTTATTGAACACAGAATATAAGAGACTGTGTTGCTTGTTTGTTTGTTTGACTGCTGTATCCCCCAGCATTTAGAATGACTGGCATAAAGCGGGCACTTATGATGAATGTGGCTAGATAGAAGGATGGAAGAATGCAGCCAATTAAGAGCCAATTATGCAGCCATTAAATCCAACTAGCTTTACATAAAAGAATTGATAATAAAATATATACAACATAAGGTTTTGTTCGGAAAGACTTACAACGCATAATAGAAGATTCTAATTTTCTTGTACTGCTGATTTTAGGAGACATGTACAAAGATAATGTTTGTTCCAAGCTTTTACCACTTGTGAAACAAAATTGTTCTTCCTAGGCATTTGTTTCTTTTCTTTTTCCAGTGGTAGTATGAACATGAATCAATTTTTGAAATTGTTCACTTGAGCTGCTCAATAAATTATGGAATTCAACTATAGGTTGAAAGCAAAGACTGCTACTATGTGCAGAGTGATAAAGATGTGCCTGTGTGTGTGTGTGTGTGTGTGTGTGTGTGTGTGTGTGTGTGTGTGAGCTACTCAGTCTCCACCTCCAAGAAGCTTCAGAAAGACATGCCTATTATACACAATGAATTATAATCTGAGGTAAAAGGCTATCTTCGTTTCTGAGGGCTGTCAAAAATTTTTCACGAATTGGGTGGCTTTAACACATCAGGAGTTTATTCTCTCACAGTTGAGAAGGCCAGAAACCCTTTTACAGATCCTGAGGGAGAAGCCATCCAGTGCTTCTCGCCCTGCTTCAGCGGTTACTAACAATTCTTGGCATCGCTTGGTGGGTAGGAATATAATCCAAACTCCTCTTCCACTGTCACATGGCGTTCTTCCTACAAGTCTTTTTAGGGCCTTCTTTGAAGAACACCAATCACTGGATATAGGTCCCACTCTAATCTGGTATAATCTCATTTTAATGAATTGTAGCTCCAAAGACTATTTCCAAATAAAACCACACTCTGGGGTTCTAGGAGGACATGACACCGGTGAGGCGATAGGCAGTCTAGCACAAACGTAAGAAATAGAACAGAAGAAATGTAGGCCAGGTATGTTGAAAGTATATAAAAGGGGGATATTGATTCTGTCTGGAGGAATTAAAGGCTTTCATGAAAGAAATGGTATTCATGGCAGGCTTTGATGCATAGCTAGGATTTTTACAGAGAAGAGAAAAGGGAGGGGTGTCTTAAAGTCAAGAGAATAGCAAAGGTACAAAAATAGCAGTGTAGAGAGTATTTGTTTAAAACATGTGTTTTACGTTTAAAAGCCTGATTTAACTGGCGAGTCAGGGTGGAGTACAATGAAGTAAGGACTCATACTAAGTCATTCATGAGGAGTCAACCTGTCAGGTATGTATTTCAGGAGGCAGTGAGAAACACAAATTAGAAAAAGCAAAAAATCAGAGAACGGGAGATGAGGGCCCAATCTAAGATAAGGGGTATGGGAATGGATAGGTATACAAATACTGGAAATATATAAGATTACGTTACCATATAGATGCTGTAGGTGAGGGGACAAAAAGTAATTAAGATCATTTATATGCTTACTTATCATATATCAAGCCTGGGTTATAAATATAGTGTCATTAACTGAAGTCAGAAACTGGGGAAATCACGTCTTTAAAGTAAGAACATGGGAGTTGGAGGGCCTGTGATACGTTTATGCAGCATTGCTTACTGTGCAGTTATGAAATATGGATCTGAGTTTTTAAAGGGGAGCGCTAAAGACACAGCTTTGGAAGGGACATGGAATTGCTGGTGAAAAATCACAGGTGATTTGATAGGATTTTGATGAAAAGCACATAGTTAAGAGAGCGGAAGGCAGATGTGCATCCCCAGAACAACGAATCCAGTAGTTAGAAAGGCTTCACTGTAGAAGACAGAGGGAAAGAAAGGAAGAGACCCGGAAAGGGCAGTGCCAAAGCCCAGGTTAAGTCCAAAGAGGAGAGAGGGGCCAGGGAATCAAATGTGACAAGTGGTCTGAAATGAAGTAGCACAAGACGATGTTGAGCTTGATGGCTAAAATTTTCTTGGTGACCTCTGGCAGAAGAGTTTTAAGAAGATTGGCGATAGAAAGATGGTGCCATTGAGCCCTGGAAGTGTAAGGCAAGAACCCATGGAAGAAAGCTGTTACTTTGAGAGAATCGCAACTGATGTTAGGAAACACAATGGGTTAAAATGGCTAAACGGAGAACTAATTTGGTGTCAACTTTTACCCAACTCCTCCTATCCACTCACTAACACACTGGCATACTCCCAAAAATCAAGCAACAAAGGACTACAGACAGTAAGTTTTGACTTTTTAAAAATAGATTACTTTTTAGTGACTTCAAGGCAAAGCTAAGAGTTTCCAATTCCTGGTTATGAAATGTTGACATTATGAAGAATACAGTGGCTATAGCAGTACTTTACAAATCAAAGTTTTTAATGAGTAGTTTTTAATCAGCAGAGTAGTATAATTAGAAAAATATATTTATGTTAAAAAGGCACTTGTAAATAGTATTGGGTCCTATGACATGTATGTCAATTATGATTTTACAGTATGAGGCTCTGTTAGCCTTCCTCTACTTCCATCCAGCCTCTTCTGTGGTGGCTTCTGAAGCATCCAGGGTCGTAATGGGCTCTACATACTGCCAAGTCATTAAGACCGTGGGCTACCTGAATTATCAAAAACTACAGCGCAATCTCAGGAAGACTCCGAACCATTAGCCAACTTTGGCCATTTTGTAGAGCAATTAAAAATGCATTTCAAAAATGATTTTAAAAAATGCATTTCATTATTTACAGGACATGATTCAAAATATTTGTTCCATGTTTATTTCTATTTGACAGAAAGAAGTGTCTTTTCATTTATAAACTAACAATATAGATAATCTGTGCCAGTAGTTGGTTTTGGATACTGGCCATATTGCTTAGTCCTGCGAACCATTTAAGAACAAATTATTTTCACATTGAGAACATTTAGAAAATAAATAATAAATGATAATGTGTCCACTGTTCTTTGTAAAGTCTTAAATAGTCTTCATGAAAGGGATCGTCATCATTAACTATTTATTAAACACCCACTAGGAATGTTTAGTTGAGCATGAAATGCACTAACCAGAACAGACTAGAATTTTTATTTCATGTTATCATTTTTTTTTTTAGTCATACATAATTTTTTAAAAACATTTTATTAGGGGCTCATACAACTGTTATCCCAATCCATACACACATCAATTGTGTAAAGCGCATTTGTACATCGTTTCTCAAAACATTTTCTCTCCATTTAAACCCCCGACATTAGGTCCTCATTTTTCCCCTCCCTCCCTGCTCCCGCCTCTCGCATGAGCCCTTGATAGTTTATAAATGGGTATTTTGTCATATCTTGCCCTGTCCGACGTCTCCCTTCATCCACTTTTCGGTTGTCTGTCCCCCAGGGAGGAGGTCACACACAGTTCCATGTAATCGGTTCCCTCTTTCCTACCCATTCTCCCTTTACCCTCCCTGTTTTGCCACTCACACCACTGGTCCTGTAGGGCTCATCCGTCCTGGATTCCCTGTATTTTCAGTTCCTATCTGTACCAGTGTACATCCTCTGGTCTAGCCAGACTTGCAAGATCGAATTCGAGTCATGGTAGTGGGAGCGGGAAGGAAACATTTAGGAACTAGAGGAAAGTTGTATTTCTCATCATTGTTACATCGCACCCTGACTGGCTCATCTCCTCCCAGAGACCCCTCTGCAAGGGGATCTCCAGTCATGTTATCATTTGACAAGCAAAAATTTCAAACAAGATTATAATAATTATTCTAGCTCCCTAGCTCCCAAATAGCAATTTTAGGCATAACGTAGTCTAGAAGATTAGGAGACTGTTTTTAAAATTCATTCCTACTTACTTTTGCTTTTAACGCTATGTGAAGCAGCTCTGTAACCTCTTAAAAGGCCACAAACCACATCTGTAAATTAGGGTAATATTATTTGCCTGCCTACTTCAGAGGGTCATTTGAAAATGATGAGATAATATTCTTGTAGCTAGCTCTTTGAACTCCACAGATGAAAGGCCTTAATTATCAATAATCGTTGGAATTATTCTAATGTCATTTTTCCTGCTCAGCTTTCCTTAAAGTATATCTTGGAAGAAGATACAAAAATCTTTAGATATATGTCTTGGCTTGTCCAATCTAGATGTGGGCCAGCTACAATCATAGAGAACTAAGTAGAGTGTTCAAAAGAATTACTAGTAGACGAGACATGTTTATATGAATTATGGTTCCTATCTACAGAACAGAAAACCACGTAGAAAGCAACAGACACCAGTCCATTTTCACCTAATTACAAAAAAAGATCAAATACACTTTTGTGAGATCTCATAAAGTGAGTATTTAATAATGAATTAGGAAACCATCTTGTAAATCATTTGCTTTGCTGATGAATGAAAATGGAAGGTCTATATTGACAGAAAAGCAAAATAAAACAAAGCCCCAGTAGCCACTCAAAGTCTTAAAGTTTTGCTTTATTTAGGAAGGAATAAAAATATATTTGAATTTTTAAAAAATTATTTTATTGGGGGCTTGTACAATTTTTATCACAATCCATACATACATCCATTGTGTCAAGCACATATGTACATTTGTTGCCCTCATCGTTCTCAAAACATTTGCCTTCTACTTTAGCCCTTAGTATCAGTTGCTCATTTTCCCCCTCCCTCCCCGCTTCCCCCTCCCTCATGAGCCCTTCATAATTCATAAATTATTATAGTTTTGTCACAAGTTACACTGTCCTATGTCTCCCTCTGCCCTCTTCTCTGCTGTCCATCCCCCGGGGAGGAGGCTATACTCAGATTCTTGTAATCGGTTCCCCCTTTCTACCCCACATTTCCTTCACCCTCCAGGCCTCGCCCCTCTCACCACTGGTCCTGAAGGAGTCATCTATCCTGGATTATATGTGGATTTTTTATAACCCCATTTCCAGTAGCCAATTAGACTGAGCACAACGTGTCTATAATGAACAGGAAACACACAGGAATGGCTTCCATAAAAACTTAAAATCTCTTCATCTGTAGAACCTAGAAATAATTTTCTGACCACTTTAGCCACCTCTTTCCCAGTTACTGACTCTCTTAAGAGCCTGAGCATCTGTATCTGCGTACAGAATTCAAAACCCTGAACCTTTTTCTTACCTTTTCCCCTTGAGCAAAAATTCTGTTTAAAAAATTTATCTATGAGCTATTCTTGAAACAAAAACAAAAAACTCCAAAAAACAAAACGTAACCTATTCATAGTTCAGTTCAATCGTGCGTGAAACATGGGAAAAATAAGGAATATATTCAATGATGTACTGCAGCCTTCAGTGTGGATTACAAACCAATATAAAGAAGACCAAAATCCTCACAACTGGATCACTGAGTAACATCACAGTAAATAGAAGAAAGAATGAAGTTGTCAAGGATTTAATCTTGCTTTGACCCACAATCAATGCTCATGGAAGCAGCAGCCAAGAGATCAAAAGACATGTTGAATTAGGTAAATCTGCTGCACAGGACTTCATCAGAGTACTGAAAAGCAAGGATGTTACTTTGAGGACTACAGTGTGCCTGACCCAAGTCATGGTATTTTCAACTACACCATACGTATGGGAAAGTTGGGCACTAGATGAGGAAAACGGAAGACTAATGCATTTGAATTGGGGTGCTGGAGAAGAATATTGAAAGTACTGTGGACTGCTAACAGGACAAACAAATCTGTCTTGGAAGAAGTACAGCCAGAGTGCTCCTTATTGGCAAGGATGGTGAGACTATGTCTCACATACTTCGAACATGTTGTCAGAAGAGACCAGTCCCTGGAGAAGGACATCATGTTTGGTAAAGTAGAGAGGCAGCGAAAAAGAGGAAGGCCCTTAAAGACCATGGCTCCAACAATGAGCTCAAGCACAGGAATACTTGTGAGGATGACGTAAGACCAGACATTATTTCATTCTGTTTTGCACAGCGTTGTTATGGGTCGGAACTGACTCAACAGCACCTAACAACAACAACTACTACAACAACAAAATGATGTATGAAGAAGTGTCAGACAAATCCAGGAGAGATGTTCTAAAGTACATACACTAGGGCTTAGATACATAAAAAGAAAGGAAAAAGGAAAGAAAGCAAGCGGTAGTAGGACTATTGTTCTTGATGACGAATTGTCAAACTTTGGCCCATGGGCAAAATCGGATTTGTTTTTATAAATAAAGTTTTATGGAGACACAGCAAAGTTACCCAGAAGAAGCTGGAAGAGCTTGGAGAGGTCCTCTTCTAAGAACCTTCATGAGAGTATGATGCCACCACTCCTTCATTTTGGATGCTAGTTTACAGAACTGTGAGACGATACATGTGTGTTGTTTAAGCCATGGGGTTTGTGGAGCTTTGTTACAGCAACCCTAGGCAAATGTGACCCTGGGGGATGTGAATTGTTCCCACTTTGAAAAGCAATTCAACAAGAGCTATTAAGACACACCTACTCTTTACAACAGAAATTCTACTTTAGGGACTCTCTCTCTCATGACAGCAAAATCACCAGGACATAGAGGTATGTCCACATATCCAAGAATGTTATTGCTGGATTGTTTACAGTGGGAAAGACACCAATTACAAAACAAAATGCAAGTATCCTAAATACCCATCTGTGGAATAACTGTTAGGATGTGGGATATACATAATATTCTACAGAGTATTATACAACTGCTAACCAGAGGATGGCGCTGGACTGGGTGGTGTTTCATTCTATTGTGTACTGGGTCGCCATGGGTCTGAATTGACTCACGGACACTTAACAACAGCAGCAGCAACTAAAGAAAGAATCAGCTATACCGTGTCTACTGATACCGTGTCTTCTATTTTGAGAAAAGGAATGTTTCAGAGTAATATGCATAATCTTGCTATTTTGGTAACAATATCCAACCATCTCCTGAAAATGAAGAAGGAATT
Source organism: Echinops telfairi (assembly GCF_000313985.2). Taxonomy (NCBI): domain Eukaryota; kingdom Metazoa; phylum Chordata; class Mammalia; order Afrosoricida; family Tenrecidae; genus Echinops; species Echinops telfairi. The sequence continues at coordinate 9,947,007 of NW_022106471.1, forward strand.
GGCTGCCCACTTTGGAGGAAGAAGCCAGTTGAAAACCTTATGCAGAGCTTCAAAAATCCCTATGTGTGATCATGTCTATATTTGCAAGGGAAACAATGTAAAAGAATACTATTGTTCACAGAGTTGGGGAATAAGTTTTCTTTTGATGAAAATATGCACAGTAAAATATACATAAATTTAACCATTTCTACATGTGAAATATAGTAACATTATGTCCTTCAAGTTGGGCAAGCAGTCATATGCTATTCCTTTTCAAACTATGCCACTACCTGCAACAGACACTGCCTCTGATGCTGCTCATATACACATTCAAGTTGCTGGTACTATTCTACTTTACTTTCTGTTTGTTTGTGATTTTTGAAGTTTATAGGAAATAACAATATTAACTTTCCAGTTAAATTTTAAAAAGTTTAATTGGAAGAGCAAATAAAAAACAAAAAAGATCAGCACATTTCATATGAGTGGATGAGCTTGTGAAAAGCAATCATGCTGAATGGTGATGTCAGTTTCCATCTTAGATCTACCTGATACCCATCCAACCCACGCCTCCACTTCCCAATCACTGCATATAACAGAGCTCCAAGTCAGGGAGAGGGTAATTGGGAAAAGGATAGTGGTAATGGGTGCACAACACGATGAACATAATCAGTGGTAATATATTTTACTTTATTTTAAACTTCTGGTGGAAATATTCATATATACAGCCAACCCACTCCCATTTCAGTTTTTAGACATAGGTGAAATTGTGTCAATATTCTCATTATTTCTGTTGTAGTTGTTTTACTTCCATTTACTTAATATCCTTGTGGGGGCCCCCACCCCACCCCAATCTATGCTTGAAATACTGTTGACTGGATTTCAAAACAGTATTTCAAATACTGTTGAAATACTGTCGCTGTTGTTAATTTGACCATATATAGATAATTCATTAAAATAGCACAATGCTCAAGGGAAACATTCCTTACTAATTACGACACGTTATGATTTAAAGATGGCTTCAGAGGAAAAGTTCCAATTTAAGGTTTAAAGATTACTTCAAGGCAAGAGTGGTTAGTGTCATCCAACCTCAATGGCTGCAGGAAATCTAAAGTCCACGAGAATTTGAAAACCTATTCCACATTCCTTCTACAGAATCTTTGAACAAAACATTAAGTAACGATAGCTAGGCTGCATCCATTTTTTCGGGTTTCATGGCAAAGGAGACAGTTGTTCATGTGGACAATTAGACATTAATTTCATTTCCTCCTCCAATTCCTGACTCTCTTTCTTCCACTGATGTTCCAGATCAATAGAAGTCAAATTTTGTATTTTACATGATTGTTCATAAACTTTAGAGAGCCCATGCACTACATACAACAACTAGGAGGCACCAAGGCATCAATATCCCAAAATAGGAAAAATAAAACCAGAATATAAAACATCATCTGTCCTTGGCTTTGCAAATAAAAAAATTTCCTAGTTCTCAAATACTATAGCTCTAGACAAAACTAGTCAGTAAATGTTGGGCTGACTTTAACAGTAGTATTCCGAAACTCTCAGTACTCTTTTCCAAGTTACGTAGTTACTTTTATTTTATGTATGCTACTGGTATTTAAAATGAATTTAGACATATGAAAACTCACTCAATGGCATGGAGTCAATTTGGACTCATATCAACCTGCGGGTCGTGACCCCTTTGGGGGTTAATAAACCTTTCACAGAGGTTGCCGATTCATACCAGTAGCAAAATTAGTTATGAAATAGCAACGAAGATAATGTTATGGTTGGGGGGTCACCACCACATGAGGAGCTGTATGACAGGGTCGCGGCAGGAGGAAGGTGGAGAACCGCTGCCCTAAATGGTCACCATTTCCTGACAGTTACTTTGGGGCTCGTGGTGCCACTTTTAACTCCACATGTTCCATTGAGTTATGTATTTATCTTTTTGAAATTAACTGAGGTCGAAACTCATTGACTTTAATGGTGGCTATACCATGTGTAGCCTGTGTACACTGTTTCTTCATTAATTGAGATTTGAGAGGATAGTCAGCATCCTGTAATTAGAGGATGAAACTAAGAACCAGAAGACACCAATTTGGATAAAAGTTCTATCATCAATGACTTAGTCACATCCCTCCAGGTGTCTTAAGGATAACGATATCTATGGACTTCATAGGATTATAATAGATTAAATCAGAAAACATTTTTAACTGCCTTGAATAGGCTATAAATTTATTCTACTTTTGTCTTTTGGGGACTAATTCTAAATACTCATTGAAAAACACGTTTGCCTTCTTTCCCACATCTGAATATTGAAACTTGAAACTAGGACTTTAGTGACAATTCGAATACCCAACAAATCTGATTAGATTTGCATCAGTCATTATGGGAGCAAAGCAGCTATAGTCAAAATTGTACCTCATTGTCACCTGGGAGCTCAGATATTTTCATCTTCACCTTCAAGCATGTATTTTGTCCTCTCCCACTGCCTCTACCTGGAGTATACATAATTAAACTTCAAAGAAAGATCACCTTAAGAGCTAGAGCTTGGGGGGGGAGGGGGGAAGAAGGGACATGGGGTGGGTTCTTGACCATTTCAGGAAATAATTGTAATAAATAATTCAAGAACTCCAGTTGTTCCCTCTCTAACTTTATCTTTCAAGAGAAATGAGGGCAACTACTCTTAATCAATTACTATTAAACCTGAGTAATGTCAGTTTCACTATCTAAAACCAACCAAATTAGTTGGGAAATACCACAGTTAATTCTGATGTATTTCTAGGATGGTGACTGGCTACTACAATTTCAAAGAAAAATGCTAAAACAGCCACATTGGTAAGGCTTATACAAAACCAATAAAGTATACATTTGTAGACAGAAACTCTAATAAGTATCCAGTCTAATGCCAAAGTAGAATGATTAATATAGCAACGATACTTTAATGAACATAGTCCCATGCACTAGAACTTCATGATATAAACACTCTTTTTAAAAATCATTTTATTGGAGGCTTGGACAGCTCTTACCACAATCCAGACATATATCCACTGCATCAACCAAAGTTGTACATGTTGCCATCATCATTTTCAAAACATTTTCTTTCTACTTGAGCCCTTGGTATCAGCTCATTCACCCTCCACCCTGCCCAATCGCTCATGAACCCTTGATTATATATATATTCATGTCTTAGACTAACCGATGTCTCTCTTATCCACTTTTCTGCTGTCCATGCCCCTGGGAGGGGGTTATATGTAGATTACTGTGATTGGTTTCCCCTTTCTCCTCCCACCTTACCCTTACCCTTCTGCTATTGCTACTCTCATTGTTGGTCCTGAGGGGTTTATCTGTCCTGGATTCCCTATGTTTCTAGCTCTTATCTGTACCAGTGTACATGCTCTGGTCTAGCCAGATTTTTAAGGTAGAATTGGGGTCATGATAGTGGGGGGTGGCGGTGGTGGAAGAAGGAAGCATGAAAGAAGTGACGGTGACACAAAATTGTGTAGGGGTGGAAAAGGCAGTCTGTTGTGTGGCATTCATAAAGTTATTTGCATCAAAAACCTACAAGCCCATTTGAAGAAGGAAAGTGAAGGAGCCATGAAGGGAGCACTGTGGCTCGTGTCACGTATCTGTCTAGGACAGTGCGCAAACGTCTGTCCTAGCTAGTTCTCATAAACAGCTTCCTTACTGCAAACAGTAAGGAGATTGTGGCAGCAGCTGCAGTGTTTCCCCGTGGTATGTAAAGAAAAAGCGGTATGGGCCGAGATTCGGAACTCACTCTCAAGGCTATGAGAAATTCAAGTGAGGAATAGCAACCTTGTCTGGGAACACTGCCAGTATTTAGTACATAAATAATAAAGCACTGCAGGCTGTCAAGGCTGCGGCAGTTTTGTACCGTCTCTGTCTGTGTCTATTTCGTGCTGCAGCCCCCTATTGTCTCTGTGTGTCTGTGTGTCTATTCCCGTTCCATGTCCATTCTCCCTGCTCAAGATTCCAGAGCCATCAGAAAGAAACTTTCTCTTTGGGACAAATGACTGGTCCAGCTTTTACTCCTCTAAAGGATGGGTTTGCAGAGGTCCAGGTATCCTGCCTGTGTCACCACCAGGAACTACAGGGACTGGAAAGAATTTGTCTGGACTTTCTATGAGCTCAGCCCCCAAGGCGGTCAGTAACGTTCTCAGTACAAGTGTACCAACAGCATCATCTTACCACCACAGGAAGGCCAGACCCTTACTTCTGTGTCACTCATATGCCCAGCTACTATAACCAAGTGGGACTGCCTGCCCTGCCCACCCTCCTCAACCTCAACCTCCTCACGGTACACATTATGCCAGGTGTTGGCTTAAAAGAAACCAGGAGCCTATGTTTGCCACCTCTTCTTTCTTTGTCTCCCCGAACTTGCCCGGGAACTGCACTGCACTTCTTCCTATGCCTCTGTGTTCCTCTCATCATCCCCTTTGGTTCCAGAGGTCTCTTCTGTAGCAGGGTGTCCTTTAACTTCCTGACAGCCCACCTTCTGACCCCATTACAACTACTGCAATGGCAGGTGCAGAGGCCCAGAGCCGGTTGAGCCCCTCTCCCCCACCCCCCATGTTCCCACTCCCCCTGCCCCCGGTCCAATGAGAAGCCTATTTCTGTGGTTGTGTATGCAAGTCCATCTGTGACACTGTTATTCTCTCCAGTTCTCAGAATTGGCCTAGTACGATCAGAAAGACAGCATGGTCCAAAGACTCTTTTTGAGTGAGTTATAAAGTCATCCCACTGGAAGTAGACTGTTAAGAGAAGATGATACTTTCTGAGAAGGGAGATAAGGAATGTTTAACCTGTACACAGACCAGGAAGCAGTCGTGCTAATAAAACAAGGGGATTCTGTATGGTTTCAAATCAGGAAAGATAGATGTCAAGGTTGAAGCCTCTCCATTGATATACTGAGCAAGTAATCCGAGAAACTAGACAGTATGAAAAGGCAACGTCAGGATTAGAGGAAACCTCATTAATCTGCATTAACAAGCAATTGCTTGCGGGAGCAAAGAGGACTTAAAGCACTTATTGATGAAGATCAAAGACTACAGACTTCAGGATGGCTTAATCCAACAACAAAAACAACAAAAATCATCACAACTGGACCTGTAAGCAATATTACAATAAACAATGAAAGACTGAAATTGCCAAAGATTTTATTTAACTTGGATCCCTGATCAAAGGCAATGGAAGTAGTCAAGAGATCAAAGGATGTACTGTACTGGGCAAATCTGCTACAAACCAATTCAAACTCACTGCCACTGAGTTAATTCCAACTAATAGCAACCATATAAAGGGCAATGTGGCATTGTCCCCTGGGGTTTCCGAGACTGTAAAAATTTATGGAAGCAGAAAGTCTCATCTTGCCTCCTCAGAGTGGGTGTGTGGTTTTGAACCGCCAACCTTTAGCCCACATTGGTAACCCACTACACCAACAGGGCTCTGTTGCAAAAATAAAACCCAAACCTACTGCTATCCAGTAAATTCTGACTCACAGTGGCTGTGTGGGATTTCCGAGGCTTTAATTCTTTATGGAAGCCGATAGCTTTTAACTTTCTCCCCCAGAGCCACTGAAGTGAACAGTCCAATGCTTACCCAACAATCCCACCTCTTTACCGTGTTAAAAAGTACCTATGTTACTTTGAGGGAGAGACTAATCAGCTCCTGCCATGTAAGGTTGTTACGGTCACCCTTGCCGTCAGCCCCAAATCAACAGACATGTCTACAAGTGTGCTTAGTGAATCTTATCGGAAATTCACATCAAGCGGTGATGGGGCGGCGCATGTTGGTCTCAGAGCAGGTGATTTCACTTCTGTTGGTGGGTAAATCAGGTGGGGCAACCTACCATTGGGAAAAACACTTAAATTACTTATATGGACCTCCCCAGGGGAGAATAAGCCCGGTATTATGTTCCTAGTTGGACACTTTCGACCTAGTTTCTGTCCAGTTCTTGGTGACCTAGGCCACCTGCTGAAGACAACAGGGATTTCAGTCTCGGTTCTTTTGAGGGGCACAACATCCTTCAGAGGTCACACCAGAAGAATCTGATTCAGAAACACGACTAAGCAAACGGGAAACTCACCTGTGGTAGATTTAAGGCACTGAAACACTCTTTGACTTAAGGTTGAAACGCCCTAGTCATGGCAACAATGGGCTCACACACAAGAACAATTATAAGGATGGCGTCGGACATGCAGTGTTTCATTCTGTTGTCTACAGGGTCGCTATTGGTCAGAACGGACTTGCTGGTATTTAACAACTACCTCCAATTTAATTTGGTTGGTTGATTAAGCACATAAATTAGAGCTTTTAAACAGTGTATTTGGCTGACAGAATAAATCTTTAGCATAGACAGAATACTGATAGTTGCTATGAAGCCCAATCACAGAACATGAGCTTACTGAACTAGTAACATATCTTACTGAACATATTGCTGCTCTCCACAATTGCATAAGGACCAAATGCAGCCAATTATAAGCATTTTAAAAAGCTGAGATGTAATCAATTAATATAGCCCTTCTAGCCATCGTTCTTTGTGTGATTCAATGTCACCCAGGGCTCTGCTTTTGGCTATTACCCATATCTGGAAGGAGTTCTCTGCTGTGCAAGTGGACAGAATGAAGTCTCTAATTTAGCGGAGGGTGTAAACCAAGCCACCACACCTTTTGTATCGTTGGATGGTCTGATAAAAACTATGTGTTCTTTAAAAATACACATACACATGAGCTAGTTCACATAATTTGAGGATTTTGTGTTATATTTCTTAGATCTATGTGGCTACTGATAGTTATAGCCCGAACCACACAATTCAGCTCTTCTAGTACCTGGTGAAATTAAGCAGTTTCTCATTCAGATTCTAGACTTACTAAGCAGTCTACCAACCGTGCACCTCAGTTGGGAGGTTCTGAGAATCGATACTGAAATACAGTGTGTGAAAAGTACAAGGCACCAACAATACACAGACTTCAGTTTTTTTCATTCTGTCTCCCCAGTCACACTACCTCTCTGACGTAACACTTTCTGATGTTTACAGAGGCTTATCTAAGGTATGGCAAGTATGGCACTCGTTCTGGGCACAACTTGGGGTGGGATGGCACTGAGTCATTTTCATTAACCCAGTAGGGCCTGTTCTGGGGGCGGGGGGAGACTCCAAATTAAAATATAATATGTACAGATACATCTGTTAAGTCTTGAACAAGACAAAGACAAATCATATGGATGAAAGAGACCATCAGCATGAGGCCTTAAGGGTGTCTAAGTATTCACAGAAACATAGCCACTTTAGTAGAATATGGAGAACAAGACCACGACTGGTGGCAGATCATTTCATCACAGTAGGCAGAACTACTGAAGGGGGAAGGGGCCATGACTGGGATGTGTACACTATTGAAGATTAGAAAGCTTCCAAGATTGGTTCAAGGCCCTCTGACAATAATGGTCAGAGTGTGACTCATGGCCATGAGCTCCTAGTACCCCAATTTCCATCAAGGGCACACTCAAGCAAGTCCCTAAGAGCTAAGTTGCCCTCCCTGGACTGGCTAAAAGAGCTTCTGCCATAGCGTCAATGCTGACTCAAAGATACCCTACAGAACAGTGGTTCTCAACCTTCCTAACGCTGCAACCCTTTAATACAGTTCCTCATGTTGTGAGGCCCAGTATGTGGGCGTATCTCCATGTGGGCAGATAAGCCTGGAGAGGGATAGAGGAGCACTGTCTCGGTTCCTAAGACCATCAGAAATATGGTCCTAGGCGACCCCTGTGAAAGGGTGGTTCAACCCCCCAAGGGGTTGCGACCCACAGGTTGAGAACCCCTGCTATAGCACAAGGCAGAACTGTCCCCTACAAGTTTCCAAGACTATAACTCTTTACAGAAGTAGAAAGCCCCATCTTTCTCCCAAGCAGTGGCTTGTGGTTTCCACTGTCTGACCTTGTGGATTGCAGCCTATAACGTATAACCACTTTCTCAATCTTGGTTCCAAGTTCTTCATGTAAACTAGCTTCTCTGATTATTTGCTTATCATACAGATTGAGTAAGTATGGTGAAAGGATCTAACCATATTTTAAATCATGCCGCATTCATTCCCTTGTTTTATTTACCCAACTGCGTCTTAGTCAGGTATCGGCTCCACACAAGCAAACAAAGTGTTCTGGAATTACCATTCTGCCGTTTGTTTTGGTGCACACAGTTGAATACTTCTGTACATCAACAAAACACAAGTAGACATTTTTCTGGTATAGTCTGCCTTCAGCCAAGATCCATGCGACATCAGCAATGATACATTGCATGCCACATCCTCTTCTGACTCCAACTAGAAACTTCTGGCAGCTCCATCTTGCTGTGCTGTTGCAACTGTTTTACAGAAAATTTTAGCAAAATTTTACTTACATGGGATGTTAATGATCCTGCTCAAACATTTCCATGTCCTGTTAGGTCAACTCTCTTTGGCACAGGCACAAACATGGATCACTTCTCGTCAGCGGGCCAGGTAGCTGCCCGCCGTATTTCTTGGCTAAGATGTGTGAGTGATGGCTAAGATGTGTGAGTGATTGCTAAGATGTGCCAGTGATTGATTAGTTTTTGAAACTTTTCAATTCATGTTATATCCACCTCTGGAGTCTGGTTTTCGAATAATGCTTTCAGTGAAGCTTGGACTTCTGTTTTTAATACCCTTGTTCCTTGATCATATGCTGCCTCTTAAAATCGTTGTGTCAGCTCATTAATGCCTAGAATATTGATCTTTACGCAGTCCATCTCAGTTTTGATAAATTCCAATGTTCCTTGATTCCTACGTTGCATGTTAGAATTATTAATGGTTATTTGCAGCTGTTTCTTCTCATTTTTAGCCCCTTGGCCCCATCAGCAAAAAAAAAAAAAAAAAAAGGCTCAGACTACCTTACGACAGCCACATCCATTACCTTGGCTCTGCTTTGAGGAGGCAGCTCTTTCCAAGTTGCTTTCGGAGGGCCTTCCAACCCGAGGGACTCAACGTCTGTCTCTGTTCATCTCAGTGTCCAACGTCTGTCTCTGTTCATCTCAGTGTCCAATGTCTGTCTCTATTCATCTCAGTGTCCAACGTCTGTCTCTGTTCATCTCAGTGTCCAACGTCTGTCTCTACTCATCTCAGTGTCCAATGTCTGTCTCTGTTCATCTCAGTGTCCAACGTCTGTCTCTATTCATCTCGGTGTCCAGCTACTCAAAAGGCGTTCAGTGACTAACTGGACTCCTCAGAATCTTCATGGGCTAGTCTTCAGCTGGAAGCTCCACTGAAACTGTTCAGCATGGTGACCCTCTTGGTATTTGCAATACTGGCGGCATGGCTTCTGACATCCTGGCACCACACAAACACCTGCGGTATGTCAAACTGACGAATGACTGGCAGAATATGTATTTATTACATACCATTATTTTTTGCCTTAAAATTAAAATTAGTGTTGAACTCACCATGAAATGTTCACCAAAGAAGTTGAACAAAGGAGAATGCTTAGGAACCCTTACACCTATTACGTGTTTTCTATAACCTCCAAATATAGTTCATTTTCCTTTGAGTGAATCTTGATAATATGATTCAAAGATATGTGAACTCTTACTAGAAAAATGCACCTACATACAAGCTTTACATGCCAGGTTTGAGAAAAGAAATGATTACTTTCTTCCCTCCAATTTACTTCTCTTTCTTTTTTTATGTTTCGCTAGCTGTCTACAATAGATATAGTATTCAAGTAGGTAAAAAGCAAATAAAGTTTGTGGACTCTTCCTGCTATCTTTGAAGATTAGAAATGGTTACTCCCACTCCTTCAGCCACGGGGAAAAATAGAGTCCCCCACTGAGGCAAACATTATGAAGCACTGGTTTGCTTTTGCTTGCTGTCCGGAGCTCAGTGCAGGGAACACCTGTAGAAGCAAGCTCCAAGTTGCGGGGTTCCCCTTGCACTCTGATTCTGAGATGAATCAATGCTGATGGCGGTGACACATCAGCAGAAATGCTAGCTGCTCAGTAAGGCACCTTCCATATTTGTGGTGCTTTGGAATGACACTCGTGCTACACCTGCACATTCTGGGACTTGCATCCAGGACAAGTACCCCGCTCTGCACTGGCCACAAGGAAAGACGTTGGGCCTGTTTGCAGAAGGCTAAGATTTATAGTGGGAGCATTACATTCATTTTTTTAAGTCTCCACGTAAAGTCAGCCTCCTCTTGAGTTCTTTCCGTCCATTGCTTAGCAATGTGAAAAGCTTTGCCCTTGGCAGAATGAGTCTGAAAGTGGATTACTACCAGTCAGTTGGTCAAGTAGCTGTCTACCAAATTTCTTGGCACAGACAAATGAGTGCTTCCATAGTCTCATCAGCTTGTTGAAGCACTTCAAGTAGAATTCTGTCAATTCCGAAAACCTTATGAAAAGAACTGGAGCTCTGGATAAACACTGCCTCTTTTTGGAGTCCAATTCACCTTACCTTTTATGCACTCTTTCCACTAGCCTCACTTCCCTGGGCTTTGTGTTGCCCATCACTTCTGTCCATAGCTCTTCAGGTGGAGTTATCACACCTCTGTGTTGGTCATAAATTCACACACCAATGCCTGTCTTATCTCCCTACTCAGACGAAATTCTCTATTTTTCTGTGTCCTACATAGCATAAAGCTAGTCATTTTTTTCTCACTTGTTAAAAAAACCCAACTAAATTAAAACTTATGTCACTTATCTAGGACTGTTTCTTCTTTAAAATAAAAACTAATAATCTAAGTTTTCCAATGTACAAATGACCCTCTACTGATTTATTGTGGTTTAAGATATAGAGACCCCAAATTCAAATGCATTTTGTAGAGATCCCTTTATTAAGTCTGAAACAAGACAAAAACAATACACAGACAAAAAACGAATCACTCAGTTGAGGGAGACTGTTGGCAGAGACCATCATGGTGTCAGGAAGCACAGGAACAATTGTGAGGTGGTGCAGGACCAGACAGTACTTCGTTCTGTCGCCCATGGGGTTGCTATAAGGCAGGACCAACCAACTTGGCAGCACCTAACACCAACAGGACTCAGAGCAAACTTCAATGGGGTTTTGCAAACAAAGGGACTTGTCATGGAACCATGACTGGTGGCAGATCAATTTCTCCCAGTTGCCGACAGACATGGAAGGTGGAAAGGGACAGGGCTGGGATACATACGCAGCTGAAGGAAGCAAAGCTTACGGGGTTAGTTCTGAAGCCTTTGACCATCTGGGTCGGGATATGACTCATCAATATGAGAGTCGTAGGTACCAGCTTCCATCAACGGCATGCTCCAGGCTAGTCCCCAACTGGGCAACTGCCCCTCCCTGGGCTGGCCAGGGCTGTCACAGTAATCCACTGTGGAGAATTTAAGCTCCAATATACATACATGCTCTTGGATGGTACAAAGGGTTAGCATGCTCAGCTGGGAAATGACCGGTGGGAGCTCCCGAGGCCACTTAGGGCAACTTTGTAAGAAAGGCCTAGTAATCTCTCAGACTGGAACCAAACTCGGATAGAGTGCAACTGCCCCAGTGAGTTTCCGAGACTGTAAATCAAAACTATAAATGATATACGTATTTCTAATTGTCACAATTTGAGACAAAAAGCTATTATGATCAATAATAACTACCTTGTTATAATGTATGGTTTAAAGAGTTATTCAAATAATTATGCTACCACTTTTAACTCTCATCTCTAACCACATGCAAGTGCCTACAATGCTCTGCAAGTTACTCTGGTGAAAACCTAGTATTGTGTATTGTCTTTTATAAATCAATAAATGCTTACAAAAGAATCATAAGCTGATAAGAACATTAAGAAAAAAAATTATACAAAGCTTAATTTTGTATATACACATACATACTAAAATACAATACATTTGGAAATAAATAAATGGAACTAAATTTCTCCATGTTCATTATTAATGCCCTTCTTTCAAGATAGTACATAGATTTATATGAGGGAGTTCTTAGTTGAGGGAATTACGTTTCTGGGGAGAATGAGTTAAGTAAGTCCTCACCCCAAAATCGTACAGTGGTTCAATCATGTGGCTGCTAACCAGCAGTTGGAACCAAGCCCCCCCCCCCCCTCACGTTCCCTGGGAGAAAGACATGACATCTGTTTCCATTTGCGATGTCCTTCCTTGGGAACCCTATGGGCAGTTCTCCTTGGCTCTATAGGGTCACGATGAGTCAGAATCAAGTCCACGTAACCTCTCAAAACATCTGATTATTCTTTGCTCATTCACACTACTCTCGCATCTGCATAAGTGCCTGTGATCCAGCAAGGAATAATAGCCTGTAAAAGTCTGGTACAGAGGTTAAATAAGCAAATGTTAAGTCTGATGAGCATTTTACAAGAGGTTCGGGAGACAAAGGTGCCACTGTTGGGTAAGAGGTGGGCTGCTAACTGCAGTTGGTGATGCAATGTCACCAGCAGCTCCATGAGAAGAAGATGCAACTTTCTGCTCCCATGAAGATTCACATACTTGGAAACCCCTGAGACAGGTCCATCTGAGTCAGAATTGCCTAGATGGCAGAGGGTGTGGGTTTGAGGTCAGGGACACACTATGAAAGACAGAATCATCAGGAGAACTATTTGTGTGAGGGAGAAAGAGGAGCCAACGAGGGGGAACTCTCCCTAGTGAACGGCTATACAACGCAGGAAGGCTGAAAGGAACTAGTTGGGTTAAGTGTTCTAGGGCAAGCACTTAAGCTTCCTCCTTTCCTGTTCATGTGAGAGAATAATAGTACCTTCTCATACAGATTTTATCACCTTTGTTTTGGCTTTATTGTATTTTAATCCTTAAAACTTCCTGAATTTAATACCTTGGGTATAAGCAGGCAAGAGCACTTCAGTGAAGCAGTTAACCATGTTCAGCGCCAGGGAAAAGGTTGGCGTTCTAGTCCTCCAAAAGAAAAACCTGCTATTGAAAACCTACAGTTAGTTCTTCTCTGAGGCACATGGGTCGCCAGGAGTCAGAAATCAACCCGATGGCAAATCACAGCCATTGAGTCAATTGACTCATAGCAACCGACCCTCTAGGACAGGGTAGAACTGCCTCTGTTGGTGTCCGATACTGTAACTCTTCATGGTAGTAAAAAGGCTTGTCTTTCTCCCATGGAGCAGCTGGTGGTTTCAAACTGCTGACTTTCCAATTAGTAGCCCAACTTGTAACTACTAAACCACCAGTTCCCTATGATAGCAAACAGGTGGTTAAATAAGCAGGCAGGAAAAAATATATACAAGAGTCTATCTCCTATTTTTTTCAATCATTTGGTAGGTAGACTTGGTTGAACCTAACTTCCAGAAGTAAAATTCAAGTTAACTCAAATTAGAGATGAGTTAAAGTTTATTGTGCCAACCTGGCCAATAAACGCATGTGGGGTTAATTGAAGGAGTGGAGAGATAAGTGGCTAGCTAGGGTTTCTTGCTTTGTGATGATAGGACCAGGGGGCAGCTGCCTTAGCCAGTTCCCTGCTTCAACTGACAAGGCTCACTTCCTGCAAGACATCCCCAAGGAGAAGCCACATGGACCTACCCCGATGTAGTCCTGGGTGCTGGAGCAGCTGTGTGGAGACCCTGCCAGCGCTGAGCTGCTTAGACATTCACGGATTTGGCTTTCCTCCTGCAGTCGGCATCATTGCGTGTGTTTTGGGGGATGGAGGATGACTTTGTGGGTTGGTGTTGGACATATAGGCTAATGTTGGACTTATGGGCTTGGGCAGCAATGGATTGGGATGTTTTCTTGATGTGCACTTAACCTTTATATGAAACTCGCTCTTACACATGAGTTTCTGTGGATTTTTTTCTCTAAAGTACCCAGACTAACACAAGAGGTCAAGATGGAGTAAACAGAATAACTTTCTTAATGTCAGATACAAGTAACAATAACATTTAAAAAGCAAACAAACTATTCCTCCCTCTACAAAATTTGGTACACACACACACACACACAATCGAAGGAGTGGGGCTCAAATTAAAACAAAACCCCCAAACCCCAAACAAGACATTTGAAATAGGCAGCATACAAAAGTCTTGTTTTTTAAGAGCTACTCCTAGCCCACCTAGGCATGATAAGCAGAGGCATCTTCAGTGAACAGTGACTGCTATTCTTATGTGATCTCCAACTGGCCAAGATACAAACTATTCCCTTTGCCTAAAGCTATATCCAGTATCACGGGCTTAGCTAGTATTTCCACAGGCTCTGACTCACACAATCTCGAGCTGATGATGGGGCTTGGCATCTTTGAATAACACAATGTGTTTAGTGGGTGAAAGACTGTACGCTCAGTGTTCCTTAGTCCAAAGTTAGAGGATACTTGACAATCTTCTCATGTGTCTAAATCTTCACAGAAAAATGGGTTTGAGGATTGTTTGGCCTTAAAAATAAAAGGGTTATTTCAATTTCTTGTAAATCCCTCTGGAAGGCAAAGGCTGTAACAGGCCTGATAGCTCAGATGCATCAAAAGGTGTTTTTGTTTTAACCAGGGGCACCACTATCCCCATGCCAGCATATGAAAAATATAAAAGTTCAATAATCCTTCAACTTCTTTTGTTGATAAAACAGGCAGAAGAAAACACAAAGCAACTTCACAAATGTCATTTATCGAGCAAAGAAAACTAGAAATATTTCTATTATAAACAAGGGATCTAGAATTTTTAATCCAAAGACTAGAAATGGATTTAAAGTAAAGCCATGAATAAAAGACATTTCAGGTGGAAGCACACTACATGTTAGATGATGGCACCTACTGACTACATGTCATATTGCATCCCCACATGTATCCTGGGCATCTGGAAGAAAAGCAGAGCCTCATAATCCATTGGGGGGTCGGAGGCACAGAGGTGAGAGAAAAAAGATGATCAATGGTCACGGCATTTTCCCATTCCAAAGAACAGAACGCAAACAAAGGGTAAGTAAGCTACTTGAAAAAATATAGCACAATGTGAAGAATGTATTCTTCAAGCTCTGATCTTGCCCCTGAAGACTGTGTGTTCCCAAACTCAAGGAGCACTTCAAAAGGAACACAGTTCCTTGCGAGATGCCCAAACTGCCATTCTGACGGGATGTAAATTGAAGAGCACTGGCTTCTTCGGGAGGAGTCACTCAGCCTTTCAAAGTGTGTAAACCCCCCTCCCCCGAGAAGAATTTATCTCAAAGGAAGGCACTGAATCTGCAGCTTCGGGAGAAGGATATATCTGACCAGAGCACACAGGAGCAGATGAC
>NW_022106471.1:9963896-10047373 GCF_000313985.2 Echinops telfairi
CGGGGAGGGAGGGGAAAAATGAGGACCTAATGTCGGGGGTTTAAGTGGAGAGAAAATGTTTTGAGAATGATGTACAAATGCGCTTTACACAATTGACGTGTGTATGGATTGCGATAAAAGTTGTATGAACCCCTAATAAAATGTTAAAAAACAAAAACAAAAAAACAAAGTGTGTAAACCTCAATGGGTGATATGCTGAAGACAAGAGTTTCACATTCTGACATTTAACATTTCTATGATTTTGCAGCAATAGTTTTCTTACCCTCATATATATACAAATTATTAAGCTGCTGCATATTTTGTTGTGAATGTTTTCAACACACACACAAACTGATGGAGTGTATAAAAGCCTTACTCAGCATAGCTAGTTATGATTCCAAGGATTCCCACCTTAACTTCCTTCCTGAATATTTTACTCTTTTGGATTTCAATTCTTAAGTCTAATTTCAACATAAAAACAAAAACAAAAGAATGTACTTGACATAAATCGTCGTTGAGTTAGTTCTGAATCAAGGAGACTTCGAGTAGGATGGAACAAACTACCTTCTGAAATAGCTGTTCATCAACTAAATCTTTGTGGGACAGTGACTCTATGTAGGCCTTCCATCTTCTCTCGATGCTTCCTTTGTTATTTGATTTTTAAACTAAAATTTTTTTTCTATAGACTCCTTCAGTAATACAACTTGAGGCTTGAATTTTCACTTTAGATCTTTAGCTTGTGAAATATTAGCGTTCTCTCCTTTTTGTTTTCTAACTTCAGATCTTTGCACATTTCACTGTAATCTTTTACTCTGTCTTCTCAAGTCACTCTTAGAAATCTTTCCACACACCTCTTTTAGTTGATCATTTCTTGTGTTCACTTCAGCAATTCTGCGCTGAGGAACAATTTTCAGAGTCTCTTTTGACATTCATTTTGATCTTTTACTTCCTGTCTTTCTTTATTGCATAAATCTTCATGCATAAATCCTCAGTCTTTAGTCATGACTACTCATTGCATCAAATCTTGAGATGGCATCTAAATTCAGGAAAGATGTTTTCAAGATCATAGTTTGGCTCATACAGACTTACTTGATTGTCTTCAGCTTCGACTTGAAGTTGAAAATGATCAGTTCATGATTTGTTCCACAGCTGGTCCCTGACTTGCTTGACTAATAATACTGAGTTTCTCCATCCTCTTTTCCACAGATCTAGCCAACTTGATTCTTGTGCAATCCATCTGGTGAGTACCACAGATAAGAGTTGTCAAATATGGCATTAAAAGTATTTCCAATGAGTAAATCATCGGCCTTCTAGAGGTCTGTTATCTGATCTCTGACATTATTCTTATTACCAAGGTCCTATTTTCCAACTTTCACATTCCAATCACCAGTAATTATCAGTGCATTTTGATTGTACATTTTATCAACGTAGTTTTGATCAAGTAGGAGATATGACACTCATACTTCATAAATGATTCCTCACTGAGAGGGAGGTGGTTTGGAAAAAGAGAAATTTATAGCAAAGGAGAATTTTGTCCAAACGCTTATTCCTGCTTAGTTGTATGACCTGTGTGCACTTTAATTTATGAAACAAGGATTAATTTCTACCTTGACATACAGTTTTAAGAACGGACACATAGGAGGTACTCAACAAATGACTATTATGTAATTATTACAAGATTACTAGTCAAATAACTTTTCCTAAGAAGGATTTCTGGACAATGAAACTCTATGTTACTGTAGTACCTGACAAGTACCTGACCAAGAAATACCTGATAAGTTTCATAACTTCTACAGAAACTCCTGGTCCTAAGGAAATTTTTTCACATAATAGAAAGTGATTTAGATAAAGAAAAAGAACATTTTAAAAATGCTTCACGTTGTTATCTTTCAGAAGCTAGGAGATATTACCCTCTGGTATATGTCACATTTAATATTCCATGGTCAGATATTCAGTTTTAGGTTGCTCTGAGAGTCAAATGAGACTATATTTTCCTCAATTTCCACAATTATTTTGTTAAACTAGCCAGCTATGCTCAAAATTGTAACTTAGGATGTCCAACCCTGGAGGTAGGCAAGCAGCAGCTGCTTCCCCTCCACTTACAGGGCATGTGCTGGTCAAGAGATGGAGACTCGGCCAGCTCCACCCAAGCCTGCAACGTGATTCCTACTTCCCTGCTTTGAGTCAAGCTACTCATCAGCTCCAGAGAGGCCACGCTGATCCTCCACCAGGGGAAAGGAACGTGCACGTCTGTTCTCTTTAAGACGGAAAAACAATTAGAGACTTTTTCTGGGGAAAAAACCGAAACAAAACACCTCTTCTTCTGATTTGTCCCTGTGAGATTTAAATGAATCTGCAGATGAGGGGGAGCCCCTCGAGAAGGCACGAAGCTGTTAGTCTCTGCTTGCAGGAAAGAGGAGAGGGATGGCCTCCACGACAACCAAGCAGAGCAGCGGAACAGTCAGATGCAGAAATGTGCTAACCTAATTTGCAGGCACAATTCTGGGCCTTTGAAAGACTGGAAATGAACATAAATGTCTTTGATTTGATTACTCTTGGCAATGTCAGGGGAAGGTAATTAAATTTTCTCCAAACCAAATGTCATTTATCTATTTAGCTTTTAGAGAGAAACTGAATGAAAATCAGTATAATTTTTTTAATGCATATAGACATGTACACATATGCATATATATTTGTATATATGTATACAATCATTATCCTCTATTAGAAATAAAATTTTTAAAAATTATTTTTTGGGGGGCTCGTACAATTCTCATCACAATCCATACATACATCCATTATGTCAAGCACATATACACATTTGTTGCCCTCATCATTCTCAAAACATTTGCCTCCCACTCTAGCCCCTAATATCAGTTGCTCATTATTCATAGTTCATAAATTATTATAGTTTTGTCATAAGTTACCCTGTCCGATGTTTCCCTCCGCCCTCTTCTCTGCTGTCCATCCCCCAGGGAGGAGGCAATACTTAGATTCTTGTAATTGGTTTAGAAATAAAAATTTAAGACTGACAATTTTATTTTTAAAAAATGAGAAAATACTACCCACAGATGACAAAAAAGAATTGGAAACAGAAAACCCTTAGTTAGTGCGACACATTCTGTAGCAAAATTCACTATCATTTTGAATTACTTAGTTATTGGGGTTTGCAATATTTTCATGGCTACTTTACTTTTTAAAAAATTTCTCAAAGTTTTAAAAATCACTACCTCAATACAACTCTATAAGGTAAACAGAATTGATTCTCTTTTAGAGTGAAACAAAACAAAACCACAAAGATATGTTAAGCAACCTAACGCTTCAAAACTAATCTGGTTCATGGATTAACCAGAAGCAGAACATTAGGTTTCCTAACTCCTAAACCTTTCTACTAACCTTGTGGTAAAAATCTTATTTTAGCCATAAGACCTTTTTAAAAATAAAATGTTTTGTGGGACCCCGATAATTCATCAAATAAAAGTAGGAGCACTATGACTGTGGTAGTTACATAATTTCACGTCAACTTGATAAATAAGTATAGGGGTGGAGTCTAGCCTGTCAATCAGCCCACAGCCTGATGATGCCTCCTTCTGGGCGAGGCCTTTCTCGTGAGGATTGTGAGAACTTGCTCTCTCTTAATTCTGTCATCAGAAGAGGCAGGCCTCTCTCTCTCTGCTTTCAGTCTCTTGTGGACAAGCCACGTGGAGCCATGTTGAGGAGCCGCACTCAAGGGAGCTGGAAGAGCCACATGGAGACCTGCACCAGCTCTGAGATGCTTCCACTGTCATTGGATCCACAAGACTTTTCAAACACCAGGCTGTGATGTTCCTGCATTCTGCATCATTGCATGTGCTGTGTGAGTGTGAGAGGAATTTATAGACTAGTACCAGACATGTGGGCTAATCTCAGACTTATGGACTTGGTCTAGAATGGGCTGGGAAGTTTTCTTAATATACAATTACTCTTTGATATAAGGCTCTTTCTTATACATATTAGTGTCCCATTGTTTCTCTAGTCAACCCGGTCCAATACAATGACCAAAGCAGATATTGGGGCCAGAACGCTAAATCCTAAGCTTTCCTTTTCTTCCCTCTTGAAAGGCTTTAAGAGACTTGTAGGGAACATCTAGTAAACCAGTTTAAAATTCCTTGTGACTCATTCCCCAAGTGAAGACCACCAAACAACATTCCAAATCAAATATGACTAAGTCTAGTAACTATTAAAATGGTTTCTACACAACTACCATACCCAAGACTCTTATACTTACAAATATACACGCCAATGAAAGAAAAATGAGTAAAAAGTACATCTTACACACACACACATACATACACACACACACACACACACACACACACACACACACACACCTTCCCTTTAGTTAAACTGAGGGTGGAGGAAGAATCAACTTTTCCTCCCCAAAGCAGCCCAGTGCTCCAGGAACACTAGATTTAGAGGCACACTCAGAAAAAGGATAGGAGTGTTTCCAGGTTCCCAAGTGGTTCCTGAAATGAAATGGTGAGTGGATTGAACTCTGAAAGTGAAGCAGAAATAGCAGCATCAGATTTATGCTGTTTTTAGATGGCATTGAGTTGATGTCCATGCCTAGGAACCTCATGACCAAGTAAACTGTCCCAAGGCTGTGATGGTGACAGACGCAGAGCATCAGATCTTCTCTCCCTGGAGCTGCTGGTGGGTGAGAACCACTCAGCTGTCCATTTACAACTCAGTTTGAAACCAGGGCATCAGCAGCAGGGCTTTTTGCTGACTTACTGGCCTAAGTGAATGCACATGAGTGGAAAATGCAGCATCAAGTTCATGTCTGTTGCCCACCTAAGTAACTCATGACACGTCATTCACCCTTCTGTGTGCTGCACAGGCACACACAGGACTCACCAAAGCACTCTATTTTAAAAAATACAGCAAACATTCAGGATTTGAGGAATAATCAGCCAGCAGGCTAGGTTTATTAATCCAAACTGCCAGGTAAAACTTGAACTTCAAACTTAAGTTAACTTAGAAATCAAACCTTACATTTTGAGGAAAAGTAATGTGAAGATGACCAACAGGCTTTGTACAAAACCATCACACTTCCATCAAACACATCAGCAAAATTAGAGCGGATGTCAAAGTTCAAATCACTTAAGGGGATGGGGGTGGGGGGAATTTGGATCAGCTCTAGAGAAGCCTTCTCAAGTCTTCTCCTTCCCTTACTACCACAGTGTGTCCAATGACACAGTCATTGTCCCTGACGATATATCCGGGAATCATAACGAAATACTTTAAAGACTATGTGCTCTTCAGAACAAAATACCAAACTGCATGTAACTTTGCTTTCTTCTGGCCTGTGCTCCAATCATTGTACCCACGTATGTCAGAACAAGTCACCAATGTTTTCTGCGCTTTTCATTTGTTAAAAAAACAACAACGGTATTTCAGCAGTTGCTCCACTGTCTGAGTTATCTAGTGCTGACATAACAGCATACCACAAGTGGGTGGCTTTCACAAAAAGAACTGTATTTGTTCACAGTTAGGAGACCAGAAGTCTGAGCTGGGGACACTGATGTTTAGGAAAGCTTTCTCTGTCAGCGTGGGAGGAAGGACTTCATCTTTTAGTTTCTGGCCTCAGTTATTTTTATGTGGCTTGAGACTGAGCTTCCTCCATTTCCACTTGCTTTAATCTGTTCTTGTATAGCTCAAAAGGAGTGACCTAAGACACCTAATGCTAATAATCCCCGATTTGTCACTTTTTCATACTGCAATACTGGCAGCTATGTCACTGGTATCCCGAATGCCAGCAGGGCACCCAAAGTGAACAGGTTTCAGCAGAGCTTCCAGACTGAGCACAGACTACCAGGAAGCCACGGGCTGCCTCCATAGTGAATGTCCCAGGAGCAGCAGAACTTTGCCGGAGACTGCTAGAAGACGAGCCGTCCAGTCAGAAGGCACTCGCACTGTGACTGAGGAGGAGACGCCTTCTCAAGTCCACTCGACAGCCATGACTAGATGGAGGAAAGCTGGCAGGAGCAAAACCTTCGTTTGCTGAGAGGGCACCAACTCAAAATGAGAGGAAGCAGCTGCAAACGTCTATTAATAATTGGAACTTGGAAAATTGGAAGTCATCAAAAAGGAGACCGCATAAAAATTGCCATTCTAAGCATTAGTGAGCTGAAATGGACTGGTATTGGCCATTCTGAATCAGGCAATCGTATGCTTTCCTATGCCAGGAATGATTAATTCAAGAGGAATGGTGTCTCATTCACTGCCGAAAGGGACAGTTCAAGATCTAGCCTGAAGTGCAATGCTGTCTGTGATAGGTTAATTACCTAACTGCGTACAAGGAAATCCAACTCCATAAAACAACAGAATCCTTCAAATTTAAGCACCAGCCATTAAAGCTGGTGATGCAGAAATCAAAGAATTTTACTGCCTTCCATCTGAAATTGATCATACACACATTCAAGATGCATTGATAATTATTGGTGATTGGAATTCAGAACTTGGAAACACTGAGAAAGGAAAATAGTTGGAAACATGGCTGTGGTGACTGAAACAAAGCTGGAGATCGCATGATAGAATTTTACAAGACCAGCAACTTATTGATCACAAATATTTTTTTTTCAGCAACACGAAGGCCAACTCTAGGGCAGGCTCTTGAAGGTTACAGAGGCACCGCGAGATGCCTGTGCTCTAGCACAGTCTTTCCTGTCTTCTCCCCTAAGCTACCGCCAGCCTGTACTCTGACCCTGGCATACCATGGCTTCTGCTTTGGAAGAGCTCCAGAAAGATCTGGAAGAGGTGAAGGTGTTGCTGGAAAAGGCCATTAGAAAAGAGAGCCCAGGATGCCCTTACAGCTGAAAAACCCCAGACTGAGACAGAAATCAGGAACAAGATGCAGCAGAAGTCACTGGGAATGCAGATGGCGGGGCTCCCATGGCAACAGGCTACACAGTGAAAATCAGTAATTATTATGGGATCCATCGGATACATTTGTGAAAATCTACATCCCTTAACGAGTCCATCTTCCGGTGAAAGACCTAAACGGGAGAATTACTTCATCATCGTGAGCAACCTCTTGAAACCCATCTCTGTGGAGGTCAGTTCCAAAAAAGTCAAGATGGATACAGACCTTTTCACATGCAGAGAGAAGGCTGAAAGCACCCAGTGGGACTATCTGACCCAGGTTGAAAAAGAATGCAAGGAAAATCAAAAGCCTTCCTAAGACACAGAAACAGACCTGAGTGAGGGATCAATGAATGTCCTAAAGAAAAGTTATGAAGATGGACATGATGATATGAAGTGCACCAATAACAAAGCTTGGATAGAGTCAAGAAAGAAGCAAGCCAAAGGAGATACAGAATTCTGAGACTTAGGGGCCTTTTGGGAACTGCGATGTGGAAATATTAGTGTTTCCAATGAGGGAATATTGGTGAGCTGCACAGATAAAACTAACCCTACACCGCCCTCTTCCAAGTAAAGGCAATGACTTCTCAATTCCCTACTGGAGGATTTAAATAAACTGTTTATTAAAACAAAGCAAAACAAAAGGCAACTATACATGTGGACTTCTCCAGTTAGAATGCACATAAATCAAATTGACCACATCTGTGAGAGGAGATGATGGAGAAGCTCAGTATCAGCAGCTAAAATGAGACCAGGAGCCAATTGTGGAACAGTCAATTGCTCATATGTAAGTACAGGTTGAAGTTGAAAACTTCAAACAATTCCATGAGTGCCACAATATGGACTTGATTATATCCCATCTGAATTTCGAGAACATCTCAAGAGCAGATCTGACATACTGAACTCTAATAACAGAAGACCTGATGAGCTGCGAAATGATATCAAGAACACCATCCACGAAGAAAGATGAACGTGGATGTCAGAGGACAGTCTGAAACTTGCTATCAATCACAAGGTACCACAGGTAAGGCAAATGGAATAAATGAGGAACTCAAAGTGCTGAATAGAAAACTGAAAGGGCAGCCCCTAATAAAATGATTTTTTTTTAAAGAAAACTGAAAGGGCAGCTCAAGAAGACAAAGTACTTTAATAAAATGTGTAAAGACCTACAGTTATAAAATCAATAAGGAAAAACACTCAGCATAGCTTAAGTTGAAAGAACTCAAGAAAAATATTCAACCCTTGAGTTGTAATATTGAAAAAACGCTACGGGCAGGAAGCATCATAAGATGGAAGGAATATACAGAGTCACTATACCAAAAAGAACTAGTCGACATTTAACCATTACAAGAGGTAGCATATGAGCAAGAACAAATGGTACTGAAGGAAGAAGTCCAAGCTGCACTGAAAGCATTAGTCAAAAACAAGGCTCCACGAATTATGAAGTTGATGAAGCATTGGAAGTACTGATTTATCTATGCCAAGAAATTTAGATGACAGCTACTTTGTAAATTGACTGGAAGAGATCCACATTTGTATTCATTCCAAAGAAAGATGAGAATGCACAAATTATAGAACAGTATCATTGTTATCACATGCAAGTAAAATTTTACTGAAGATCATTCAACAATGGTTGCCAGAGTACATTGACAGGGAGCTGCCAGAAATTCAGGCTGGATTCAGAAGAGGACTTGTTACAAAGGATATCATTGCTGATGCCAAACAGATCTTGACTGAAAGCAGAAAACGCCAGCAAGTTATTTACTTGTGTTTTATTAATCAAGTAAAGGCATTTGATGTGTGGATCATATCAAACTATGGATAGCCTTGAGAAGAACAGGAATTCCAGAACACTTCTTTGTGTTCATGCACAACGAACCTGGATCAAGAGGCAGTTGTGAGAACAGAACAAGGGCATAAGGAAAGGTATATCCTCTCACCATATTTATTCAATCTATACGCTGAGCAAATTATCAGAGAAGCTAGGTTATATGAAAAAGAATTTAGCATCAGGACTGGTAGAAAGCTTATTAATACCCTTTAATATGTGGATGGCACAACATTGCTTCATAATAGTATGGAAGACATGAAGCATTGGCTGATGAAGCCTTCAGTATGGATTACAACTTAATGTTAAAAAAAATCATCATAACAGGACCAATAAGTAACATCATGATAAATGGAGAAAAGGTTGAAGTTGTCATGAGGTTTGTTTTGCTTGGATTCACAATCAATACTCATGGAAACAGCAATCAAGAAATCACAGTGCCCCTGCCCCTGTGAGTTTCCAAGGCTATAACTTGTTATGGGAGTAGAAAGCATCATCTTTCTCCCTTGTTTCAAACTGTTGATTCCCTGGTTAGCTGCCTAATGTGTAACCATAGCACCAGATGTCCCTGATGTCATTAGGTGAGGTCAAATCATCAGCTTTTCTGTTAGCAGCCAAGTACTTACTGTATATACTCCTGTATAAGCAGTTTTCCAGCTCATTTTTAATGCAGTTTTTGTGGTAAAATTAGGTGTCTCGGCTGATACTCGGATCAGCTTATACCCGGTATATACAGTAAGTATATATGGTAAACAATGCTGTACCAGGGCTCCTTCTATTCAAATTAGGTAAAAGCATTGCATCAATATTGTTTCCTGTTTTTGATCATTGTGCTGTAGTTATATAAACAGTTAACATTTGGGGAATCAGGGTATATGGAAATCTTTTTACTATAACGAATTTTATACCATTGAAATGATTTTAAATTAAAGGTTTAAAAAAGGGTGTTTTGGTTTTATTTGGTTTGTTTTGCTTTCGCTTTACTTAAACTAGTAAAAAAGAACAAAGCAAAAACAAAGATTCAAATTTAACTACTAGTTAACTTGAGAACAGGGCAATTTAATTAATTAAATGGTTGAGTGAAAGAGAAGTAAGAAGCCCTGCTGGCATAAGTTATGCATGTAAGGCTGCAAACTACTAGGTCAGCAGTTTGAATCTACCAGCCCCTCCTTGGAAGAAAGTTGAGACTCCCTAGCCCTGTAAACATCCCACAGGGTCCTACAGAATCTACTCAATGGCAGTGGATTTGAGTTTAATTTTTGTTTTTTAATGGAAAATGCTTTGTTTTTATCTACTGCTGTTTAACAAATGAGCCCCAAACTCCATTCATTAGAACAGTGCTGTTTCAGTAAGTTAGGAATCCAGGCCCAATGTAGTTGGGTCCTCAGGTTCAGGGTTTCTCCCAAGGCTGCAGCCAAGGTATCACATATGGGCTCTACTGGGGAAGAATCTGTAACTACACTCGTGGCTGTTGGCAGGACTCAGTTCTTTGGGACTGTTGCCCTGAAAGCGCCAGTCCTTGCTGTCTGCTGGCTGGGAGGCCTGCCTCAATTCTTTGGCACCGGGCCTCGCCACAGCTCAGCTGGCTTCCATCAGCGCCAACAAGTGAGAGAGCAAGAGAGGGCCAGCGAGGCAAAGCCAGAGACTTTTCGTAACTTAATCTCTCTGGGAAATAACTTCCCTTCACCGTTGTCCTAGTCTACTTGTTAGAAGTGTGGCACTAGATGCAACTTACATTCAAGGGGAAGTCTGAATGACAGCAGGATGGAATCATTATGGGCCTTCTTAGAAGCTGTCCGCCAAGCTGTTAGACTACAGTTCTAAGTATAAGTCCAATCGAAACCTTAGACCAATATTCAGTTTTCTACTACTCCTTGCTTGGTAAGTTACTTTGCTATACACCCTTCTAGTAATATAAAATTTCCATCTTTGCGTCTGCTCAAAATTCTGGGCCCCTTCCAACTTGAACAGATCTGAAAGCAGGAGCAATCCATATATCAGTGACTCCCAACTAACCCCACACACAAGAATCCCCAGGTAGAAACATGTTATCTAACCCACCATTCTCCCAAACCCATTTTAGAAGTGGGAGGGGCATCTAGACAAGACCTGGGGAACATGACTTAATAGTCGGACCTCTGTTTACTAACGGACAGAGGTGGTTAGAGAGTGGGAAAGGGAGACGAGAAGTCGGAAGCCCAGAAGTACATGGGGCTAAAGTGCCTGGGTGCCTGGGTGCCTCCAATTCTAGGAGCCCAAGGCAGTTTGGGTTCAAGACTCTGAGCAGATGATAAAGTCCCTTTTTGTGTCTCTTGCAGAAAGTGTCCACTCCACTGCAATTGATGAATAGCAGGGCATGAACCCGAAGGTTGGCCTGATCACTGTAGAATCCAACAGAAACAGAAACTGCTACGTATAACATGAACTGCTAAGTATTAGTGGTAACAACTGCAGTAATGGGAATTAGAGTATGGCAGGAGCCAGGATGGTATAGTGGTTAGGCATTGGCTGCTAGCCACAAGCTCAAAAGTTGGAAACCACAAGCCACTCGGGAGGAAGAAGACAAGATTTTCCATTTCCGTAAAGACTTAGTCTCAGAAACCCACAGGGCAGTTCTACCCTGCCCTATGGGGCTGCTAAGAGTCAATCAACTCGATGGCAGGGAGTTTGGTTTGGTTTGGCGTAGTTATGTGGGGGGTGGTAGTAACAGCTGCAGTAACAGTCCCAATAATAACAGTGATCTGAGAGATAATAATCAGTAATATAATATCGACTGCTTTCAAATCCAGATGCAAAGACAGCATTTATCTTTTTGAAAAGCAAAAAACCTGGATTAGTACATTTTTGTTGTGTTAGGTTAAAATTTTTTTTTAAGTTGAAAATTTTGAAGGCAATTCTTCCCAAGAAAATATTTTTCTGTTCTTCCCCAAGCTTCCTTCATTCAACAGCTCCATTTTAAGTAAATTTGTCACACATGCCTTTGTTCATTAGCCATGGAAGAAAAAGGTTAAGTAGAAGCATAATTATTAGAGCATATCTCACCACCAGAAAATAGTTTTAGAATAATGGTTTCCTTATTTATCTCTGGGATGCTATAAATAGGTCCTTGTGTCAGATACTCTGGCTTCCTTTCCTAGTTAGCCATGCCCTTTTTTTTTTAATTGGCGATAAATAGTAACCAAAATCTGGGAAGTCATAAAGCAGCCCAGTAATCTACATGTAAGGTTGGAAAGTCCTACGTATGTCCCGTTTTAAAATGGGAATGTGCTGGTTCACTAAGCGTGCTAGTTCCAGCAAAAGTACACAATGATCTGTTTCAAAGAACACGCACCTAGCTCTGAAACAACATGTATGCCTTCTACTTCACTAACTTGGTGGGTCCTGGCATGGTCATATTTGCAGAAATTCTTTCTAAGAACAAATTCACAACATTCACAGCACTCCAGCTAGTCCTCAGTTATCTGACAAATAATCACAAGCACAATCTTTGTATTTTCTGTGTGCTTAGTACCTGGAGGCTTTAAAACATTTATGAGAAAATTCTATGATCACTCAATGCCATTTGTCTACGAACTTTTTGAAGTCCAGTTATATAAGATGATAAGACACAGTTCCTGATCTCAAAATGCTTTAAATTTTACTAGGGAAATACAATGCCTTACAGAGGAGAGCTTGTCAATTTTGAAAGGAAACATAATTAAGTGCTAGATTGGGCTATAAACACTAAAGAATCAGATCACTGTGGAACAGGCTTTCACAAAGCAGCCAGCAACTACCTAAGTGCTGTTGTCAGTGTGATAACACGTGCATTCAAAAGCAAATTAAAATGAAACTAAAATAACTCTCGATCTGTATCAGACACAGAGAGACCTGAGTCAGTCACTGGAAACCCCCATGCAAGCCCTTTCTTCACAGCTCATTAAAAATTAAATTCTCACTCTTCCTGAGCATGCAAAACCTTTCTTTCTTTCTTTTTTAAATTTAAAAGCCACCAATGATCAAGTCAAAGTCCTTAAAACAAGATTCAATATAAATATGACATCATTAGAATACACGATTGTTGAAAATACACTATGGACCTACAATAATCAAAACAGTTTGGCACTGGTATAACGACAGACACACAGACCAATGAAATACAGTGAGTACAGAAATAAACCCACATCCTATGGCCAATTGCTTTCTGACAAGGGTGGTACATCTATTCAATGGAGGAATAAGAGTCTCTTTAATAAATGTGTCCTGGTTTGCAGAAGGTTATTGATGACTGTGAAAGCCTAAAATCCACTCACTGAGTCCCCATAGGGATTAAACTTCCAATGGACCATTAAGCAGGGATGTGAATTGCCTTTTCCTCAGTCAGAGTGCAGCAGAAAGTGAATTAATACAGATGGTTAGGTTAAATTTTAGCATCTTATCATTTGATTCCCCTTTTCACCCATTTTCAATTTGTTTTCATTTTTATTATTTTCTGTTTTCTTTTGGATTGAGGTTTTTCTGTGTTTCTATTGTTATTGTTGTTGGGGTGGGAATCAGTATGATTTTCTGTATATGAAATCCAGGATAGGTAAGTCTATGGAGACAGTAACTAGATTAATAGTATCTTAGAGTTATGTCAAGAAGCCTTGGTGTGTAGAGGTTATGAGTTGGCTGATAACCACAAGGCCAGCAGTTTGAAACCACCAGTTGCTCTGTGGGAGAAAGAGGAGGGTTTCTACTCCTGTAAAGAGTTCGTCTTGGAAACCCACAGGTGCAGTCCTACCCTGTCCTACAGGGTTGCTATGAGTTGGAACAGACTTGATGGCAAGGAGTTGGTTTGTTGCTTTTCAGGCTTATGGCAGGGGAGGTTGAGAGGAAATGGGAGTTAATAACAATAAATACAAAAATGAAGAAAGTGTTCTAAAATTGATTGTCGTGATGATTGCATAACTCTTTAATATATGCAACCACTGAATTGTGTGACATGTGGATTATATGTCAATAAAACTGCTTAAAATATAAATTGAATAAGTGGTGCTGGGAAAATACAGCCAAAAGGTGGAAACAACCTAAATGCCCAGTCACAGATGAATGGATGAACAAAACGTGGTACCTGCAGACAATGCAATACTACTCAGCCAGCAGGATAAACGCAGTCTTGGCACATATGTACTCAAGTTAAAAGACTAGAATAGCAGAAGGCAAATTAGATAATTGGGTCCTCATAAAAATTGAACATTAGTTTCATCAAAAGACTATCAAAAGTGTAAAAGAACACCATACAGATTAGAAAACATCGCAACTAAACTGACCAAACCCCTCTATTAGTGTTTCACACGCCCTATTTCCATAGCTGCACTCAATCATTGGGTGGGAGATACAGAAACATGAAGAGAAGAGCCACATTTAGAAACTGCATTTCGCCACAGTGCCTTTAATGGATGAAAAGATTAGCAAACTGTGGTACATAAACATCACAAACTATTACACAACCATAAAGAACAATATAGAATTCATGAAATGTAACACAGATGGATCTGGAGGACATAAGGCTAAGTGAAATATGCCATCATATAATAAGAAATATAATATGATTTCACTTTTATTAAAAGACACAAATAGATAGAGACCAATGTCTTTTGGAGATTAAGGGAAGGGAATGGGAAATCACCCTCTAGACTGTACATGCCTGGTATTGTTGATGAAGGGACAGGTGGCGCAGATTGTGGGTGTCAGGAGCATCCCTAACCAAAGTCAAGGATGTCACTAAGAAGCATACAAAAGAAAAGAACATTTGCACTAAAAAAGTGACATATATTTTGGTAACAACACCAACAATAAGCACCAATAAAATGAGTATATGGTGGCTTATGTGTATATACGCATATATGTATACAGGTACACATGAATATATGTGTGCATAAAGAGTAGTTATATATTTGTTTATGTGTGTGCATATGTATTTATGGCATATAAGGCTTAACCAGATACTTTGCAAGAGTGGTTTTCTGGATTGGAAGGCTTAGGAGCTTGCTCTCTTGGGATAACTCAAGTCACATGGTCTGCATCCTAGTGAGGTGAATTGCACCTGGGATTTTAAAAGCTGTGGGCAGCCAGCTAAAATACTTATGTTTGTGTATCTTTCTTTGTGTTTAGTGTACTGCTGTAAACCTGGAATAACACCATGGGACCCATATGAAGTGCCATTAGTGATGCTGGAAATGCTTCCAAGAAGTCAAAAAGTTATGCCATCCCAAGGAAGAATTGTTTTTGATAAGTACCTTAGACTGAGGTCTGCAGCTACAGTGCCCGTCCATTTCAAGGTAAACGAATCAAATGCAAAGATTATTGTTAAAAGAAAAAAAGAAAAGGGATTTGTGAAGTCTGTTGCCGCAGCTGTGCCAGCAGGCATGAAAACTTTACGCCTTTGTAAAATACCTTTTTCTCTATTGTTGAAAGTGCTGCTTTTAGGTGGATGCAGGAAAAAACCCTAACAAACCCACTGCCATTGGGTCGATTCAGACAGCTGGGAACCCTATAGAGCAGCAGTTCTCAACCTGTGGGTCACGACCCCTTTGGGGGTCGAATGACCCTTTCACAGGGGTCGCCTGATTCATAACAGTAGCAAAACGGCAGTTATGAAGTGGCAACGAAAATAATTTTATGAGGGTGGAGTGGAAAAGGGGAACCGATTACAAGGATCTACATATAACCTCCTCCCTGGGGGATGGACAACAGAAAAGTGGGTGAAGGGAGATGTCGCAGTGTAAGATATGACAAAATAATAATAATTTATAAATTATCAAGAGTTCATGAGAGAGGGTGGGGAAAAATGAGGAGCTGATACCAAGGGCTCAAGCAGAAAGCAAATGTTTTGAGAATGATGACGGCAACAAATGTACAAATGTGCTTGATACAATGGATGGATGGATGGATGGATGGATGGATGGATGGATGGATCGATGGATGGATGGATGGATAGATGGATGGACTGTGAAAAGAGTTCTACGAGCCCCCAATAAAACTATTTAAAAAAAAACACCCAAGAATAATTTTTTAAAAAGAATTTTATTATTGGAGGGTCCCCACAACATGAGGAACTGTATGAAAGGTCACGGCATTCTCCTGCAGAATTGTAGGTGGGTTTGAACAGCTGATCTTTTGGTTAACTTGCCTCACAGCACCAACAGGGCTTCTTACCATGGATGCAAGTATAGAACACATATACAAAAGATGTGTTAATGAGGATATTATCAGTAGTGTTTCCTGGCTATTAGCTAAATTTGGTGGAGGATCAAAAGTTATAGGTAGATTCTCAACTGTGTGTGGGTCAGCACCCCTAACCATTTTCCCCTTGCCTTGTTCAAAGGTCAATTGTAGCACCTACTATGATGTACGTGATACATGAGCAGCACTTTAAGCTCCCTATTAGCCTTTAAGGGATTTCTCTGACTATTTAATTGCTCCCCACCCAATATTTCCGATCAGTTTTCAGTCAAACCATGGATGAAGAACCTATAGATACTAAAGACCAACTGTATTGTTAAATCTTTTCAGACTGATAATGGTTGTGCTAATTGGGCTTTGTGTCAACTTGACTGGGCCCAGATTTTCAGTGGTTTGGCAGTTAAGACCTAGTAATGCCCCATAATGTAACCTCAGCACAGTGTAATCAACTCCATAAAGGAATCTGCTATGAGCAGCCAATTTGCTGTAAGACAATTAGGGTGCAATGCAACCCCCTTACTCAGGTCACAGTCCTGATGCAATTGAAAGGCGGTTTCCCTGGAGGTGTAGCCTACTTACTATACAAGTGGATGCTGTGGACAAGCTTGTTTGCTGGGTGTGGATCCTACAACTAGCTCACTAACCTCTGGTTCATTGGACTTGAACTGCTGATGTTTTCTGCTAATCTTGGGAGCCATCAGTGGCCTGCCATCTGACCTGTGGCCCTTGAGATATCTTCTTTGTAGCCACCAGCCTGTACTGTTCCAGCGAATCTTGAGTTCATCAGCTCCTGTAGCTGTCAGTAGATGTCTCCAGCTTAACATCTGTGCCACAGACTTGGAACATATTTGGACTTGGACTGGATATGCCTGCTTCTACAACTGTGTGAGCCATTCTCTTGATACAAATCTATCTATCAATCAATCTATCTATCCATCCATCCCTATTAGCCTTTAAAGGACTTGCTCTGACCATTTACATATATCACTGATTTTACTATCTCTAGAGTAGCCAGCCTGAGGCACAAGCTCATACATACGGAGCTATACAAAAAAGATTTTACAGAATGAATGATTTGGGGAATTTCATTCAAAATAACCTAGGGGGAGGGGAATGTAGATAGAATAAAAAGGACCATAATAATTCTGAGTCAGCCAGGGTACAGTATAACACTGCTAAAACACACAACATTGCCTAGTTCTTTAATGCTTCCTCCCCACAACTATGATGCCCCCCTCCCCACTAACAAATTGGCTAGACTGGAACAGGTACATGGGTACAGATAAGAGTTCTCGACACACGGAATCCAGGACAGATAAACTACTCAGGAAAAGTAAGGGAGTAGTGATACTACGAGGGTAGGGGGAAGGTGGGGGAGAAAAGGGGAACAGATCACAATGATCAATGTACAATGCTCCCGCCCCGCCCCACCCCCAGGGAGGGGACAAACAACAGAAATGTGGGTGAAGGGAGACAGCAGATGGTGTAAAAGATGAAAATAATAATAATTTATAATTTATCAAAGGTTTACGAGGGTGGTAGGATGGGGAGGGAGGGGGAAAAGAGTAGCTGAATACCAAGGGCTCAAGTAGAAAGAAAATGCTTTGAAAATGATGATGGCAACATATGCATGAATGTGATTAATACAATTGATGTATGGATTGCTACAATAGCTGTTAGAGCCCCCAATAAAAAAATTTTAAAGGGATTTTAAAAAATCTTCCAGATCAGGATAAAATAGAAAGGATTTACTAAAGTTAAAGTTATCTAAATCTATGAACTTACAAATACACATTCATTTTTGGCTAATAACCTTGGTGCCAATTGTCAGCTGTGCCCAAGATGTAGAAGCAGCAGATTTGGAAACATAGCTGCAAAAGCAGTATAGAACATCCTATAAGACTATTAGCATTGCTATTCTTAGGTTCGGTGGATGTCCAGCAATATCTTCTATCTATAACTATGTTCTGAACCACTGCAGAGGGAACAGATGGTAGTGAAGAACCCTAGTATATGCCTGATGAGATAAATGGGCAAAAACCTATCTTTCCACATAGCTTACAAATTGGATGGTGAAGCCAACTTCTTCTACCTTCTGGTAACCACAGTGCTACTAGCAAGAAAGATTGGTCAAGTGAAAACAACTGAAACAGAACTGCCGGTTTCAGTGTACCAGCACCCTCCAAATAAAAAAATGACCTTAAGAGACCAAAACAAAGTATTCATCAAGCAAATGCTCATCTAAGAAGAAGAGACTCAGGATTTATTACAAATATCTAAAGAAAAAAAACAATCTGCCTAAAACCCAAACCCAAACTCACTGCCATCAAGTCCACTCCAATTCATAGTGACCCTAATCAGGGTAGAACTACCTACCCCTTTGGGTTTCCGAAGGTGTCTCTCTTTACAGCAGCATAAGGCTTCATCTTTCTCCCCAGGAATGGTTGGGGGTGTTGAATAGCTGACCGTGCAGCTAGTAGCCCCACTTGTAACCCACTATATCATATATCCCATTGATGGAATGTACCCAAAGAACGTTACCAAAGACAGCTGTCACATTCAATAGTCCATCCAGTAGTTTTATTAGCATTATTAGCATACTTATTCTAGTAGATTATTGTTAAAGGTACTAAAATATTGCTTATTGATTATAAAAGACATACATTTAGGGTTTAGATAAATTAGAAAATTTAAAGACTAATGTTTTTAGTTTTTTGTTTTTTAAGACTAATGTTTTGCTAAATTATTATGAAATTTAAAATGTGCTAAGACTGGACATTAGATACCCCTTAAAAAAAAGTGCAGAGAAAGCTGTAATTTCTTTCAGAAAAAGACTTGCCTGCTTTTTCCAGTGAAAAAAGTTAAGAACTTCCTGCAAACCCACCCCGATGTTTACCGACAGAGCAATGGCACTGGCCAGCACACACCTCCACGCAAGGGGTCTGTCTCCAAACAGGGAAGAACTGCAGGATTCTAGCAGGGGAATCGAAGGGAAGGCACATCCTGACTACAGCCAATACCGCAACTGAAGGTGACACAGAGATCTGCTTGGGACCCAGAGCAGAAAAGGAGCACTAGGTGAAAGACAAGGAAATCTGATTGAAGTATGAACTGACTTAGTAATCTACATTGTCTCAGTGATTATAACAAATACACCCTATGAACAGTAACAAGTTTATAACAGTGGAAACTGGATGCAGGGCATATGGGAATTCTGTATCAATTTCACAATTGCCCTATAAATCTAAAACTGCTCTAAATTTTAAAGTTTATATATCTCTTTAAAAGCTAAGAGTTTCAGAATATCATTTTACTTAAAACCACATTATCCTTATACAAATTTACTCACTCCCAGAAAACCTGGTACTGATGAACACTGTGATCAAATCTATAAATAACTCAATCTCTATTTTAAGAAAGGGCCTAAAATAACAACTAAGAAGGCCTTCAACAGTTCAGACTTTTACAAATGTTTGATGTGAGCCAAGTCCCGGAACTGTCAAAGCACCATAGCCCACTTATATAAGAAATTATTTCAGGAACAGTTAAGAAAGTAGGAAAAATGTTACCTAATTAGGAGGCTTATTTGAGTTAAAAAGCCTTTTCTAATTCTTTAATCTCACGCTGCCTTTTCTCAAGCCCACCCCCAAAGACAATTTAATACAGCATGATACCATGAATTGAATTCTATAACAAAAAGAGAATAGAGAATCTGGTAAAATCTAAATAAAATCTGGAGTTTATAATGATGTGCCCATGTCAACTTCTTATTTGGAAAATGTATTATGGCTATGCAAGATATTAGCAATGGAGAAACAAATTGTACTACCTTTGCAATTTCTTGTAAAACTCAAAATTTTTAGCTCAAAAATAAAATTAATATACAGTCCAAAGGCAAAAAGCTCATTCAGGCAGACTGAAGGAGTCGCTCTATAAAGCATGTGTAGGACAGTGCCTGGCACATACTGCCCATTGCCTTCCAGGAGACAGACTCACAGCTCCCCTGTAGGGCAGGGTTCCCAAGGTGGTAATCCTTAAGGAGGCAGACGGTCACAACGTTCTCAAACACAGTGGGTGATGGGCTAGCAGTCAAATGCTTAACCACCAGGTGTCTTTGGACATGGTAAAGGCACAACAAATA
Organism: Echinops telfairi; assembly: GCF_000313985.2. Classification (NCBI taxonomy): domain Eukaryota; kingdom Metazoa; phylum Chordata; class Mammalia; order Afrosoricida; family Tenrecidae; genus Echinops; species Echinops telfairi. The sequence goes on from NW_022106471.1 coordinate 9,983,954, forward strand.
TTGCCAGATACCAGACACGGTCAAGTCAAATCTGACTCATTGTGACCTGTATGTCGAAGGGTTTTCAATGGCTGATTTTTTGGAAGTAGATTTGTCAGGTCGTTCTTCTGAGGTATCTCTGTGTAGATTTGAACCTCCAACCTTTTGGTTTGCAACATTAACCAATTGTACCACCCAATACTACTGTCATTCTTTTTGTAAACACTCTAAATCAGCAGTTCTTAACTGTGGGTCATGAACAGTAGCAAAATTACAGTTATGAAGTAGCAACGAAAATAATTTTATGGTTGGGGAGGTCACCACAAGATGAGGACTGTATTCAAGGATCTCATTAGGAAGGTTGAGAACCACTGCTCTAAATGGATGAAAACTGAATACCTGACAACATGAATAACTTGTTCAAGTCCATATTTATCACAGTATCATAATTTCCCAGGAAATAAACTGTGACAACATATATTTACTCTTTTTTTTTTAAGCATAAGTAATGACATACAGCTCAGAGACTAGGTTGTAGAAGCAATGTAGCTTCTTGCTCGCAGACACTCTTGGATGACTCGCTCTGGGGGACCAGTTGCTATGCTACACTATGGGAAAGCTCCTGACAAACAATCCCTAAGAAACCGATGCCTCTTCCAATAGACACGTGAATGAGCCCCGTGGTAGACAGCCCTAGTCAAGCCTGGTGACTGAAGGCCTGGCTGCAATCTTTAGCAAATGAAAGACCACTTAGCTAACTAAGCAGCTCCCAAGTTCCAAAATTCATATCCCAATTCCTCCAAGGGATCGTGAGTGCTTGTGGTTTTAGCCACTAAGTTCTGCAATAAGTTGTTATGTAATAATACATAAGGAATTTCTCCTTTATTATCAACTTATTATTAGATACCTACTTACTTTGAAGCTATACTCAAAAACCAAAATTATTGCCATCAAGTTGAATCTGCCTCATAACAACCCTATAGGACAGAGTAGAACTGCCCCCTGTGGATTTCTCAGATGGTAAATCTTTATAGGAGTAGAAGTCTCATCTTTCTCCCTTGAAGCAGCTGGTAGGTTTGAACCACTGACCTTGTGGTTAACAGTCTAACTCATAATCTACTACTCTCCTTTTTGAAGCTATGAGCAATACAAATATAAATGATAAATTATATGCTTTCTGAAAGCATAAACTAATAGGACACTGCAGTAGGCACACATTCAGTTTGTTTTTCAAACATGTCTGCTTTCTTTGGAAAACTGCTTCTCACTTATTCCCTGTGATATCAGCCATCGATCGACACTTCACCTTATCTACTTAGCAAATGTTACAAGCTTACGTTACCCTAACTTAAAATAGTGACCATGTGACCTAACCAAAGCAAATAAAAACCTCCTTGGACCATGTATGTATGTTGGGAAGAGAGATGGATGGACCTCTTGCCAATTAGTACTGATACCTGAGAAGATGTATCTGGATCTGATTATCATCATTCTACCTTCTGTGTGGAGTCAGCTATTTACAGAATGAAATGACAAGTGAAAGGAGTCAAGAGATCTCTAAAGCCAGGAATCATGTCTGTGCTTCCTAAATATGTATGTCAACAACTTTTTTGTTGGCTTTAAGATAGTTTGACTTTAACTCTAAATGAATGATTTATTAATTGTATTAAGTGCTGTAAAAAAGGATTCAAAAAATCTTGTGAATTCAGATCATCAAATCCAGGTGGGAAAACTGGGAACTCCATGGCAGAGGTAGTCAGTAAACTAGGCTTTAAAGAAGGGAGAGGGTTTCAGCAAGTGAACACGGGGTGGATAAAAACATTCCAAGCAACACCAGAAAGGACAGATGCTATGTGAAGAACGTGGTCCAGCCTGACTGAATTATACAACATAAACAGGCAGTACATCGCAGAAGCTGTAGGCTTTTTTCTCTAGGCCAGGGCTGTCAAACTCAATGAAAACGCGGGCCATTTGGTGCAACAGGCAAGATTCTCACGGGCCAAATCACATTAACAAATTTTGTTGGATTTATAATTTGAAGTGAGGATTCAGGAATATGGATAGGATAATTAAAACACTATAGAATTTCTTTTATTTAAACATTTATTTTATTTAATGCATTTATAAAACTAAAATTATTCTTTTTTACCCGAAACTTGCCAGCACTTTCCTCTTACTAGTTTTCACTTAACTCTAATGTTGTGACCAGAAAATATAACAAAGTAACTAACAAAAAGCACAAAATGTTGGATAGCTGATAAACGTGATGCACAATCGTAATAGCTTTCCACTAAAAATGTTAACTAGCACTGCCACTAGGTATGATTCATAACAGCACAACCCAGAATGCTCTTTTTAACCTGTTCACTACTGGGATCTGTTTACATTACATGACACTGGGGATGGCAGACATATATTGCTTCTAAACGTCGCTGGAACTGAGTCAGCGTGTTTAGACACATCCACAGGCTCCCAGGAAAGGCACTGGGCCACATGTATACTCGTCTTCAGTAGTTAAAGGGTTAGCGAGGGAAATGTGTGTACGGTACTGCCTCCATCTCCCCTAAGCGCTATTTTCTTCATAACAATTTTTTCTATTTTCATTTTATTTCAGAGCATCGTGGGCCACAAAAAATTACCTTGAGGGCTGCATGCGGCCTGTGGGCCACCAGTTCAACAGCCCTGCTCTAGGCTAAGAGCTTGTAGGGCACACTGGGCTGCTAATCAGAAAGCTTGCAATTCAAAAAAAAAAAAAAAGAAAGCTTGCAATTCAAACCCACCAGTCACTGCAACAGAGAAAGATGAAGATTACAGCCATGAAAACTGTACTGGGCAGTTCTATCCTTTCCAATACGGTCACTATGAATAGGAATCCACTTAATGGCAAAGGTTTGGGGTCTTAAGGGTTCATACAAAGAGGAGTCATCATATGGTGACAGGTCAAACACATTTTGTGAGCATTTCGATAATGTCACTCAATCAGCCACGCACTCACTAGCTTCACATCATAATCCAATTCATGTTCTGTACAATACGCACAAGGCTATTAAATGACTTACTAGAATTCAGATATACTTCCTCTGTTTCTAACTTCTAATCTACTTAGGTTAATAACCTTGGAAATAAAAAGGAAGTCAAGCTTATTTGGCAGTTAACCTGAGCTAGTTCTTAGTGACAACTATTCACTTTCATTGCTTCTTGGATCTTGGGGGGCAATAACGAGCTCTTGTGAATTAACTGTACATAATTATATACAAGGGCCAGAAACATGATAAACTAGGAATGTTTATCAGATGCCAAGTTCAAAAGTCTCACTTTCTGTCCCCATAACTCTATAAATATTTGTTTCTTAATTTCATACAAAAGTACCTTGGACCAAAGACCTCCTACATTCAGCAGAGCAGTGGCATACATGGAATGAAGCCAGCAGCCAACTGGTCAGAACACAAACACTAGTCAAACACAAGCAGTTTGAACATTGCTGGACAGGAGACACTGTTACCCTGTATTTAGGACAAGAGGCATATCCAAAAGTTGTTTCCAAATCCTCTTAAGGCTAGATTTCCTGGCTTCCTCTTTTTTTTTTCCCCCAGAATCATCCCACCCACACTCCCGCCGGCTTCCTCTTAAGCGCTCCATCTGTCCACAAGAACGGAACCAGAGACCATGAATGGTAACAAGTTGAAGGAAGTCTGATACCAGGGGTTGCCTGCCAGCAGTATGTCACAGGTGGAGAACTTTAGCAATGCCAAACCCCTGTTCTCACAGTCAACAAGTTTATAATGACAAATACTCATCTCTTCATCACTCAGTCTCTGTCAGTCTCAGAAATACAACACATTACAGAAAAGGCAAATCATAAGAAACAATGGTCTTTTTTAGAACTGCATCTCATTAAAAATCAGATTACTTCAGCACAAACAAATTTCCTTAACTATCAATGTAAACATTGATAATTAATCCATTCCCATGTTCACTTGCTGAAACCCTCTCCCTTCTTTGATTTCAAATCATAGCAACTCTACAGGACAGGGTAGAAATGCCCTTGTGAGTTTCCAAGATTGTAACTCTTTACAGAAGTAGGAAGCCCCCTCTTTCTCCCAAGGAGTAGCTGGGATCAAACTGCTGGCCTTGTGGTTAGCAGCTTAACAACTATGCCATCAAGGCTCCTAAACAAAGACCAGGATTACCAATTTATACCACCATATCCATGCCTAGGAGTTATCCTGGTTCCTCGCTTTATTTCATTCTCCTCATCCCCCCCTCCCCCAAGTCATTTCCAAGCAATTCCTCTAAGTTCACAATATATCTTCTCTACGTTCAAGTCTCTCCACCTTGATGGCTACATCTCTTGACTGCTAAACTTTTTTCCCTCCAACTACAAAATTCTTCACTGCTAAAAATCCTGCTCATATTCCTTGTGACTATTATCTTCCCTGGGCTAGCATAGTGTTATACAATCAATGCTATACTGAAAATAGACTAAAGATCAGAAGTCAACCAATGTCACTGAACAAACTGTAGACATTGCTGTATGGGATCTAATTTGCTGTGCAAACTTTTACTGAAAAAGAAAATATTTTAAGTGACTGGAACCACAAAGGGATGGGAGAAGGGAATTAGAAATTTGGAAAGGGGCCATCAATGTGCAGCCTGCCACTTCGCCTTGTGGCCCACAAATGAGTCTTGTGCAGAAGACCAGATGTGTCCGCCTGGCTTCTTGGATGTGAGTGTGGGGGCTGACTCTCTTTTCCAGGACTTCTTGATCCAAAACACATCGCACAGTAACTGGTGGCCAACAGCATATCCTTCACCTATTGCCCTGAACACAAGTCAACATTCCCAGAAACTGCTTACACATGCACATCACACAGCACCTAGACAACCTTGTTTCTATGTGAACTGCTGGTCACAAAGGAATGATGGCCTTTAACTGCAGCACCAAAAAGGGAGTGTGCAGACTGCCAACCCTACATTAGCCATGAGGGACCAGTGTCCACTACTGAAGTGAATGTGCTCTGCCTCTTTTCTGTGTGAGTAAAGCATTGTTACAATTAACAAATAGAGAGCAGAACAGTGAGTCCCATTGGAAGAATGTAGTTATTTAGATAAGTGACAATGGTGATGTGAACAGAGCAGTGGGGGCGGTGAGAAGTGGTCTACTTTAGATGTAGCTGAAACTGAGCAAACAAGATTCAATGATAGCCTGGATGTGGAGTGTGAAACAAAGGATATGAGCTGGAAAAACTGGAAGAAGGATGGTGCCATTAACTGAGATGACAATGAACGTTGTCAGAACAAGTCTGGGAGGTACAGGATTCCCCCGCTATCTGAAAGTAGGGCGTTCCTTTGAAAATGAAATGGCATAAAGTGAAGTAGTTACCATTCATCTATATTACTAAAAAATTTTAAGTGCCACTAACTCAAAAAATAACTTACCAAATAACACATAAAAGCCTAAAATAACACTGTAACATACGGAGTTCACATAGTTCAAAACGATGGTGGCTAGAAGCTGAAATACTGAGTGTGGATTTCAGATCCTGGAAGGGGGGTGGGGAGGGAGCTTGTCGACAATACTCTCCCTGCCTCCTTAATTAATAGTTTGCTTCAAAATACACAGTGAATGTGAGTTCCCGTTTTTCAAAAATGCGAAAATAGTCTTCAGATTTCTTTTGGATAGCAAAAACAAATATGAATGTAGGTCATTCATAAAGTGAACTGTTAATGGGCACTGGGGAAAATGTACATATAGCACAGGTCCCAGACTGAGGACCAGATGCTCTGGCAAGAGCCCTATTAAATACAATGATGCATACGTCATCAAAAAAGAAAAGGGGGGAAAAAATTAAGAGCCAGACAGAAACAGTGCAGAAAAACCAACCCCCTCATATGCCTTCACGACCCACAGAGGGGTGGGGGAAGAAAAAACATGGCAATGGGGGACCAGGGCACTAACCACCCACGTGGAGGGTACTGTTCATATCTCCACAGGAGAGGGGTGGGGGGGCAGAGAAGTCCTCGCTCTGGTGCGCCGAGCCTTGAGGGTGACACCCCTCTCCGAACAGCTCCTCCGCAAAGAAGACTGAGTGCAGGGCTGGCCCCAGCTCGAGACCTGACAACCCTACCTAGATGACTGCTACAAAGGGCAACACTGAAGCTACAGTTCGGGAGAGTGGCTAGCATGACCAGCCCACAGGGTTGGGGGGTGGGGGGCGAAATCAAGAGGGGAGTGCAACAGACCAGCAACAGGAGCAAAGACATGAAGTCCCCGAGGAATCTCAAGAGCAGACTTCTGACTCTGGGTGGTGGTGGGCAGCGCTTGGCACCTCATCTGAACTGGTTGGAGGATATTCACAAGGGGGCTGCACAGAAAGTTAAAGGTATAACTGGGCGGGGAATGGGGCACTAGACGGCTCTAGCCTTGACTGAAAGAACAACAACGAATGGGTGTAAGTGCTGTTGGGTGAGCGTCCGGGGAGATGGATCCCAGGAAGAAAAGGGGAAAGGAACGACGGCTTTATCAGGGCCTGCTCACTATTTAACAGAGGGATACACATCTACTCGAGGCCAGGACAATAGTTAGACATGGAACTATTAGCATGGGCTCCTTTTCTTTTTTTTTCTTCTTTGCTTTCTCTTTTGGTGTCTATCTATATAAGATAGGCAGGATAATCAATCCCAAGGAGCCAGGAATGGGACCAAAGGTTTTGGAAGGGTAGGGGTAGCATGGGAAAGATGGCATGAGAAGAGGAAGCAATAAGCCAATGACGACAGGGGCAGGGGACTAGCAAGGGATCTAGAAGTGATGGTGAGGAGGAGATAGCCTTCCTGGTATTGTTTGATCAATTGAAATGTATCCAGAGGAATTACAGAGAGGCAAATGATGGGTAAATATGATAGGGGGGTGAGAGGAAAGAAAAAAAAAGAGAAAAAAACAAGAAAGTAAAAATTAAATATATATGCATAAATATAGATATGTATATATATAAATATAGGAGTATTTGTCTATGTAAATGTATACATATGTGTAAATACAACAAGGAAGCAGATGGACTTATTTGTTCTAATAATGTGGCAATGTATGATACTCATGTTCCCTACACAATCGCTGAAGACAAAATGGGTGCACAAGCAAGTGTGGTGAAGAAAGCTGATGGAGCCTGGCTATTAAAAGATACAGTGTCTGGGGTCTTAAAGGCTTGGCGTTAAACAAGCAGCCATTCTAGCAGGGAAGCAACAAAGCCCACATAGAAGAAGCACACCAGCCTGTGTGATCAAGAGGTGTCAAAAGGAACAGGTATCAGAAGTTCAAAAACAAGCAACCAAATTGATATAAAGGAACACAGGCAAACTGGAGACCCTCAAACCACCTGTAAAAGATAAAGAGACAGTCCCTCACAGAAGAGCCACATGGAAGGGATGATATATCCAGGGTATAGTACAGCACTGTTGAAACACAGAACTATCCTTTAGTTCTTTAATATTTCTTCCCCCTAATATTATGGTCTGAGTTTTACCTCATTAGTCCCTTTAGACCTGCATATGTTCATGTGTATACTCAAGATTGTTCGATGTATGAAATCCAAGATAGATAAACCCTTCAGGAATTGTAACGGGAGTAATAATTCCCTGAGGATACAGAAAGAGGGTGTGTGTGGGGGACTGATAGCAATGATGACTATATAACCCCACTTGAGGGTAACGAATAACAGAGTGGCAGGTGAAGATACATTGGATGGTGTAAAAAAGGGGGGAGAGAGGAAAACAATAAAAATATTATTTAATATGACAATGTTCTTGGAGGGAGGGTGGGGCAGGGCAGGGATAAAGGGCAGCTGATACCAAAGAGTGCAAGAAAGAAAGAAAATGTTTTGAAAATGATGGTGGCAACAATTGTACAATCTTGCTTGATCTAATTGAACTATGAATTGTTATAATATATGTAGAGCTCCCAATAAAATGGAAAATAAATAAATAAAAGTAAACTGTTATTAAGTAAACCTTTGAGAAGCAGGAGATACCTGTATACACGGTACTTAGTGTTAGGCATGGTGTATTTTTAACATCCAGTATGTTCAAGTGGACTTCTCAGATACATCATAAAAGTGCACCGAGCATTTAGGGGAAGAATACAGGTTAGAGATCTAAGGATGGAAGTATCATTTAAATCCATTCAATCAGATGAGATTACCTAGAAAGTGAGTTGTAGAAAAGGAAGGAAGGAGGAAGAGGGGCCAAACCCAGGGGCACATTAACATTTAGAGGTTGGGGAAACAAGAAAGAACCAGCATAGCATTATTTGAAAAATTTAAAAACTATTATACAGTTCTTCCATCAGTTATTCAGTCACTCGTCGGTCTGTTTGCCATACTGTGGTGGCTTCTGTATTACTGTGATGCTGAGGGCGTTGTCAGTGGGGCCACCCAAAATGAAGAAGTTCAACAGAGCTTCCAGATCAAGAACAGACTACGAAGAAGGAATAAACTGTCCACTTCAGAGGAATTAGCCATTGGAAACCTATGGGTAGCATGAGAGCATGATCAGTCTCTGAAAACCTAGTGAACCGCAACAGAGCACTGTCAGAGACAGTGCCAGAGGGTGAGCCCTCAGGTCAGAAGGCACTCAAAATATGACAGAGGCAGAGCTGTCTACTCAACTTTGAGAGGCCTGAATGACATGCACAGAGCAAAGCCTTCGGGAAACCTCATTTGCTGATGAGGCAGGACTCAAATGAAAAGAAACAATTACAAACATCTATTAGTAATTGAAACTTGGAATGTGAGAAGATAAATCTAGGAACATTGGAAGTCATCAAAATAAAATGGAATGCATAAAGATCAATATTCTAGGCATCAGTGAGTTGCAATGAACTGATATTGGCCATTTCAAATAAAAAATCACATGGTTTACTATGCTGGATATGACACAATCAAGAGGAATAAAGGCTTTGTATTCATCATCAAAAAGGATGTTTCATGATCTATTGTGAAGAACAATGCCTTCTGGGATAATGTCTATCCTCTGACAAGGAAGAAAATGAAGAATACCAATGTCTTCAGTCTGAAACTGATCAAACATACAATCAAGATACATTGATAATTATGGACCATTGGAAAGCAAAAGCTGGAAACAAAGAGGAAGGAACAGTAGTTGAAAAATACTGTCTTGATGATAGAAGCAAAGCTAGAGATCGCATGATGGAACTTTGCAAGACCAGTGACTTCTTCATCACAAATAGATGGAATTTTGCAAGACCAGTGACTTCTTCATCACAAACAGCTTTGTTCAACAACACAATCAGCACATATACATGTTGAGCTTTTCCAGACAGAATACACAGAAATCAAACTGGCTACATCTGTGGAAAGAGACAAAGGAGATGCTCAACATTGGCAGCTAAAACCAAGCCAGGAACTGACTGTGGAACAAACCTTCGATTGTTCATATGTAAGTTCATGTTGAAGCTGAAGAAAATTAAAACAAGTCCATGGGAACCAAAATACCACCTTGAGCATGTCCCACCAGAATTTTGAAAGCATCTCAAGAACAGATTTGATGGACTGAACATTAATGACAGAGGCTTGATGAGCTGTAGGAGGACATCAAGAATATCATTCAATGAAAGCAAAAGGTCATTAAAAAAACAGGAAAGTTCATGGTGGATGTCAGAAGAGATGATGAAATTTGCTCGTAATCAGTAGCTAAGGATGGAAGAGATGATGGAGTCAAAGAGCTGAATTTTCAAAGTGCAGCTTGAGAAGACAAAGTAAAATCATATTAAAATGTGCAAAGGCAAAGAGTTAGAAAACCAAAATGGAAGAACATATTCAGCATATCTTAAACAAAGAAAAAATTCAAGCCTTGAGTTGCAATATTGAGAGATTTTATTGGTAAAATATTGAATGATGCAGGAAACATCAAAAGAAGATAGAAAGAATACAAAGGCAGTATACCAAAAAGAATTAGTTGCAATTCAGTCATTTCAAGTAGCATATGAACAAGAACCATGACACAGAAAGAAGACCAAGCTGCACTGAAGGCATTAGTCAAAAAGAAGGTTCCAGGAAATGATGAAATAATAATTAAAATGTTTCAGCAGGCTGACAAAGCACTGGAAGCACTCACTCATCTATACCAAGAAATTTGGAAGACAGCTACTTGGCCAATGGACTAGAAGAGATCCACATTTGTACCCATTCCAAAGAAAGGTAACCTGACACAATGTGCAAATTATTTAACAGTATCATTGATATCACATGCAAGTACAATTCTGCTGATCATATCCCAACAACTGTTACAGCAGTACAATGGCAGGGAGCTTCCAAAGGTTCAGGTTGGATTCAGAAGAGGAAGTGAACAAGGGATACCATTTCTGATGTCAGATGGATCTTGGCTGAAAGCAGAGGATACTAGAAAGATATTTACTTCTGGGAGGGTGGAGGGAGGGTGGGTTGGAAAGGGGGAACTGATTACAAGGATCTACATGTGACCTCCTCCCTGGGGGACAGACAACAGAAAAGTGGGTGAAGGGAGACGTCGGACAGTACAAGATATGACAAAATAATAATTTATAAATTATCAAGGGTTCATGAGGGAGGGGGGAGCAGGGAAGGAGGGGAAAAAATGAGGAACTGATGCCAGGGGTTTAGGTGGAGAACAAATGTTTTGAGAATGATGAGGGCAATGGATGTACAAATGTGCTTTACACAATTGATGTGTGTATGGATTGTGATAAGAGTTGTATGAGCCCCTAATAAAACAATTAAAAAAAGATAATTGTGTTTCACTGACTATACAAAGGCATTTGACTGTGTGGTTCAAAACAAAGTACGGATAACATTTAGAAGCATGGGAATTCCAGACTACTTCACTGTGTTCATGCGGATTCAAACTACTTCACAATGCATGATACATGCACTGTGTTCACGTATCATTAAGATGACCTGCTTTCAAAATTTCTGTTGTGTTGCAGCACTATAGAACCACGACACTGGGTTATCCTTGGAATCAAGTTATTGTTATCCTATTCATTCTCTTATGAGCTCATCTAATGTCATCAGAATGAAAATAACTTTGACTTCAATGCTTATAAAAAACAAAACCAAAAAACCTCAAAAAGCAAACACACTGCTACTGAATCAATTCTGACTCAAAGTGACCCTGTAGGGCAGAGTAGAACTGCTCCCAAGGATTTCTGAAGTTGCGAATCTTTCCAGGAGCAAAAATCTTCATCTTTCTCCTAAGGAGTGAACTGCTGACCTAGTGGTTAGCAACCCAACTTGTATTCCACTACACCATCAAGGATTCTCTGTATGACTATCAACTCCAAACTCATTGCCATAGGGTCAGTGCTGACTCAGAGCTACCCCATGTGGGTTTCTGAGACTTTACCTGTTTAAGGGAGTGAAAGCCCAGTCTTTCTCCCGCTGAGCTGTTGGTGGTTTCAAACTGCCAACCATGTGGATTGCAGCCCAATGCATAACCACTATGCCACCAGGGCTCCTCTCTGCCTACAGTTGCTATAAAAATGGAAACTTGACTTAGTTTGACCTAATGGAGTATTTCATCATAATTCATAGAAAATCAAAAAATCAAATTCACTGTCAGGTCGATTCCAACTCATAGCAAGCCTATAAGACAGGGAAGAACTTCCTCTGAGAATTTCCAAGACTATAATTCTTTACGGGAGTAGAAAGCCTCCTCTTTCCCATGGAGCAGCTGGTGGTTTCAAACTGGTGATCTTGTGGTTACCAGCCCAGTGAATAACCACTATACCTGACAGAAATACTTATCTAGGACTCAGGTGTCTCTCTCTCTCTCTCTCACACACACACACACACACACACACACACACACAAAGCATTTCCTATAAGATTTGGGCTGGGTTTCATTCCACTAAAAAGAACCCGCCGTCACCGAGTCTATTCTGGCTCGGCAACACTGTAAGACAGAGTAGGACTGCTCCACAGGGTTTCTGAGGCTGGAAGTCTTTACCGAAATAGGCTACCTGAAGGTTCTCTCCAAAGTGCCTGTTGGGTTTGAACCTCCAACCTTCAGACTAGCAGCTCAATGATGGATGTAGGGCACTACAAGAGCTTTCCTGAATTGCTATGAGATGGAATCAAGAGCAATGGGTGATTATACTCTGGTATAAAATCCCCAAACATACTACCATAGAGCTGATTTCAACTCATAGCAACACTACATGGGGTTTCTGAGGCTGTAGATCTTTTACGAGGAGCGAACAGCACAAGCTTTCTCCTGCAGAAGGGTTGGTGGATTTGATGGTGAGCATCGAATGCTTACTTGACACAACCACTAGGGCTTCTAGCATAAATTCTATTTTTATTTACTGCTCTCTTGACAACCTTTCTCAGCCAAGAATCTATTTGCCTTATTAATCCTTTTTGAGGGGAAAATACATTTTCAAGTCGACCATTATATATATATAATGATTTCAGATCTAACCATGTTGTGTGTATCAAAAGTTCTTTCCTGTTCATTCCTGTTGAGTGGCATTCCTACCAATACATTTGATTATCATATGGAACAACCTATGTGTGTTCTTGGCAGACTATTGTGATAAGCAACAGAAGCTCATCAAAGCCAGTCTAGTGATCCCAGTCTTTGTTCTTACTTGATCATTTATCAGCTTTGTCTGAGCAAGTCACTTACCTGTTTTAAATACCTTCTGTAGGAAGCAGGGATGTACCTTCTACTACATAACTCACCTTTATAAATTAGATGATCTCTTAAGGACTCTCTGACTTCTGAGAAGGGTGCTTTCATCCAGATCGATATAGCTTTAGGAATGCAACTACTCCCAATTGTTTATATACTGTCTGTGGAACTACAATAATAAAGCTGAGTACTTGAAACAGAGATTGCCTGAGCCTCCATCTCGAAACATTTAGCCTTTTAGGAAAAGTTTACTTTTGTTTTAGATGATGATAACATTTTCTTTTTTTTTTTTTTTGATAACATTTTCTTAAAAGTCAGGAAATCTGTAATGATATTTAGGTTTCCTTATTACCCAAAATAATTCTGCTAAAACTTCCTCACTCCTTTTGGCTAACAAGACCAAAGGAAAAACCATACGGTGTTAAACAATTCCTGCAGTAAAACTCATTAATTCATATGATCTGTAAGTTATTAAAATGAAAAGACACAGTCAAAACCCCAGAGTATAAAAAATATTGGGAAAATATTAAATATTAAAATAGGTTAAAAGAAAATACTAAAGTAGCTTGCTAGAAAAGCCTTGAACTAAATATGTACACTTTTCATATTCTTTCCAAACCCCTTTCTAATCTGTCAACGTTTTGAAATTTAGGAATAGCAGGAGGTAGGCTATATACCACAAAAGTTAGAAGAATGACTTTAAGGTCAAACAAAATGATTGATTTGTAAGTGCAATTAATAAGGAGTCTGTTGGTGCTGTCAGTTAAGCATTAGACTACTAACCTAAGTCAGCAGTTCAAACCCATCATCTCCATGGAAGAAAGGTTAGGCTGTCTGCTCCTTTAAAAATTTAGAAAGTCCCAGAAACCGTGCCAGAATCAAATGGCAGTGTTGCTGTTTTTTAATGCAATTAGCACTATTTTGCAATAACTTAATAAAAGGTGCTTGAAATGTATTTTGAAAAAATCATTTTCAAAGACAAATTGCCTTTTAAATTATAAATGCTAAGAAACTAAAGAAGAGAATATTTCGGGGGGACTGCTAAGTAAAAGTACTTTCATCACAATAAGAAATAAAATTTTATATTAAGATATATCTATATACTCAAGTATAAACCAACCCGAAATTTTCAAAATAAAAATTTTTTAATTTTAGCTTGAAAATTTGGGGTTGGTTTACACTCGAGTATATATGGTAATAAAGTCCTCATCTGATTATCTTAAATTAAATCTGATTAGTTAATTCAGTGATGTGGGTTCTCTCTTACTAAAGAGTTTTCCCTCTAAAATATATAAACCAGGTCTGATCTGGCAGTCATCTTGGAAACACACTGATGTCAAGAAAAAACATGCAAACCCTAAAATGAGTTGTTAGCTGCTGTCCTGACAATGGAAACTACAAGGAAAAGCAGCTGTAACTCTTACATCATCCTGATAAAACTAAAATTGTCGGCTAAAAGACAGATATATTTATATTCAGTCTTTGAAGATAATACATTATAATTATTAAATACATTGTCTCCTATTTAGGTAAGATTGTTTTATTCTGTGTCCTTTAATCTCAATTCTTAGCCTTTATTTAATATCGCATCCTTGCCTTGGAGATTCCAACTGTAGGCCAGGATTTTAAGGTTTAACATCAAAATGCAGTAATGCAGTAAGCCAATCTCTGTGCCTCATCACCTTGTTGACTCATTCTGTTCTTGTGGTATGGCTGCCAAGACCTGGAGATTGGTTTCCAGACTGTCCACAATTAAAAGCATCCAAGTTTTCACGTAATTCTACCTCTGAAAAGGGAATCTACAAAGCAGAGCTTTCCCTATTACCTCTACATAGTTTCAGCATCTCTGCAAAGATGATTTACATAAAATCAATCAGAGTAAGTTGGGTAAATTCACTACTAAACAATGGAAAAGATCGTTTACCCAAAGAAACTGATTATAGTGAAACTCACCTGTCCACTTTTCCCTAATTCCAGCTCCACTATGGCTACAGGGGTGTGGATTTGAGCAGAGTGCCTTGATTGTGACTTGCCATCAACTCTCCAGCTTAAGCCTCGAAGCCCGTTGTCCCAGCGGCTCTGGTTCATGAGACTCTCTCGGATTTTTGTCTTGTGGTTCTTCCAGAATTTGGAAATGACAGCAGCCTGATCAGATGTGATCCCACCTTGTTTTTTGGTCTGGGCAGTCAAGAATGCCTCCAGCTGATTGAAATCCATGTCTGCAGATGCAATTGACTACAGAAAGGACAGAAAAAAGTAACACATTTGAATTTGACAGCTATCTAGAAACACTTAAAGCTATTATTTGAGGGAGTAAGCATTCAAAGAGGATCATGAATTTTTAAGTAGAAAAGCATTCCCATTGCAAATAACAAATATCAAAAAAATTTGTTAAAGTTTTATATAACCAACATTCTGCATCGATACGTAGGATCCAACATTTATATATCTAGTTCCATGGATGAAGAAATAATAAAATGGGGGGAGTAAAAATAATTAGTTCTCTGAGGAAATCTTATATAATTAAATCCTTTCTTATAGCCAGTAACTATATAAAGGGGACTTCAAAAGGTTTGGGGGGAAATGAAAGTATAAGAGATTAGAAATTGGAGTGGAAGGAAAAGATACTAGAATTTGTTCACAAACTTTTGAAGTCCTCTTTATATATAGAAAAATTAATGCTTTGTCTATAAGAAGGATTAAGTAAATTGTGTTAAATTGTTTTAACTTTGCTGCCTATCGGCGGCCAAATAGTTCATTTAAAATAATACTCGGAGACTGTATGCTACATTATGCTTTCCCATATATTTTCAAAATGTAATTGCGAGTGAAATTGGGTTATCCGCTCAAGCATCCAAGAAAACACAATAATTATAAACAATAAAATACTTAAATATACACAGTATTTTCACGGCTATAAGCCTGAGTCAAAAAGTACTGTTTTTAGGCTTCCAGTTCATACATGCACAGGTTTATTCCACACAAAACATGTTTAAACATGACTCTGTAGTGAGCAAATGGCTGCAAACAAGTTCTCTCACTAATACCCTGGTCTTAGCTTTGCTATGGTACTTTTTCAAAAAAGGACTTTTTGTGCCATGGAAATAAACTATGTCGAGGTCAGGGTTAATAACAAATTTTCAACAAAACTCTCTTCCATATCATTGAAGGTTTGCAGTAAGTTTCAAGAATGGTGTCCCACATCAAACAGCACCATTTAGGAAGCTCAAAAGAAAACCAGGAAGACCTCAAAGGTGAGCCGAGACCACCAGCCTGGATGCATCAAGCCCCTGGGAGTGAGAATCAGAAGCCTGTCGACGTAGAATTACCATTCATGTGACAGTTGAGATCGCATACAGTTTGGCATTTTCAGATTAAAACGTTTCTCTGAGGTAAACGAAAGGGTTTCAAAAAGTTAATCGAAAAATTCCATTATCTTTTAAATTTTATTTTCCACAAACTTTTTGAAGCCCTCTATCCAAGAGGGCTGGATACAACAGAAGGGGAACTGATAGGTTCAAGGGTATCTGAATTCCAATTTCCCAATATGGCTAGACCAATTTACACTCCCACCAGCAGGGTGTAAGAGTTCTTGTTGACGCACATCTTCACAATTTAATACTGGCAGTTAATTTTCGCCTATCTAGTGGGTGCAAAACGCTGTTCATGTGTATCATAACAACAAGGGCTGAACATGCTTTCATAAACCAAGTCACTCTGATGTCTGTGAAATGTATGCTCCAAAAGCTGTTGCTCATTTTCTAATGTGCTTTGTTTTTACTGACTTGTACAAGTTCACTTTACAGTCTTGAAAATCTTGTGTTGGTTGTAGTGGCACAAAGAGTGCTCAGCTACTAGCTGAAATATTAGCAGTCCAAACCCACTTGCAAGTGCTTTGAAAGGAGAACCAGACCTACTGATGTGTTTCCCACAAACGTCGTAGCCTTGAAAACTCAATGGGGAAGTTCCCTGAGCTGGAATCAGCCAAGGAGTAACTAACAGCAACAGCTATACTCCAGAGAGTTTCTCCTAGGGTGTGATGGAGCCTGTCCACTAATTTTCCTTAAAATGTCTTTTAATTAACAGAAATTTTTATTTTATTTTATTATTTTTTTAATTATTTAAGCATTTTATTAGGGGCTCATACAACTCTTAGAAATTTTTATTTTAATAAAGTAAAACTTTCAGGGTTTTTTACTGCCTCAAGGTCATAAAATATTCTATTATTTCCTTTTAAAATTTAAATTTTCTTTTTCATACTTAAGTTTTCTGCTTAATTTATTCATAAGCACTTTTATTTTTATTGCTATTGTAAATCCCATCTTTTTCAGTACCTTTCAACAGAAAATTATTAGAGAAAGTAATTATTGGTATGTTCCTCCAACGTTTTTGTTTTCCTCTTCAGCTTTCGTGAAATTAATAATTCTACTAATTAAGCTAGATATTAATTGTTTAATGTTCCATTTTAACTATGAATTAAAATTCTAAAAATGTTATTGAGAAGCTTTATAGCTATCTGGTCAATTTCTATTAAGTATTCCTTGGCTGCTGACGGGTGGGTATCCTCTAATCTTTTTTTTTTTTTTTTTTTTTTAATCAATTTATTGGGGCTCATACAATTCATCACAATACATAGATCAATTGTATAAAACACATCTATACATTTGTTGCCCTCATTATTCCCAAAATTCGCTAGCCTCTAATTTTCCTTTTTTCCCCCTCCCCTTCCCTTCCTCCTCCTCTCTCCCCCATGCACCCTTAATTCCTCTAATCTTAAAGAACAAAATTATCTAAATGTCCAAGAAGGAAGTTTAAATCTTCCACATTTTCACTTATTTGTCAAGTTAACCTATCAATACTTGAGAGAGATTTGGTAATTCCCCTTTATGATGAAGGATGTGTCCATTTCTCTCTGCTATTTTACCAACTTTTCTTTAATATATTTTGAAACTATTAGGTGTATAATAAGCTTTTTATTATCTTCTTTGTGGTCAACATTGATCTTTTGTTTTATAATAGTTTTTCAATTAAAGCTTATTTTTCTCATGTGAAAGTAGATACTACAGCTGTCTTAGGGTTTATATTTACTTAGTAAGTAAATCTTTTCCTGTCCTTTTACTTTAAAATCTTCCCCAATCAGTAAGTTTTAGGGGTATCTCTTCTAAATAGCATTAGACTGCAATTTGTGTTTTTAGCAAATCTGATCTGTTGGTTTGTTTTGTTGCTTTTTACCCCCCATTACAGGTAAAGTTAGCACAATTAAGGAACCCTGTTGGTACAGTAAAGAACGTGGTTGCTACCCGAAAGTTTGGCGGTTCAAACCCACTAGCTGTCTTGTGGGAGAATGATGAGGCCTTGGCTTCCATAGAGATTTCTGAAAGTCGGCATTGACTCAATGGCAATGAATTTTATTTAATTGGCTTTGGTTTCCATTGCCACTGAGGTGATTCTGACTCAGTTACCCAGTACAGGGTTCCTGAGGTTGTAAATCTCTACAGGAATAGACTCACCTTTCTTCTGTGGAGAAGCTGGGTTTGAACTGCTGAACTTGTAGTTAGCAGTTCCATGCTTACCCAACAGCACTACCAGGGCACCTTGTTTTTTATTAGTACGTATATTTATATTTATTATCTTCATTCTTGTTTGAATTTCAACAATTATAATTATTATTTTGAAATGTTCTTCTTGGTTCTTTTTTATATAGCTCCCTAATCCTTTTAGAGTATCTTATGACTTTCTCATTTTTGTGATTTCCTTAGTTTCTCCCATAATTTAAAGTTACTTATGTGCTTGATAATCCTATTATTTGAAGTCCCTAGTGTGTCATTCTGTTATATGTTTGTGCTAATTTTCATTCATTATCATGAATTACTTTATGTGTTTATGATCTTTCATTTTAAGTTCATGTTGGTAAATTTATTATGGTTTGTAAGAATCCTCAGGGCCTATGGAAGAATGCTTCAATCTCTAAAGAACTTGTATTTCCTTCTACTGGGAATAAAAGTTCCATTTAAGATTCTCAGATTACAGATTTCTCTAATTTAATCATTATCTTTTACTTATTCTATTATCCCAAGGCTTAAAAACAAACAAACAACCTTCCCTGCCATTGAGCAATGCTGATGCATAGTGACACCCCTGTGGGTGTCTGAGAGTAACTGTTTATGAGAGTAGCGAGCCCAGTGTCTCTTGTACCTGCTGGTAGTTTCAAAACGTGGCTATGCGGATCACAGCCCCATACATAACCTCTGCACCACCAAGGGTCCTGACTCGGTTTAGACTCTCAATAATAGAACTAATGCCAGCAGCTGTTTTCCTAGAATCCCTCTTTCTCCCCTGGTTAGATTCCCAATAGTATGTTTTCAATTGGTAGAGGTGGATAAAGTATGTCTGGATACACTTCCAACAGTCTAGTAATACAGTAAAAAGAATTTCTCTCTAGGATCTAGTAAGTCTACTTTTTTTGGAGGTGCAGGAGCTCCAGTGTTCTCAGTAACCAGCCAGAAGCCCAGCCCTGTGCCATCATAATTATTATTAGACCTGGGCCCATTCTTGCCACCACTATGTCAATCTATCTGGTTGAAGGTCTTCCTCTTTTTGGCTGACTCTCTACCAAGCATGATTTTTCTTCCCAGGTATTAGTCCCTCCTGGTGACATGCCCATGCCCAAAGTACTTGTGACGAAGTTTCACCACCCTTGATTCTAAAGTGCATTCTGGCTGTACTTCTTCCAACACCAAAACAAACTGGACAACCCACTGCCATTGAGCAGTTTCTGACTCAGCAACAAGTTTTCTGAGGCTGCACATCATTACCAGGACAATCCCATCTTCCCCCTCAGAGAGGGTGGGTTTGAACTGCCAACCTTCTGGTTGGCGATCCAACATTTGCTAATGTCATCATGGCTTCTTTTTGCAGATACTCCCAATGTAATATAGAGTTTGATTTGACAGCTGCTTCCATGGGGACTGATTGTGGATCCAATTAAAATGAAATCATTAACAACTTCAATCTATTCTCCATTTAGCATAATGCTTATTGATCCAGGGTTGAGGATTTCTTTCTTTACATTGAGTTGCAATTCATATTGAAAGTCAGGCTTTAGTTTTCATCAGTAAGTGCACTTCAAGTCCTGTTGGCTTCCAGCAAGCAAGGCTGCGTCATCTGCACATCAAAGTCTGCTAACAAGCCTTCCTCTAATCCGGATGTCACAATCTTCCTCATAAAGTCTAGCTTCGCATATTATTGGCTCAGCATACCTACTGAATAAACGTAGTGAAAGGACACAATCCGATGACTACCTTTCCTGATTTTAAGCTATGCAGTGTCTCTTTGTTCTGTTTGAACAACTGCCTCTTGGTCTGTGTACAGGTTTCTCGTGTACAATGAAGTGTTTGGGAATCCCCATTTCTCAGTGTGACCCAGAGTTTATGATGACCCACCCAGTTGAATACATGCCTTTGCATAGATAATATTACAAGTACACATCTTTCTGATAGTCTCCGCTTTCAGGCAAGATATCTGACATCAGCAATAAAATCCCTCGTTCATAACTTCAGAATATGGCTTGAATTTCTGGCATCTTTCTGCCAATGTCCTACTAAAACCATTTTAAAATTATCTTTAGTATATTTTATTTACATGTGCTATTAATGAAACTGTTTCATAATTTCTTCATTCAGTTGGTTCACCTTTGGATCGCTTCTGTTCAGTTGGCTAAATAGCTGGCTCTCAAATTTCTTGGCACAGAATATATGCTAAGTGAGTATGTCCAGCACTGCGTCAGCTTGCAGAAACAGTCCAACTGTACGTATTCAGTTCCAATTACTTTTCACTAATGGCTTTAGTGCAGTTTGGCTTTTCCTTCAATCCCACCAGTTCTTGATCATGTGCTATTTCTTGAAATGGCTGAATATCAATCATCCTTTCTGGCAGTGACTTGGTGTATCCCTTCTGAGATGTAGTAAATTAATTTGATCCTTCTCACCCTAATCTCTTTGTAATGTATTTTAAATTCTAGCTTCGATGTCTGTGGTTACAAGGCATTTTGGAGGAACTTCTCTGTTATGCTGACAGAAAAGATTAAGGTGGTATGTATTCTGAGTTTCTACCTGACTAGAGGGTGTGAACCAAGCCACCACCTGTTGTTTCCTTGGGGATATGCTCTGCTGAAAGACAAAGCCACATCTCCATCAAAGCCATTCCTCTGTAAATGACCCAGCCATCTTGGAAACAGGAATTCTCCCGACAACCAAGGAAGAAGAGCCACCAGTGGAGCATGTTCAAGATCCACCCTACTTGAAGTAGGAGAGGCAGTAAAACCACATCACACCAAGACCAGAGGCTGAGGCAAGGGGACCCTGAGGTAGAGCAGAGGAGCAGTGCTAAAAATATGAGGCACAGCACTGGGTGGGTTTCCTGGTCCACGAGTCAATGGACATATGGCTAAGAGACTTAGAACTAGACCGAGTTGGCTGTGGACTAATGACTGCATCCTTACTGCTTTATGATCCTGGTTTGTGGTAACCTATCAACGTCCCTAAGAAAGCTCTTTAATCGTGAGTATTGCCTGTGAGTTCTGTGTGGCCAGTGCAATGGATTATTGAATCTGGCAGAAAAGTAGTGTCCTGGGAGGAACAACTCGTGTCAGAATGGGATGAAGAAGGATGAAGAGTAGAGCCAGGTCTGACCACTGCCTTACAGCAATTGGGTGGAATTGGATTCTCCTCCTGTTAGATATGCTCTTTAACTCACTGTCCAACTTCTTTGGATGTTTTCTATGTCATCCAATATTTTACCCACAGAAACCTTCAATTTTGTGCAACTAGAGGTTTGAATTTTTTCTTCAGTTCTTTCAGCTTGAGAAACGTCAAATGTGTTCTTTACTTTTGGTATTCTAGCTCCAGGTCTTTATACATTTCATTATAATACTTCACTTTGTCTTCTTGAACTACCTTCCGAAATGTTCTGTTCAGCTCTTTGACGTAGTTTCTTCTATTTGCTTCTGTTTCTCTATATTCAAGAGCAAGCTTCAGAGGCTCTTCTAATAACCACTTAAGTTCTTTCTTTTCTTTTTAATGCTCTTTCACTTTCTTCAGGTATGATGTTCTTGAGGTCATCCCTCCACTCAACTGGTCTTCGGCCTTTAGTGTTCAGTGTGTCAATCTATCCTGAGACCAACTCTAAATTCTGGTGGGACATACTCAGTATTGCATTTTGGTTCATGTGAATTTGTTTTTTGTTTTGTTCATTTTCTTCAGCTTTAACCTGAACTTGCATATTAGTGACCGATGGTGTTCCACACTCTGTGCCTGTCTCTTTTAGCTGATGTTATTGAGCCTCTCTGTTATCTATTTCCACAAATGTACTTGATTTGATTCCTGTGTCTTCTATCTGGTGAGGTCTATATGTACAGTCACAATTTAAGTTGCATAAAATAGTTTGTGTGATTAAAAAGTTGTTAAATTGTATAACGTTATCTCTACCAAGGCCCTATTTTTCAACTATGGCTCCTTCTTCTTAATTTCCAATTTTCAAATTCCAATCGCCAGCAATTACTGATGCAAATGCATGTTTGATCAATATCTAACTTAAGAAGTTTGTAGAATTCTTTAATGCAGTGGTTCTCAACCTTCCTAATGCTGCAACCCTATACTACAGTTCCTCATGTTGTGGTGACCCCCCCCCCCAACCATAAAATTATTTTCATTGCTACTTCATAACTATAATTTTGCTACTGTTATGAATCGGGTGACTCCTGTGAAAGGGTCATTCGATCGCTAAAGGGGTCGCAACCAACAGGTTGAGAACTGCTGCTTTAATGTATTTGTTATTGGCTTCAGAGGTTGATGTGTAGATTTGAATAATACATTAACAGATTTTCTTTTTAAGTATATCGATATCTAATCAGACAGCACTGTACTTCAAGATCGATCTGAAATGCTCTTTTAAATAATGAATCCGATGCCATTCCTCTTCAATTTGTCATTTCTAGCATAGTACACAATATGATTATCTGATTCAAAATGGTCTTAAACATAAACCAGACAAATATCAAAAAGAAAACTAGATACTAATATCCCCCAATATTCTGGTTCTGTTCATTGAGCTGTCAGTAAGTGACAATGTTTCGATGCTAGCCATAAGGTTTTCAGTGGCTAACTCCTCTGATGTGGACAGCCTATTTCTTCACAGTCTGTTCTTAGTCTGGAAGCACTGCTGGAACCTGGTCACTTTGGGTGATCCTGCTGGTATTTGAAATACCAGTGGCATAGCTTTCAGCATCATAGCAAGTGGTAACAAATTGTGAGGATGGCACAGATCTGGGCAGTGTTTTTCTATGTTGTACATGGGGTCACTAGGAGTCAGAACTGATTTAAATGCACCAAACAATAATATCCCCCATAAATACAGATGTAAAAATTCTTAACAAGTATTAACAAATATGTAGAACCCAGTAATAAAAATGATTATGCAACATTCACTTTTTTTTAGCATTTACTCTGAAGCTTTTGTTTTTTACTTACTTAAACCGTTTTATTGATATATACTTCATGTACAATTTAGTGGTTTAAGTATATTAAAAAGTGTTGGCCAATCATTAAAACAATCAATTTTGGATCATTTCCTTGTTCTTGTATCTATTATTATTATCTCCCCACTGCCTTTCCCCACACTCCCCAACATTCCCTAAGGATCTATTAACCTAGTTACTGTCTCTACAGCAAGTATAGTTTATTCCAGAGATACATGACTGAATCAGTACAAGGTTAATAAATGAATAGTCAGATGAGTGTGGAATCTAGACTCAAGAAAACCTGGTCTTGACTACCCATGGAACTTTGAGAAAGTCTGTTTTTCTGTAACTCAATAGTCTCATTCATAAAATGGAGACAAAATACAGGATATGGGAGTTTCAAGAGTTGGCACTTAAATTCTGTAACACTTCTCCTACAAAAGGGTAGCAGTCTGCTATCTCCCCTGGAATTTGGGTTATCGAATTGTTCAACCAAAAGATCACAGCAGAAGTGATAGTGGGCCTGGAGCAAAAAAAAAAAATTTTTTGTTTTGGAGCAAATTTTTAAAAACTCAACATTTCCAGTTGGCTCTCTTGAGGCACCCGCTCTTAGAACCCAGTCAGCATGCCATGAGTAAGTAACTTACGGGGAGGCCCAAGTCAAAAGAATTTGGGCCTTCAGCCTTGGCTGAGCTCCCGGTCAGCAGCAAGCACCAACTTGTTAGCCATGTGAATGAGGCATTTTAGAAGTGGGCTCCCCAGATCCCAGTTAGCTGACTACATGTGGAAAGAGTTTCCCCCTCTGAACCCTGGCCAAAGTTCAAATTCTTGAGCTAAGTAAGTGATTGGTGCTTTATTAAGGAAATCAATCAATAGATAGAACAAAACCCAAGATAATGACATCTTAGAGTAAATTGCTTACTAAATTTCAAGCACATTACTCCCCTCCACCAATTCAACAACTTTTACATTTACATTACTTATTTAAGCAATTGAAATTGAAAACATCAGAAATTGAAAAACTGATCTTAATCCCAAAGTCTTTTCACCCCAAATCAATTTCCTATAATTTAATATTTATATGTAAAATTGTTGTTTTTCTTTCTGCTTGAAAGAAACAGTAATCGACATTGACACTAAAAATAAACCACAGAAAGTCAATTTCTATTACTCTTTGGTGGATAAAACCGTAGCTTTTCAATTAAGCTTGTAGTTTTAGAGTTGTGTTTAAAAGTGAAGGCTCAGAGATTAAAACAAATATAGAAAATGGCATTTAAGGAGAAACGTAAACTTCATATAAGGGGGCTTCAAAAAGTTCATGAATAAAAACCCTATTTCTTTTTATTCCATTTTTCTTTTTTTGAGTTGGCAATTTAGGTTTTTTTTTAAAAATTGGGATTAATATATATATCAAATCATTCCATACTTCAATCATGTCCAGCAGAATTGTACATTTACTACCACAATAAGTTTCCAAACATTCTTCTATATGGACCCCTTGACGTCGTCACCCTTTCACCCTGTCATCACCTCTGTGCCCACCTCCCCCCAAACCCTTATTCCACTTGCTGACTATAAAAGTTCATCAGTCCTGGTTTCATACACCAAAAAAACAAAACATAATTACTACAACTTCAAGATAGTGACCCCACCACCAATGACATAACACTCCTGAGATACCCCCTAACATATACAATCAAAAACCAAACCAAACAATACAACCCCCATGAGGGAGGGGAAAAAATGAGCTGATGCCAGGGGCTTAAGTGGAGAGCAAATGTTTTGAGAACAATGAGGGCAATGAATGTACAAATGTGCTTTACCCAATTGATGTATGTATGGATTGTGATAAGAGTTGTATGAGCCCCTAATAAAATGATTAAAAACAACAACAATACAGCCCCCCAATACATAAGATTTTGGATACCAAATTAGGTTCAGCATGCATCATAGGGGGAATATGCTGGCAAGTTTTAACTGTTCAAGTCAGGCTTCTGCCTTTGGCATATACTCAACTCAGCAATGCACTCAGCAATGTCACCATTTAGGGACCTCTTTCCTTCTATCCTTCAATTGTGGATAGAAGCAGTTCACCGGAGGTTTAGTTCCTGTATAGTTCAACATCTGGGGTCTTAAAGACTTGTCCCCAAACAAGCAGCCACATAAGTGTGAGGTCAACTAAGTCCACATGGAAGATGCACACTATCATTAGTCATTGAAGAATTTTGAACCATATAATCCGAAGTCAAAGGAGGGACTTGTATCAGAGCCTGTATCAGAGCCTGATACAAGTCTGAGAATCTGGTTTGCAGAAGGCTATGGATGACAGTGGGACCCCAAGATCCATTGGTGGAACTATATAGGAAATAAACATCCACAAACTTTTTGAAGGCCCTTTTATACCAGAATAAATTAATACAAACTGCCAGCTAATAGGAATGCATCAATGACACACGATTCTGTTTTGGGATTTCAAAACACTGGAAAGTAATCCTATGAAAATGACATGACAGAACCCCTTTGAAACAGCTGGAATCTAGACACATTTTTTTTCAGTTTTACATTCAAATCAGATAATCAAATAATATTAAATTTGCAGCTTCACCATCCCTCGATTTAAAACTTACAAGCCTCATAAACAAACATAAGATTATCAATGTTGCACTGTACTAACAGTCAAAGGAACCGAGTCTCTCGGTCAAAGTCAAGTCTTGGCTTTATTTTCAATATGTTATTAATTTTCATACAAGATACCTTCTATACCCCCAAAAACCTCACTGTGATGGAGTCAATTCCAACTTACAGCAACCCTATAGGGCAGGGTAGAACTGCCCCTGTGGGTTTCCAGAGCCTCGTTTTTCTTCCACAGAGAAGCTGGTAGTTTCAAGCTGCTGACCTTGCGATTTAGCAGCCCAACTCAAAACCACTATGCCACCAGAACTTCTCTTCTATGTCCACATTTCAAAAACAAAAGGTCAGTAAAAAGAAGGCAGGAAGACTACCTCAAAATAAATAAACTGGAGCCGTCTTCTCTTGCATGGAAAAACTAAAAAAATTAAGCATAAATTTCCTCCCACTACTTAGAATACATGTACTAGAGAGTTATGTTGCTTCCCTTATAGAATCTCCTGTCAATTTGAGCAAAGGGGTGGAGTCTAGTCTGTCAATCAGGTCATAGCCAATGAGGCCTCTGTGTGGGCATGGCCTTCTCCTGAGGATTCTGGGAGCTCCCGTCTTCCTCACTGGAGGCAGGACACACAATCTCTCTTCTACACTTTCCTGTTGACAAGCCACATGGAGCCACACATGGAGCCCTTGAGATGCTTTCACCGCTAATGGATCCACACGACTTTCCATTCACAGGCCTGTGATCTTCCTGCATTGGCATCATTGCATGTGTTGCGGGAGTCTGAATAGGAATTTATGTACTAGTATTAGACATATGGGCTATTATCGGACTTATGGACTTGATCCGGACTGGGCTGGGATGTTTTCTCAATATACAATTACTCTTTGATGTAAAGCTCTTTCTTATACATATATGAATATCTTTGGATTTGTTTCTCTAGTGGACCTGGACTAACACAGTCTCCTATAGGGAAAGTATTGACGTGTACTATTTGCAATTTCCTCTGCATAGGTATGATGTTTTAAATATACAAAATTAGCTGAGACTCCTCCACCACATCCAACACACGTTTAAAGAGGGAAGGGATACACCAAAACAGTCATGGTAACAAGATTAGAAGTCATTTTTATTTTCATTCCATTTTTCTGTATTTCTCAGATTTTATTTAGTATCTACCTACATAATATTTTTATTTTTAACCATGTCCACAAGTTTTATAATCTAAAAATTAATCATCACACCAATATTACTCCATATCAAAAGGAAAAAGAAAACCTAATGTAATATATGTAAAAAAAATTAGGGGAAAATTTTGCTTCTCAAAAAACAAAATATGAAATACTGAAAACAATAATTCTATGACCCAAAAGAAAAAATGCCAAATCTTAAAAGTACATCAAGCATAGATAATAAATCAAATAAATCTAAGAGCTTATAACTTTTTCTGTATAATAAAATATTGCCAATAATGAATAAAAAAACTTCAAGAATCCGTTTTCTGTTGATGAAAATATAAGAAGGCCTTGAATTTAGACAATTCTCTTTTTCCTAGAAAAATTAATTGTAGCAATAGTCTTTATCATGGTCATTATTGCTAGTGACACACCTGCAGAAAATCTTTATTCACAAATAGTCATCATTATTTTCACATGTTTCTCCATTTGTATTACATATGGAGTTTTTAATATTGTATGGAAAAAATATTACTGGAATATTACAAGTCAGTTGTTTGAGTAGAGAATAATTATATCTTTAGTGATTAAGTTATACCCAAGAAAAGGAATGATTGAAAATTCAGAAAGGCAATACAAGAGATATAAACATTTGCTTTTGCAACCACTTATAAAATTGGAATAATAATGATGAATTTTACAAAGTTATGTACTCCGCTAATTTCCATTAATAAGTGGGCTGGAACACATCACATATTTAGGTTCATCTGTTTTAAAGAAAATAGACTCTGACAACCATATAAAGCTACCAAGAACTGACAAACAGTTCAATCCCTAAACTATTCTTGGTAACCAGAAACACATCTTCACTTGCTAACAGCACTGGCAGTGCTCCAAGAATTTGCTATGTAATAATTTATAGCAAGGTTCTTTAGTTTAAAGCTTGTAACCTACAGAATGCTATCAGTAGTCAATACAAAGAAATCAGACCTTGAGAAAGCAATTTGCCTCTAGTGACTATTCCTAATAGCATAGTAGCAAGTCTTAAGGAGAAGGTCCCCCCCAACGATTTTTTCCATCAAAATTACTTTGAGAAATATACATTTATACAATTAAACACCAAAAGATGTGACCTGTATTTTTATAGCCTCCTGAAATAAAGTTAATAAGCTAAAACAAGTAAAACTGTCCAAGTGGTTTAAGTAAATTAGTATTTTCTAACATTCTGAAAGATTTGCTTCTTCTTCTTAAGGTTTGCTTCTTTTAAAGACTAAATATTTCCCCTGAAATTGTCTCCACCATTACCTTAAGTAGGAAATGGTCCACAATTTAAGTATAAATAGTCCAAGAGAAAATCAATTCAGTTTTGTTATTTTCTTGTTCAGTAGATTAGTAAAATTTGATTTCCTGGATTTATAGTCATTTAAAAATTGACTTAGTTGTTTCAAATATATTTCTCTGGGTTTCAGTTCCCCAAAATTAAATGAGGAGAAGTGCTAAATGACCCCCAACTATTAACATTCCATGATGTAATAGCTACAGATTTAACCATATAAAACCATCAGTATTAGACTGTTTCCCACTCACAAAAATGGTAATTCCAAATGGTGCAACCTATTATTATATTAAGTTTTGGTCCCCTTGGGTGGCACTGCTAGATAAGTATTGGACTCCTAATCACAAGATCAGCAGTTCAAACCCACTGGCCACTCCAGGAGAAGATGAGGCTATCAGATTTACAGTATGAGAAACCCTATATAGGGTTGCTATAAGTCAGAATAAACTTGATAACCTATAGTGGGTTTGTACTGTTTTGAGTATCACTCAGCTTTAGTATTCTTAGAGCAATGTGCTTACCTTTATCATGCAAGCCAGTGATAAGGGATGGCTCTCGATTGCCAAAGAGGATTGAATGTCCTTCAACAGAAAATATATTTGTTTCCCTCATCATTCTCAAAACATTTGCTTTCTACTTGAGCCCTTGGTATCAGCTCATTTTCTCCCTCCCTCCCTTCTCCCCCCCCCATGAAACCTTGATAATTTATAAATTATCATTATTTTGTTATATCGTACACTGTCTGACGTTGCTCTTCACCCACTTCTCTGTTGTCTGTCCCCCAAGGAGGAGGTTATATGTGGATCCTTGTAATCTGTTCCCCCTTTCTCCCTCACCTTCCCTCCACCCTCCCGGTATCGCCACTCTCACTACTGGTCCTGAGTGGTACATCTGTCCTGGATTCCTTGTGTTTCCAGTTCCTATCTGTACCAGTGTATACCCTCTGGTCCACCCGGATTTGTAAGGTAGAATTGGGGTCATGATAGTGGGGGGAAAGCATTCAAGAACTAAAGGAAAATTGTATGTTTCATCATTGCTACATTGCACCCTGACTGGCTCGTCTCCTCCCCACGGCCCTTCTGCAAGGGGATGTCCAATTTCCCACAGATGGGCCCTGGGTCCCCACTCCACACTCCCCCTCATTCATAATGCTATGATTTTTTTTTGGTCTTTGATGTCTGATACCTGATCCCTTCAACACCTCGTGATGTCACAGGCTGGTGTGCTTCTTCTATGTGGGCTTTGTTGTTGCTCAGTTAGATGGCCACTTGTTTATCTTCCAGCCTATAGGACCCCAGGCGCTATATCTTTTGAGAGCCAGGCACCATCAGCTTTCTTCACCACATTTGCTTATATACCGCTTTGTCTTCAGTGGTCATATGTCGGGATAGGCTGGTGTGCTTCTTCCATGTGGGTTTTGTTGTTTCTCAGCTAGATGGCTATGATTCTACTTGTTATCCTTCTATTTGGATCACAGTTTTTACCACTTGTCTACTGTGTATCAGATCCTGTGCTACAACAAAATGATATATAACATACAGATCTTCCAGTGAAGAACTTTTAGTCTGGTGGTATGTGCTAGTTAGGTTTCATGTCAACTTGGCTAGGCTAGTGTCCTCAGTAGTTTGGTAGTAAGGCCTCCCCCCTAATATGACCTAACATAATATAGCACGCAGTTGTTTGAAGATTAGGTTGGAATGCAACTCCTAACTCAGGTCATAGCCAAGAGGTGACTTCTTCTTGGGTGTGTGGCTTACTTCATTTTATATATATATATATACACACACATATATGAAATATATAAATATATTTATGTGTATACACACACACACATAAAATAGATGCTGTGAAGAACTCCCTTTTTTCTTGCTGGGCTTTTGGGACTTGGGTTCGTGGCCTGCCATATTGCCTATGGGCCCTGGCAGCTATCAGTGGCCGGCCATGTTACCTGCCAACCTTGGATTCATTCAACTGAGTTTCCATCAGCATCTTCCTGCTTCGTGGTGCCCCAGCCCCAGAAGCTACACGAGTCAGTAAAAGTTTCCATCTTAAAATCTAACACAGACTAGACCAGATCATAGCCAAGCATCCTTGACTTTCCTCATTGGCTGTAGAGCTGCTCTACTCAAAGGATTGTTTGCAAACCAGTGCCAGTTAACAAACTTCCTTCCCAAGCTACACCAAAAAAAATTATAGAAAATGAGAATAAATACCTAGAAATTTTTGTAGGAATCTTATGACATTTTTATGTTAATTAAACTAAATTATTTTTAATTGGCATTATATTTTACATATCTGTGTGTGTGTGTCTGTGTATGGAAATTTAAACACACATACACACACAAACTAGTCCTTATCAGACACAATTTAAGAAGCAATGCACCTGAAGGTAAACATATTGGAAGGTTACGTTGTCTTTGCAATTTAGATCAACCACATTTGAAAGTATCAGGGGGTGTCCAGTTGCCTACTGATGAGCTTTGAGTCTCCACTCTGCACTCACCCACATTTACAATGATATGATGCTTGCTTGATACCTGATCCCTTCGACAGCTCATGGTCACACAGGCTGGTGTGTTTCTTCCATGTGGGCTTCGTTGCTTCTCAGCTAGATGGCTGCTTGTTTATCCTAACTTTTCTTATTGGAAAAAAATAGTTCTAATCTTTTAAATTTTCTCAACTTACACAATTTAGCAATTTGAAAACTCTTGACAGAAGGAAATTACAGCCATAGTAAGGAGAAGTAACTTCATTCCTTACAAATGTATGTAACTCATCCAGGTTTCACCACCTGTGAGGCCTCTAAGGCCTGTAAAACTCATACACAAAGTTCAACCTTATTTCACTTGGCACAACAAAAAACGGAAGAGAAATCAGATGTTTTTAAGGCAAATTCAATTTTTCCCATTACTAGAATATGTAACTGGCTGATACTTCTTAGCATTACTGCCATATTTCCATGTTAATCTAATATATGGGCCTGTTTTTGAAGAACTTTACACACTTAAAAAGAAGGAATGAATTGGTTTTATACAGAAAATGTGCCCTTAAATGAATTCATCAAAAACACCTGTGAATATTTCCTGTGCATCTCCCCCAAATGGGTGTCATAATGCTAACCCCTATACTTGTGGATGTAATCCTGTTTTGGATATGGAGTCTTCTTTGTACTGTCAATTAGATGATACCCAAGTAGTAGTTGCAGCAGTAGAACTAGTTGGTGGTGCTAGGTACCATGGAGTCAGTTCCAACCCATAGCAACCCTATGCATAACAGAAGGAAACACTGCTCGGTTCTTAGCCAGCCTCACAAGTGTTCCAATGCTTAAGCCCACTGCTGCAGCCACTGTATCAATCTATCTCATTGAGGGCCTTCCTTGTTTTCACTGCCCTTCATGATGTCTAAACTTAGAGACTGGTCTCTCCTGACAATGCATCCACAGTACGTATGTAAGATGAACGCTTGCCATCCGTGCTCCTAAGGAGCACTAAGGCTGCACTTCTTCCCAAACAGATCAGTTTGTCCTTTTCGCACTCCATGGTACTTTCAATATTCTTGGCCAGCACCACAATTCAAACGCATGGATTCTTCTTCAGTCTTCCTTATTAATATCCAGCTTTCACATGCACATGAGATAATAGAAAATACCATAGGTTCGGTCAGGCGCACCTTAGTCCTCAAAGTAACATCCTTGCTTTTCAATACTTTGAAGTCTTTTGACCTCTTTCAATATTCTAATGAGGTCTTCAAATAGGGTGGGTCCTAAATCTAATACCTTTGAGTTATAAAAAGAGCAGATTAGCCATAGGGGAGGAACCCTACTTGACACAAAGCAGATGAATCTATAAGCTCGGCAACTCCAAAGATTGCATCTTATTAGAAGTTGAAACAGATAAAGGCTTTTCCCCTACAATCGGCACCCATACCCAGCAAAAAGCAAGCAAGCATTCCCACAATATTCCTTTATATTGCAAGCACACATGTTCAAGATCTCGTCATGGGAAATTACTAGGTCTTAACTGCCAAACCACTCAGAATCCTGGCCCAACCAAATGACACAAAACCTTGATGATCACATCCATTAATATAAACTTCCTTTCCCCTAAATTCCCTATCTAATCTCTTTGAGTTGTTGATGCTAATTGGAACCCAGGTAGATAAATCTTAAAAGAGAACAATGTTCCAGGAAGATATTCTTTCTTTTTTTTTTTAGGAAGACATTCTTTACTAATTAAACTAAACTATTGGTTAGTTTGAAGGCTTGGGGGAAATTGTTGGCTTAAGATTTAAACACTATCTCAGGGCAATAGTATCAGGGGTTCAGCTAACTCAAAGTCTCCACACAAAAAAATAATCTAGAATTCTTCACATTTAGTAACAAGTCTGGTGGATTTTTCTGAACTCTATCCCTAGCTCTGATAAACTGTAAGATGATATCAAGAACATCATAAATGAAAAAGCAAAAGGTTATTAAAAAGACAAGGAAGAAAGAAACAACCCAACTAAAGGTCAGAAGAGACCCTGAAATTTACTCTTAAATGTAGAGTAGTTAAAAAACAAAATGGAAGAAATGATGAAACAAAAGAAAACACAATTTCCAGGGAGGAGATGAGCCAGTCAGAGTGCAGTGTAGCAACGATGAAACATACAATTTTCCTCTAGTTCTTTAATGCTTCCTCCCCTCCACTATCATGATTCCAATTCTACCTTACAAATCTGGCTAGACCAGAGGATGTACACTGGTACAGATAGGAATTGGAAACACAGGGAATCCAAGACAGATGAACCCCACAGGAGAGAGTGGCGATACTGGGAGGATGGAAGAAGGGTGGGGAAGTAAGGGGTAACCGATGACAAGGATCTACATATAGTCCCCTCCCTGGGGGACGGACAACAGAAAGCGGGTGAAGGGAGACATCAGACAGTGTAAGACAGGACAAAATAATAATAATTTGTAAATTATCAAAATAATAATAATTTATAAATTATTAAGGGTTCATGAAGGAGGGGGGGCGGGGAGGGAGGGGAAAAATGAGGAGCTGATGCCAAGGGCTCAAGTAGAAAGCAAATGTTTTGAGAATGATGATGGCAACAAATGTACAAATGTGCTTGACACAGTGGATGGATGTATGAATTGTGATGAGTCGTCTGAGCCTACGAGCCCCCAATAAAATGATTTTTAAAAAAGAAGAAAACAATTTAAAAGAGCAGATCCAAAAGACAAAGAAAAGTATTTAATGAAATGTACTAAAACCTGAGTAAGAAAATCAAAAAGAAAGAATACTCCCAGCACATCTCAAAGTGAAGACATAATTCAAGCCTTGAACTGTAATACTTAAAGGAGTCTATGGGCAAAATATTGAAGGACACAAGAAGCACCCAAAAAAGATAAAAGAATACAGAGCCAAAAAAAATTGGTTGGCTGAGCATCAACCACTTCAAGAGGAAGCATATGATCAAGAACTGATGGTACTGAAGAGGTCCTCGTTGCACTTGGGGCATAAATGATAAACAAAGCTCCAAGAAGTGATGAAATGCCAACTGAAGTGGTTAAACAAGCTGATGCAGCAATGGAGGCATGTGGAAACAGGTCTGGCACACAGGGGAGTGAGGCAGGGGAGTGAGGGAGGCAGAGTCACCAACCGACCAACGTGTGCACCGGAGACCAGGCTTTGATGGCGCAGATCTATTTTATTGTTATCTTTACCCAGTATATATAGGGCGCATAAGCCAATCAATTGTTACTGCGCTTACTTCCTCGTTCTAAAACTTATCCTTATAAGGTTATAAAATTGAGCTAATGAGGAAGAGGCAGGTTTTGGCTGTAGGCTAGAGCAAGCAGAGGAATGGGGAAGCTTACAGAGCTGACTAGGCTCGGAGCCATTGTGTCTCACCAGTGTGCTGGGATCCATTGTAAAAGAGAGATAATATGCAGCTTCTCAGGCCCACTTGAGAAGGCTAAGCAACATTCTGCGCTTTCTACGCCATTCCTCCTTTATGCATTCTAACTCCCAGCCATCACCCACACAGAGGTACTCACTAATCTACACCAAGAAACTTGGATGACCCTTATTTGACTAACCGACTTGAAGAGATCCATGTGTAACCACTCCAAAGAAAGGCGGCTCCACAGAATATAGAAAATACCCAGGAATATCATTAATATCACATACAAGTAAAATTTTACTCAAAGTAATTGAAAATCTACTGCAGATGTACATCAACAGAATTGTCAGAAATTCATGACGGAATCTTAAGAGGAAGTAGAATGCGGGATCTCATTGCTGATGTCAGATGGATTTTTCTGGAGACCTGAGAATACTAGAAGGATGTTTTATGCTTTATTGACTATGTAGATCATAGTCATTATTTTTTGTTTTGACTGTGTGGATCATAATAAACTATGAATAAAGCCTTCTAGAGAAAGAGTCAGAGAGCCAAGGGCTCAAGAACTCTCAGTACAACAGAGGGCCAGGACTCATCCTTGAAACAGGGGTACAAAGCGCAATTCTACATACAGAACGATAGAACACACAGCTTCCTTTTACTATTGACTTCAAGGACAAAGGCAACTGGACTTAAACTTCCCAGTCAGGATGTTGAAGGCATTCGCCCTGTAGAATATACCTACTATTTAACAACTATCTCATTATTCACATTTATAAAAAGAGTAGAAAAAAACCTCTTGTGACTATTTGACATATTAAGGATAGTATGTCTGACAGTATCAAATGCTAAAGCTGGCTCTGATAGCTAAGGTTATGTGTCAACTTGCAGGGCCATGATTCTTAGTGGTTTGACAGTTATGTAAGGATGTAATATGGCAGTTACACAATAGACCTAGTCATTCTCCATTTTGCGATCTGATGGGGTCGTCCTGTTTTCACATAATGCTGATTTTCACAAAATGACCTGGTGTTTGAAACCTCACTATGATGTTCAGTGAGAAGTGGGTGTGATATTTATGGCCAAGAGACCAGATTCATAGTGACTGCAGGGTGCATACATGAGCCTATGAGGAAATTCACTAGCCCTCAAGCGCTGCCCATAACCACAAAGCAGATAATCAACCATTGATTAACTAACTTTTAATATGAATGACAGCCAAGTAGCACCAAAGACTTGAAGAAAGCCTCCAATACTCAAGGCCAACACGAAAACATATGAAATAAAAGGAGATCCAGCATCCTCTGATAGACGTGGGACAATTGACCGTTGTTCTGGTTTGCACTAGGATGCGAAAGAATAAAAAGTCCCTGCGCCTTCTGTCTGTCTTTGTGGTGGATCCAGATTGAATGAGCGATTACATAGCCAGTGGGAAGGTAGGTGTGCTCCCACAGCGGCTCCCACTAGTACTGATGCAGTCTTCCTTTCTCCGCAGGAAAAAATAAAAGATCATTTAAAAGATAAAAAGCTCTTGAAAATTAATATCATAAATTAGTACCTAAAAGGAAAA
This sequence comes from Echinops telfairi, assembly GCF_000313985.2. Classification (NCBI taxonomy): domain Eukaryota; kingdom Metazoa; phylum Chordata; class Mammalia; order Afrosoricida; family Tenrecidae; genus Echinops; species Echinops telfairi. Next base: position 10,019,726 of record NW_022106471.1, read on the forward strand.
CAAGTACTGACAGCTATTTTTAATGGAATATTAGAAGAAAAACAAGAGTAAGAATGCCTAGAAATTAATGATAGTAGAAATGAAAAATTCAATAGCAACGCAGTTAAGGAAAGCTTCAGAAAGCAAGGCCAAAAAGCAAAAATAAACTAGATGGAAAGAAAAAATGGGAAAATGAGAGGAATCAATTCAAGAAGAAATAACAAGAGTATTGTTAACCTGCCTCGGCTTTATAAAACTTGAGTTCTGGTGCATCAGATACACTCAGTGCAATACATCATTTGATTTCTTAACTGTTGTTGCCAAAGGCAGCTGACTGTTGATCCAAGTAGAATAAGCCTGCTGACGACTTCATGGTTTTTCTCCTCCACTATCTTGTTTATCAGTCTAGTTTGGGAGAATTTTTGCCTTCTTCATGCCTAGGCATACTCCATACTGAAGGCTATAATCTTTTAATTTCATCACTAAGGGCTTTGAGTCATCCTCATTTTCATCAAGCAAAATTGTATCATCTGCATCTTATGGGTTGCTAATGAATCTTCCTTCAGTTCTGATGCTTCATCCTTCTTCACATACTCTAGCTTCAGTGAAAATGAGTTCAGCTTTCGGACTGAGTAAGGTGAAAGGATATAACCTGCTGTACAGCTTTTCCGATCATAAACCATTCCAGATCCATCTTTGCTCTGTCTGAACGACTACCTGTCTTCTTAAAAATATGGTGAAAATAAACATAACATCTCAGTAATTTCTACATGCACAATTCTGTGACATCGATTACATTCTTTAAGAGGTGTAATCTTTTCCAAATCATCCCACCGGTATTAACATAAGCTCATTAACGTCTAAGAAAAAACTAACCCTTTCATGTCTGGTAATAACCTGGTTTCTCTATATCTGCTTATTTCATATATATGAGATGATAAGGTGTGTGCTCTTTTGTGACTGACTTATTTTTGCTAAGTGTAATATTTTCAAAATTCATCTATGCATCGGGACTTCATTTTTCTTTATGGCTGAATAGGTAGTGGAGAGAGCAAGCTTTCTCAGTTAAACTCTGGTAGGGCACCCCTTGCTGCCCTCCAAGAATGAGCAGGTGTCTCACAGAGTCTTTGTTGTGACTGTTAGGTGCTATCAAGGCTGATGGACAAAAGATCGAAACACTGCCCGGTCCTGCACCGCTCTCTCAGCCGTTCTTAGGGCTGAGCCCACTGTTGCAGCCACAGTGTCAATCCATCTCGTCAAAGGCCTTCCTCTTTTTCACTAACATAGGATTTAACAAGTCTAATCCTAGATGTATTGTTGAGACAGGAAAAACAATTCCTCCCCTCCGTTTTCCTGGCCTTTTTCTCACCAATGTGTTTTCTTAAAACTTCTTAATAAGCCCCTGTGATCCTCATGGGTCCTGAGAGAAACTCTACCAAGAATACCGCTGGGGAATCCCTCCAAAGTGGTTACCTTAACTTTTGGAGTTGAACTCTATTTTGAATTTAAATGGTCCAGCCCACCCTCCTCCTGATTGGACCTTTCTTTTTCTGAAGGCACCCTAATGAGACTGAGACTACTGTATCAGTAAAAAACCTGTCTGCCATCATTCACTGCTTACAGAGACATGCTTAAATGTATTTTGTTTAGAATAAGCCCACACAGAGCTGAAGCCCCAGTGGCAATACTTTTTGACTCACCCTCATACACCACGCCTTGTTTGTCCAGTCACCTGCTGATGGACATTTCAGTTGTTTTAACTACTGTGACAAGTGCTGTGATCAGCGTGGATGACAAGTTCCCGTTGTGTTCCTACTTTCACGCCATCTGGGGCTATCTCAAGGATGGGAAGGGTTAAATCATATGCTAGTTTGATGTTCAATTTTCGTTTAGGAACTATCAGACTGTTTTCCAGAGTGGCAGTACCATTTCACATTCCCACAAGCTATGGATGAGGGCTCCATTTTCTCTGCTACTTCACCCAGAAATGGTTCCTGATCCTTGTGCCTGCAGAACACCGACTCCCTAAAGGCTTCCTTTAGGTCAAACAACAATCTAACTCAAGAATGTTTTGCCTTGGGCTTTGTGTTCTTCTAAAAAAAATCATGTGTGTGTAGTTTCGACAACAGAAACTCCAAACGTCAGACAAGAGCGATGTTTAAGAGTAAATCAGTAATTATATGAATTGTTTTTCCAGAGAAATGTTGCACGCCTTGTTTCCATGACAATATATAATTACTGGCGATAAGATGGGGTGTAAGAATCACTGGGAGTCTTTCTTCTGTGGAACACTTCTGGCTCTCTAGTCAGACTGTTGCCCTGATTTCCAAACCGTGTTTTAAATAAATGTCAAGTCATTTATTTCTATTGACTCATAAGGATTTTTATTTTAACAAGTCACAATTGGTTCACTATTTCCTAAAGCCTAATGAGCCAGTGACTAATTCACTACCCCCTTCTCTACTGAAGATCCCTGACATTCTCACTTAATTGAAGTTTTCAGTTCATAACTTGAACTCTTTAGCCTTTGAGGAGAGAAAAATAAGTTTTATTTACTAGCACATTCCTTCGTTTTAATAGACTAAAAGGACACCAATCTGAAGCAAAATTCAATTAGAATGTGGGGAGGGAAATTCCCTGGGTTGTGATTTCTAAAACAGCAGCAACCGACAGCCCCTTTAGGGAGCCATCCCAACTGTCCCACCCAAAGGGTAAGCGCCAAACTCACTGCCGCCGAGCTGATGCCCATTCATGGTGACGCTATGGCACAGAGTGGGACTGTCTCTGGGTTTCCAAGGTTGTAACTTTTTATAAAAGTCGAAAGGCTTATCTTTGTCCCACCTAAAGGATAGGCCTACTAGTAACTATTTCTCATTCCCTACTATCCAACACAGACAGCCCAAATCTACTGCTGATGCTTACACTGGAATAAGATATTCTGGCACAAACCTTTTAAACAAAGTTGTTTATTCCCTTATTCTTCCTTGCTTCTTCAACTCAGTGCCAACCTCTGCTGTGGCTAAATTGAACCAAAAACTTTAAAAAGGTGGCAGAGACCATAGTACCAATAGTTCTTTCACTCACCTGTCTTCTTTGAGTTCTGAGCACAGAATACAGCTGCCAACGTGGGTGGTGGCTGACTCTCCAGGCCATCCAGACAACTGAAACTACCACAAGGAAACGCCAGGACTGCGAGCATTCTTTTATCTCCATCCATTGGAGCTATTGCATAAACTCTACCCAAAGAACTCTGCCGATTCAGACATTATTGCCAGAGAAGAATTACGAATGCAGACAGAGAAAGAAGAAAAAAATTACGGCCACTCTGGCAAAAAGGGAGAGAAGGCCTCTTCAGGAGGTTTTCGTTCCCATCATCAAACAGCAAGAGAAAAAGATGAGTTTGGCCTCGACTGTGCTGCCTACAGCTTTTCATGTGTGGTAGATAAAAAAAGTGAAAGAAAATTTAAAATAAAAAACAAATGAGAAAAAAATCCTTTCCGTTAAAGGGATCTTTTACTTTATTTATAACCTACCAAACTTTTATTTGAAAACAACATAATCAAACATGATTGTGAGATATTGGGGTTTTTATTCCAGGAAAATGGAGAGGTTTATTTCAAGGACCCAGTAACATATAGTCTGTCTCCCGAACTGATTCCTAAGATACTGATTTAAAATAAAAATAACGGAAACTGGATCCAGGGAGAAACAGGGTTAACTGCATACAGGGTTATCAAAAAGATAAGAGAATTTCACTATATTATCAATTCACATGTTTAGATACACATTTAGTAGATGTTTATTTCCTGGACTCATTAACACCCTGGGTCTTAAAAGCAAGCAAGCAAACAAACAGCTACCACTGACTCTGTGGCATGTGTGTCCTGGCAGAATTGTGGTTCATAGAATTTCAATGACTAATATTTCAGAAGTCAATTGCCAGGCCTGTCTTCAGAGGGACTTCTGGGTGGACTCAACCCTCCACCCCTTCAGTTATCAGCCTAGTATGTTAAATCCTGGGAGATGCTGAGCTGAAAGAGTCCAAGCTCTGCCAAGCAAATCCCAAGTTGCAATCTGCTGATGACTCCTGGGATCGGGAGGCAATATAATAGGAGGCAGACAAACCAGATGCAGGATCCAAATCCAGCAATAAGAGTGAGCCGGCTTTCACATACTGTCAATTTACACTAAAAGTAGGCCACACCCCAAATGAAACCTCCCTCAGTTGTATTAAGAACCAGATGAAGGAGGTGGTACTCCACCCTCTTCCTCCTACACTCGTTGGCTGTGTCATATAAACCCATACACAATGACACCGAATGCAGGAGGGTCACAGGCCAGTGGGTAGAAAGTCTTTGAAGCCAGTGGCAGTGTAAGCATCTCAGGGCCAGCAGGGGTCTCCTTGTGGCTTCTCCAGCACCTAGGGCTATATCAGGGTAAGTCTATGTGGCTTCTCCTCAGGGATGTCTCACTGGAAGTGAGCCTTGCCAGCTGAGGCAGAGAACTAGCTAAGGCAGCACCACACTACTAGTCCAACTATCAGAGAGCAAGGGACAAAAGAACTGGAAAGATGAGGCTCATTGAGCCATTTATCTCTCTGCCCTTCAATTAATCCCACATGTGTTTATCGGTCAGGTTGGCAGAATAAACCTTAACTATCACAATAATGTATGATCTGTGATTGGATCCTAGAGTGAACCAGTCTTGAAGAAAAATAGTCTAGGGACAATTAGGGGAATTACTAATTATTGTTATTGTTAATTCTGTTGGCAGTATAATCACATTGTAGACACATAATAGTCTTATAAATGCATATTAATGTACTGTATTTTAAAGTGAAATATCAAGACATAGAATTTAAAATATGTCAGTAAAATATGCCATTGTTAAATGAGAGGAAGACTATACTATTCCCAAAGGTCTCTGAGTGGCAGAAAGTTTTGTTTGTGGTGGGCTACTAACTGAAAGGTCTGAAGTTTGAACTCACCCAGCAGCAGCAGAGAAGCCTGGCAATCCGCTTCAGGTTGCCGCTGAAACTCCTATGCAGCAATTCTACTCACCACATGGGGTTGCCAGAAATACAGTCCGTGGTGGTGATAAAATAGTCTAGATTTTTTGTTTGAAACTCATCATAAGTCCAATTTTTTCTTTCTACCTTTAGAAAAACGAAGGCACAGAGACTAAGTGATTTGCTCGATATCACATATTTTCAGTAGCATGGCTGAGATTCTATCCAGTCAATTTAGCTCCAAGTTGAGGCTCTAAACAACGCGATGTCTACACCACAGCTTCTAAAACCAGGGGTTCCAAACCCATATGGGGCTAAGGTCAATGAACATGGCAACAGCAAAAGGCTTCTGAGCATATAATGGCCCAAACGAACTCAAAACCAAAGGCAGAGTGAACTTGAGGTGCTTCTGGCAGCATTTACCCATGGTGCGCATTTCTCAGGTGAAAAGAGAAGTTTAAGAAGCTAGTCTATGCAACACTGCATTCCACAGAGGGCAGTCTGTAAGTCACTAGTGATTGGGTGTGGGAGGAAGATGAGGCTTTCTGCTCTTGAAAAGAGTTACAGTCTCGGAAACTCAGAGGGGGCAAGTTCTACCGTGTCTTATAAGGCTACTAGGAGTCAGAATTGCGTCAACAGAGTTTTTGTTTATTTTTTAGAGTTCTTGGATGAGTTATGAATAAGAGATATGAGGCTTAATGAAGACAATTCTAATTAATATTTGGCAAGCACTAAAACAGTGGCTGGCATACAGGAAGAATTATGTAGTATTAACTATGAGAGACCACTTGTTCCCCAGAAACCTATGATGGATACTGTTGGGGCCTGGGGGAGAGAGAGGAAGAACAGCAGGAATTTCATATAGAAATTCTGAACTAAAGAAAACAAGTTTCTTTACCACAGACTGCCTGTATTTAATATGTTTATTTTCCAATCTTGTCACAGAGTACGCTTTAAAAAAAAAAGCGAAAAAAACATTGTATGGAACAAACTGAGGTTTCCTGACTTAAATAAGGAAAGCACAATCTATTATAAGACATGATATTTCAGTGATTAGAGTGAAAACCACAATCAAATGATAAATCAGTCATGTTCTACCAGACCAACACAATGATTCCTTGGAAAGGTTTGTTATCAGCACACCTTCACAAATGGCCTTTCTGAGGTCTGCTAACAAAGATTACTACTGGCTTGTCTCTGCCCTTTCTCCAAGGTCGGAAGATCTAACTTCCGGAGATTCATTCTGAGGTCCCTCTTCCCTACCAGGGCTACGGGAAGCCCCTCTCTACAAAAAGCATCTCCTCTAAAAATCAAAGCCATTTGTTTAGTGTAATAAACAATTTGGTTGGTAAACTAACTCTCATAGTGGTACAAGCACGCCCCTCCTTCCTTCCTGCAATGCAGTTCTTAGAACAAAAAAACTTTACTTTAAAATTATGAATCTGTGGCCTGTTTTTCTTACGTGACCCAGCACATTGCTGACATAATAGGAGAGTGATTTGTTTTTAAGTCTTACTTTGTTTGAAGAACAGCACAATTCTGGAGAACATTGGTCAACTCTCAAAGGAAATCTCAAAGAATACATCTAAGCTTGGAATTTAAGGATTTCAAAGTGAGAGATCATTAACAAAACTCTGGTTTCTAAACTGTAGTTCCAGTCCAGTCGGACTTTAGGCAACATTAGTAATAAATCACATTCTATGTCTTCTCAAATTGCCAAATTGTGGGAATGTGTAATCAAACATATAGTGAAAAATTATCCCATTCCAGAAAATCTTTTGTAAACATGTGTCTAAAAAAAGTCACCAACACATCACAAATGGCTTTTATAACTAAAACCAACTTTGATATTAGCTGAAGATATCCTAAAAGGTAAACTATGCAAGTTTTCTTTGCTTTGTCAAAAACATCACTGCTCTAATAAAAACAAAAGGTACCCCAACTCCCTTCTAGTTCTTGTTTACATGCACATATTATTCATAACCATGGAGGTAATCACTGGAGATATTCTTTGAAGTTACATAAACATTTTGACACTTAATAGTTCAAGACTACTGTGGACTTGCAACCAGATTCAATTTGGGATATTAAATATGCTATGTCAGGGAAGATAGCCAAGACCTGGGCCCAAGCAAATAGCCTCCAGGATTTTAAGAAATAAATAAATCTGCTCTAGTAATCTTAGTCTCTATGAAGAAAATGAATGCATTTTCAGATCAAGAGACAAATATTCAAAAGAGAATTTTGTTTGGTTTTTGTTGTGTTTTAAAGGGAGGTGGAGGGAAAAAATAGGGAGGTGGAGGCAGAATTGTTTCCTAGCAATTTCGTCTCCCTCTTTGGCGGCGCCAGAAGGTGGGAACAAACCACCACCACGACTGACATACACATCCGGTTTCTGTTGTTTATTGCCTGGGCTTTCTGTGCAAACAATTCAACCACGAGGATTCGGCAGGCTCAAGATGGGAACAGTCCAGAGATTTTGACAACTTGAACTGGAAAATGTCCCATTCCTTGGCCAAAAATCGCTGGTGGTTAATCATTTCTCAGGAAGAAATCATGTTTTGATATGCAAACAAAATCAAACAATTAATTTGCTCTTCAAATAGGAAGTACCAAAAACACTGTATTATCACGGAGGCAGAGAGGTTGAAGCACCAAGGAAAATCAAGTTGCACGGCTCATCCCAGGTAGAGCCTGATCCACACCAGAGCACTGGACAGCTGGAGCAGCACACCAACACTGGAGCCTGCATTCTGCCCCTCAACCCCCACCCCCAAGGAAACCAAGAAAAGGAAGTCTCAAGTGGGGCAAGTCTGGTGATTTTAAACATTCTGCAGTGGTGCTACGAGGTAAGCAGCAAGCAATTGAGTTTTCGTGCAAAGAACAACTGGGTTCAAGAGAAGCTATGCTGGAAAATGTTTGCTCTCTTTCACAATCACTTGCCTGCAGGAAGATTTTCTCAACTAAGTAAATCAGGAACTTAATCTAACCTTACAACAGGTATAGGGGAAGTGGGGGTGGAGGGGATGGGTCAGTGTGGTTTCTCATAATAAGTAAATCCACCAGGAACACTGCAAAGACTGTCATCTTTATGGAAGCAGACTGGCATATCATTTTCCTGCAGAGACAGTTGGGGGATTCACACTACAAACGTGGCTACCAGCTGAAAGCTTTATCCACGTCACCACCAGGGCTTGTGAACTATATTGTTAACTTTACCTATGTATAAGGAAGAAGACAATGAGTATGCCTGGCAGATGGCTGTAAATGCACACACATCAGTGTTCGTTGTGGCATAATTCACAAGAGCCACAAGGTGGAAAAACCTACACGCCCATCAAAACGTGGTGCATACATATAAGAAAAGCCGACTGCGTCAGAAAAAGTGAAGTTCTAATCCATGCTACATCACTCATAGAGCTTGAAGACATTAGGCCCCGTGATGTAAGTTAATTACAAAAGGAAAAATAAATAAACTTCAGTTAACCGAACTTCCGGTTAGCAGCCCTTCACACAACCCATTGCACCACCAGGGCTCCTGTGTGACTTCAGTTTTATAAGATGACAAGAACGGGCAAAGGCAGCGAGTTCACCAGTGGTTACTAAGGACAGGAAGGAGGGGAAAGGGATGGTTATTGCTTATGGAACATTGAGTTTTAATATATGATGGAAAATTCATAATAATTAAAGGTAAGTAATGCACAGCTGATCAATGTAATCGCTGTCAATAAAACATTCACTTATAAAATACTGAATCGGCAAAAGCTGTGTGATCGGTACGTTCACAATAATGACTGAAAACAAAAATGAGTCGCACTGAGGTTGCTTGTGTACAATCAAGTACCTCGTGGAATTTGGTTCCTTGGTTGGGAGGGTTAGCGATTACCTCAGCACATCAGTACATGTTGGTTTGGTGCTTCCGGTCTAGCTCTTAGTTCATTGTGCAGTACCTGGGTTCTTAAAACCTTGCCAACAGCCATTCAGAGCACAACATTTGGTCTCTGTTTGGACCAAAGAAGAAGAGAGAGAGTCAGTTAAAGCAATGTTAAGTGCCATTCAGTTGGGTTCTGACTCATACCGACCCCATGTACAACAGAAAGAAACACTGCCTGGTCCTGCACCATTTTCACAATTGTTATTTGAGCCCATTGTTACAGCTACTGTGTCAATTCATCTCCCTGAGGGTCTTCCTCTTTTTCCCTGATCCTCCACTTTACCAAGCATGATGTCCTTCTCTCTAGGTAACACGTCCATGGTGAGACGCTCTCACCATCCTTGCATCTAAGGCACATTCTAGCTGCGCTTCCTCCAAGACAGATTTGTTTGTTCTTTTAGCAGTTCAAAGTACTCTCAATATTCTTTACCAACAACATAATTTAAATGCAATCATTCTACTTCAGTCTTCCTTACTCATTGTCGAGCTTTCCCACGCACATGAGGTGTTAGTCTGGGTAGGCTAGAGAAACAAATCCACAGAAACTCATATGTATATAAGAGAGAGTTTTATATAAAGGGTAAGTGTACATTAAGAAAGCATCCCAACCCAGTGATGTCTAAGCCCCTAAGTCCAACATTAGTCTATATGTCTGACACTGATCTACAAAGTCCTCATCAATTTCACAAAACACACCCAATGACGCTGACTGCAGGAGGATAGCCAAATCAGTGAGTGTATAAGTATCTCAATGCTGGCAGGGGTCTCCACGTGGCTGCTCCAGCACCCAGGGCTGCATCAGGGTAGGTCCATGTGGCTTCTCCTCAGGGACGTCTTGCAGGAAGTGGGCCTTGCCAGCTCAAGCAGGGAACTGACTAAGGTAGCTGCCCCTGGTCCGACCATCAGAGAGCAAGAGACCTGAGAACCAGAAAAGCGAGGCTCAATGAGCCATTTATCTCTCCGCCCTTCAATTAATCCCACACATGTTGTGTTTATCGACCAGGTTGGCAAAATAAACCTTAACTATCTCACATGGCGGGGGCCAGACCTCAAAATGACATCTTGCTTTTTAAGACTTTAAGGAGATGTTTTGCAGCAGATTTGACCAATGCAATACATATTTTGATTTCTTAACTGCTGCTTCCATGAGCACTGGATATAGATCCAAGTAAAATTAAATCCTTGATAACCACGCTTTTCTGTTTATGATGATGTTTACTGGTCCAGCTGTAAGGATTTTTGTTTTCTTTACATTGATTATAATCCATGCTGAAAGATGCCGTCTTAGATCTTCATCAGTAAGTGCCTCAAGTCCCCTTGGCTTTCAACACGGCTGTGCCATCTGCATGCCACAGACTGTTAAATAAGCCTTCCTCCAATCCTGATGCCATGGTTTATCTTCATATGGCCCGTTTCTCAGATTATTTGCTCAGGAGCATACAGAGCAAAGAATACTAGAAATGGATTTTGGGTCAGGAATTTAAAAATTAAAAACAAAAAAACCCTTACTGCCTTGAGTCGATTCCAACTTACTGCAACCTGAGAGGGCCGAGTAGAACTGTCTCTTTGGGTTCTGAGAGTTTTCATCTTTATGGGAATGGAGAGCAGCCTTAACTGTCCCTCACAGAGTGGCTGGTGGGTTTGAACCGCTGACTTGGTAGCTAGCAGCTCAATGTGTAACCCACTACCCCGCCACAGCTCCAGAGTCAGGAACAGCAAGAGAAAATAATGTGTGAGTAACTGTCTTCCTGAACAACTGACTCCTTTTTCACAAGACCAGAAGTACTAGATTGTGCCTGGTTACCACAACTTAAGATTTTGGTCAAAGATTCTACAGATCAAGAATGTTTATTTAAATATTGAAAAAAAAAACACATAAAGTAACAATGAGTACAGGGAAAAGAAAATGTTCTAATATTGATTGTAGTAAAATTGATTGTACAGCTCTTCTTGATATGGTTGAACTATTGAGATGTATGATATGTGGATGAAGTGCAAATAAAACTGTTAAAAAAAGAAAAACCAATGTTATCCATAACTTATGAGTCACACAATCGAATGATTTTGCATAGTCAATAAAATACAAGGACATATATATAAAAAAAGAAAAGATTCTATAGATGAAAAACCTGGTCCAAAAAAATAAAAAGAAGGTGGGTGGGGGGTGTAGAATTTCAAATTCTCATGGGCTGTAGGCTTTCTGAAGTCACTGAGGCTGAATAAACCCAAGAGATAATCTTTAAACCTTCAACCAAAAACATTCCTTTGAAGTCTTCTTTAAATCAACTAACAGTTTAGCTTAACTAGTAAAGGAATGCCTGAAATGCCTGCCTTGAGCACTGTGCTCATTAAGATCTAGCTATTTGGGATCAAACTGATCACAGGAACTGGAAAGGATAGATCGGGCACTTAGGGGACAGAGAATTTACATTAATGAGAGAAGAAAAGGAGTGTGATCATGATTGAATAATGTAATCAGTGTTACTGAAATGTATATGTAGAAATCAATGAATTGGTGAGTGTTCTGCTGTGTATATATATCTTCCACAGGAAAACCTATTTTTATAATTGTTTAAAATCAATAACTAACATAAAAATGGAGATCTTGTTCAAGAATTCCCAGGTTCACAACAGCAGGTCCTGGATACAGTGGCAGAAAAAATGTGGAACAAAGCTCCAAGTCATAAAAAAGATCAAACTTATTTGGTCTGATAGAAGCTAGTGAAATACCACCAGAGACAATGGCCCATTAGCACCTTTAAGCCTATTACTGAACCACTCCCCACCCCATCCCCTCAACTTTGAGTCATGCTGATAAAGTGGACAATAACACCAAGGAGATATACTCTCCTTAAAACAAAAGGCAGCATCTGCCCAAGGATCAAGCTCAGAAGGCAAGAAGGGATCAGGATAAAGAATGAATGGAAATGGTAAACAGAGGAAATGGGAAGAGCGGAGTTACCTTTCAGGAAACTACAATCAATGTGTATCAACTGTTGAGTGGAAGATCAATTTGCTCTCTAAACTTTCTTCCAATTAAAACAAACAAACAAAAAAAGAGTTCCCTGAAAGAACCAGCATTCCTTCCACCACAGAGGTGGATCAAAACAAGATGAAATCCTTGACAACTTCAATCTTTTCTACATTCATCATGTTACCTATTCATCCCGTTGTGAGGATTTTGGCTTTCTTTCCATTGAGTTATTAATCCAGACTGAAGCTGCGATCTTTGATCTTCATCCTTAAGTGCTTCAAGTCTTTCTCACTTTCAGCAAGCAAGGGTGTGTTATCTGCATACTGCAGGTTGTTAATAAGCCTTCCTCCAACTCTGATACCACATTTTTCTTCATATAAACCAGTTTCTCTGATTTGCTCAGCATACAGGTTGAACAAGTATGATGAGAGGACATAACCCTGAAATACAGATTTCCTGACTTTAAAACATGCAGTCAGTGTTCCCTTGTTCTATTCACACAACTGCTTCATGATCTATGTGCAAGTTCTTTGGGAGCACAATGAGGTGTTCTGGAATTGCCATGTTCTGGAATTCCAATTCTTCTCAAGACGATCATAGTTTGTTATGATCCACAGACACAAATGTCTTTGCATATTGAAATAGAAGTAAACATTTTTCTGGTATTCTCTGCTTTCAGCCAAGATCCATCTAACATCAGTAAAGATATTCCTTGTTCCATGTTCTCTTTTAAATCCAGCCTGAACCTCTGACAGCTCCCTTTTAATGTACTGCTGTAACCACTGTTGGGTGATGTTCAGCAAAATTTTACTTGCATTTGATATAAAGGCTACTGTTCTATAATTTGAACATGCTGTTGAATCACCTTTCTTTGGAATGGGTACAAATATGGATTGCTTCCAGTCAGTTGGCCAAGCAGCTGTCTTCCTGGCATAGATAAAGTGCTTCCAGTACTTTATCACCTTGTTGAAACATTTCAATTGGCATTCTAGCATTTCCTAGAGCCTTTGTTTTTGGCTAATGGTTTCAGGGCACCTTTGCATCCTCCTTCAGTACCACTGGTTGTTGCTCATATGGTACCTCTTGAAATGGTTGAACACTGACAGTTCTTTTTGGTACAGTGACTCTGTGTATTCTTTCCATCTTCTTTGGATGATTCCTTATGGTGTAACCAGATATTAACATTGGTAAAGCCGGACATCATTGATAAAACTCATATCCTGGTGAAATAGCCACATGGTAGCCGAAAACTGTATACCCTAGCTTGTCGTGCATTCTTTCCAAAAATCAGGACTTTTTAAAAACACCGTGGGATGCGGGAAAAATTGTTAAAAATCGGGACTGTCCCGCCCAAAGTGGGATGCCTAGTCATCTTATGCTTCCTGGACCATTTAATATTTTGCCCATAGAATCTTTCAATATGGCAATTCAAGCCTTGAATTTTTTCTTGACTTCTTTCAGCTTAAGATTTACTAAGCATGTTCTTCCTTTTTGGTTTTCTAACTCTGTGTCTTTTCACATTTCATTATATTTTACTTTATCTTCTTGAGCTACCCTTTGAAATTTTCTGTTTAGCTCTTTGATGTCACCATTTCTTCCATTTGGCTTAGCTACTCTATGATTAAAGCACGTTTCAGTCTCTTCTGACATCCACTTTTGCTTTCTTCATGTATAATGTTCTTTATGTCATCCCATAGCCTACAAGATCTTCTGTCATTAGTGTTTAATGCATCAAATCTATTCTTGAGATCCTCTTAAAACTCTACTGGGATATGCTCAAGGTCCTATTTTGGCTCTCATGGACTTGTTTTAATTTTCTTCAACTTCAACCAGAATGTGCATATGTGCAATTGATGGGTCTGTTCCATAGTCAGCCCCGGGCCTGTTTTGACCTGCTGATATAGAGTTTCTCCATTGTCTCTTTCCAGAGATAGAGTCAATTTGATTTCTCTGTATTCCATCTGGAGAAGTCCATGTGTACAGTCACCTTTTGTATTGCTGAAAAAAGGTATTTGCTATTAACAAGTTTTTGGTCTTACAAAATTCTATTATCTCTGGTCTAGCCAGATTTGTAAGGTAGAATTGGGATCATGATAGGGGGGGAGGAGGAAGCATTTAGGAACTAAAGGAAAGTTGTATGTTTCATTGTTGCTACATCGCACCCTGACTGGCTCATCTCCTCCCTGAGACCCTTCTGTAAGGGGATGTCCAGTGTCCTACAAATGGGCTTTGGGTCTCCACTCCACACTCCCCCCTCATTCACTATGATAAGATTGTTTGTTCTGATGATGCCTGATACCTGATCCCTTCAACACCTCGTGATCACACAGGCTAGTGTGCTTCTTCTATGTGGGCTTTGTTGCTTCTGAGCTAGATGGCCGCTTGTTTACCTTCAAGCCTTTAAGACCCCAGACGTTATATCTTTTGATAGCTGGGCACCATCAGCTTTCTTCATATTTGCTTATGCACCCATTTGTCTTCAGCGATAGTATCATGGAGGTGAGCACACAATGATATGATTTTTTGTTCTTTGATGCCTGATAACTGATCCCTTCGGCACCTCGTGATCACACAGGCTGGTGTGCTTCTTCCATGTGGGCTTTGTTGCTTCTGAGCTAGATGGCCGCTTGTTTACCTTCAAGCCTTTAAGACCCCAGACGTTATATCTTTTGATAGCCAGGCACCACATTTGCTTATTCACCTGCTTTATCTTCAGTGGTTGTGTCAAGAAGGTGAGCATCATAGAAGGCCAATTTAATAGAAGAAAGTATTTTTGCATTGAGGGAGTACTTGAGTGGAGGCCCAATGTCCTCCTGCTACCTTAATACTAAACCTATAAATATATGCACATAAATCTATTCCCCATCCTCATATATAAATATATTTGCATATGTACATGCCTTTATTTAGACCTCTATAAATACCCTTTGCCTCCTAGCTCTTTCCTCTATTTCCTTAACTTTCCTCTTGTCCCACTAACATGCTCAGCCTTCATTTGGGTTTCAGTAATTCCTCTTAGTTACATTACCCTTGATCACGCCCTACCAGGCCTCCTACACCCTCCTCACCACCGATTTGGATCACTTGTTATTCCCTTGTCCCTGGGTTTGTTAATACCACTACCTTTCTCCCCACCTCCCCCTCTCCCACGTCCCCGAACTGTCGGTCCTGTTGTTTTCTCCTCCAGATTGTTCATACAGACTATCCTATTTAGACAGACATGCAGAGATAATAACATGCACAAAAACAAGACAGAGAAAAGCCAAGCAACAATATACAACAAAACAACAACAAACCAATGACAAAAAAAAAAAACCAAGAAAGAAAAGCTTGTAGTTAGTTCAAGGACTGTTTGTTGACCTTTAGGAGTGTTTTCCAGTCCAGTCTGTTGGGGCACCAATCCCTGGCCCCAAAGTCCACCTTCAGCATTCCCTGGGGTACTTGCCGCTCCATTCCCTTACTGTTCTGTTGCACCCCCTTAGTGTTTTGCCACGATCAGATCAGGCGCAATTCCCACACTGTGTCTCTGGTGTTGTCCCCTGTAGGGTTATGGGTCAATGAGGGACATCATGTCTCATAGTGAGGCCGGCCATGTGGTCCTCTCTATGGAGTGGCTGCTCTAATTGGGAACATCGTCCTCAAGGCCTGGTGGGCCAGGATGTGCTCCACTTTCTCCCCCTCTCCCTTCATCTGCTCCTGTGTGCTCCGATCAGATATGTCCCTCTCCCGGAGCTTCCAGCAATAATTTCTATCATCAACACCATATTTTCCAACCACTGCTCTTTCTTCTATTTCTAACTTTTGCATTCCAATCCTCAATGATTATCATTGCACCTTAACTGCACACTTGGTCAATTTCAGACTGAAGACGCTTGTAGCATTCTTCAATTTCTGCATCACTAGCTTTAGTGAGTGGTGCATATATCTGAAGAGTAGTTGTATTGAATGGATTTCCTTATATTCAAATAGAAATTATCCTATCACAGATAGTATTGTATTTCAAGATAGATCTTGAGTGTTCTTTTTGATGATGAATACAACATTCTTCTTGATTGTCATTCCCAGCATAGTAAAACCACATGACTTTCTGACTCAAAATAGCCAGTACCAGTTCATTTCAGATTACCAATGCCTAGAATTCTCTATTTCTATACCTTCCATTTCATTTTTAATGACTTCCAATTTTCCTAGATTCATACTTTATACATTCCTAGTTCCAATTATTAATTGGTGTTTGCAGCTGTTTTTTCTCATTTTGAGTCATAAGCATCAGCAAATGAAGGTTCAGAAGGCTGTCCTCCCACAGGCTTTACTTCATTCACCTCATAATGGTCAATTCTACTTTGAGAAGGCAGCAGCATTTCTTTCCTCAGTCACAGTTTGAGTGCCTTCCGATCTGTGGAGCACATCTTCTGGCACTACCTCTGACAATGTTTTGCCTCTAGTCATTCGATTTTCAGGAACTGGCCATATTTCGATGCTATCCATAGGGTTTACAGTGGCTAATTGCTCTGAAGTGGCAGCCTATCATTTCTTTGTAGTCTGTACACTGACTGTATGGAAGCTCGGCTGAAATTTGTTCGCTTCGGGTGACCTTGCTGGTGTTTGAAATACCAGTGACGTAGCTCTCAGTAGCACAGCCACACACGTCACCAAAGTACAACAAACTGACAGACAAGGAATGTAGCCTGATAAAGAAAGAATGACTAATTTTCAGTCAGACAGATCTGGTTTTACCTAACTCCTCCACTTACTAGCTTTTTAACCGTTTTCAATTCACCTTTCTTGAATGAGCCTATTTCTTTTTCTGTAACATGGAACAATGATCTTTGAATATTGCTGAGAATACTGTAGATCAACGGTTCTCAACCTGTGGGTCGCAACCCCTTTTGGGGGTCAAACAACTCTTTCACAGGGGCCGCCCGATTCATAACAGTAGCAAAATTACAGTTATAAAGTAGCAATGAAAATCTTTTTATGGTTGTGGGGGTCACTACAACATGAACTGTATTAAAGAGTCGTGGCATTAGGAAGGTTGAGAACCACTGCTGTGGATGTTTTAGGTGAAGTGAGCTATAAATGGAAGTTATTACTCCTAAAATGTAAGTTTCTTGAAACCATGAATTATCTTACTCACATTTGCAGTCCCAGTGTCTAGCATCCAGTAACAATGGTTGAATGAAGAGATCAACATAGAGCCGGTCAGGAGGGCTGCTGTGGAGATGAGTGTCTTCTGTACTTTATGCTTCCCAGGAAGCGTGTGTGCCTCCTTGGCTTGGCACAATGGTACACAGTCTAGTTGTAGGGATTGCTCTGGTGGAGGGCTCTGGCTATAAGCTCTCTCCTCTCCACCCACCATCACTCCCAACATATACCTTTCCACATTTTTTCTTTTTCTCATCACTGCATTTCCCCTTAGTTTATATTCTATCTGAATGATTTTTGCTCAGTCCTTTTATTTATTACCTGTATTGTTTTCTTAATTCCACATTTTCTTTTTATTTCCTTACTTTTCAAATAACTTCAACTTAAGCAATACTAATTATAAAGACATAAATGTGAGTTACATTTTCCCTCATAGTTCTTAAATAAGTAGTAGTTTCTGTCTGCAAGTTCACTAATCAAGACAACTTCCAAACCTTAATATTGTAAATTCTTTTTTCCCCCCAACAGTTTTATGGCACTTAATTTACATATCATATAATTCAATAGTTTAGTCATTCAATCATATCAAGGAGAATTGTACAATCACCTCCACTTCAATTTTTAGAGCACCCTCCCCCATGGTTAAATCACCTCTCAGATGAGTTATGTGGTCACTATCCATTCTAGAGCTCCCTCCCACCTCCCATCTTCATTATTTACTCCCAAAATCTCCTTCCCCTCCCTATCACCCAACTCATACCCCTGAAATTATTCTGAGTTTTTGAAACTTGCTCTCTGCCTCAATAAAATATCTTGACTGTTAGCTGTCGTGAATGCAATTTGCTGCCTTCCATATTACCTGAGTCTAATTACAGCGCATTACCTTAGGACTGTATTAAAACATACACACTGTTGTTCAACAACGACAACAAAAATACAATTTTAGTCACTTTGGGGAAAAAAATGTACACTGACCCAGAAATCATGGAAAGCACTTCTCTGAATTTGATTCTTAATCATTCCCTCCAAACAGAAGTTTACCGCCATCTTATCCTTCTCCTCGACAGGTAATATCAATCTTGGGCCACCTGCTCATCACTACCATAAATAGTATCTCTGGAAGGGCTTAACATTTGGTTATTGCAACCAAATTTCAATGTTCTCCCAATTGCCAAAGAGGGGAAAAAGTGAAGGCTTGCATAAAGTGTAAGTCTCCAGAAGAAATTACAAAGCAAAGAATGTATCTTTTCCCCTTCCCTCTGCATTTTTAGAGCTATCTGCAGTACGCAACCAACCAACAAAGCCCTTTCTGGGAAGTGATACAGTACTTGCTTAGTGTAGCATTCAACTAGTTGATGAGTTTAAATGAACATTCATGTTTTTTAAAAAATACTGCTTAACGAAGAAAATTGCTTCGAGGTCCTCGCTTATTAGAACTAGACTATGACATCATGAATTTCACAGGTCTGCAATCAGAGAAGACCTGTGTATGTGGGAGTTTAAAGAACGTCAAAGAAAAATGAGAATGAGACAAAAGACCAGAGGAAATCCTGTACTAGCCAGCCTAGTAACTGAGACAACTAAACACCTTCAAAGGAGCTATAAAGTAGGGGGAGAGAGCAGCGAATCCACGAATGTACTAAATCATCTCATATGCAACTTCAAACCAGAGCACATCTCCTCTGCAAAGGGGGCCAAGGAAAGGTAAGCCAGGGCACAAATTCCTACGCCGAATCTCCTTGAAATGGAAAGTAGGGCAAATGAAACAGTCCAAACTCTTGTAAACTCAACCTGTCTGTGAGTAAATAGAAAAAAGTTCTCTACTCAATATGGAAGAGACACCGTGAAAGCATAATGGCTGGATTTTAAATATGAAAAATAAGTAGAGCCTGGAAACCTCCCAATGCCAATCAGCACCGTGTGGTGTGTTGTACACTGTGTGCACTCAACAGCAGAGGGCGCCACGCGTTTTCTATAAAGGAAGAGCCTTTTCCTATAAAGAAGAGACAGTAATCATTGCAGCTTTGCCAGCCACAGGGAGCCCTGGGGATGTAGCAGGTTACATGATGGAATGTTACTGCAAAGTCAGAGGTTCAAAACCTCCAGCTGCTCTCATGAAAAGATGAGACTATCTCCTCCCCTGAAGGGGGAAGATTTCATTCCACCCTGTCTAGGTCACTGCGTCAGAACTGACAGTTGGCAGTTGGATTTGGTTTTGGCAGTCATCTGTTGTCTGTTGGATTACTCAACTCTGCCCTTGTAGAATACATATAACATATTCCGGTGGCTCCCTGCCCCGTTAAAAATGAGATCTGTTCCTAAAACTGCCTTTAAATCCAATTAGAACATAAGTAGAAAGAGTCAGGTATGGTTAATTTCTGTCAGGCAAATACTTTACTATATGGTACTTTTCTATGCATAAAAAACATTAAAGACTTCCAAATACACTAAACATCTTGAACATAAAAACACAACAATAATATTTTGACATGCTCACTGATCAGAGAGAGGAGTGCGAGCCAGCCCTGCGCTGCAGGAGGTGCAGCCCAGGACTCTGCAGGGCCCAGGCCAGACAGCCAGGCCTCAGCAGCTGCAGCAGAGCTATGTGCAGCAGAATGCACATGTCCAAGCAGCCAGGAGGGCGAGGCTTTACAGGGGTTGGTGGGTGACTTGTATGGCTCATAACCCCGGGGGCCGCTGTAAACAAATGAGCATGGCAGTGTTGCAGTCAGTCGTATTATGAACACTGAAATTCAAACTTCATATAGTTTTCATTTCTCACAAACATTTTAACCAAATATACAAATGATTCTTAGCTCACTAGTTGAATAAAAACAAGCAAGGGGACAGATTTAGCCCATGGGTTGTGGTTTGCTGAGCTCTAATCAACAGCAATGAGAATGACTGATCTACAACTACTCACAAAAAATAATGACTCTCACAAACACCATTGTGCAAAAGGAGCCTGACACAAATGAGTACGTACTGGAAGAGTCCGCTTGTCTAAAACTCACAGACAGAAAAAACTAAGCTAGAAGTTAAGAAAACAGTTCCCATGGGTCCTAGTACCTGGAAGAGAACATGATAAGGAAGGTTCTGGGTGCCAGTACTGCCATTTCTTAATCTGAGGGTTGGTTCAAAGGGTATGTTCAGTTTGCGAAAATTCATTGAGCTACACATTGAGGCTGTGTACTTTTCTATATGTATGCTTGTGAAATGGAGAATTAATTTTACCCAAAGAGAGGTCTGGACTTTCACCCCAGTCCCAGGAAGATAACCTCCTAAACTTGGACTAGAGTCTTTGAAGCCACACCAGAAAGACCAATCCTGTGAATAGTGGTTTGGAGCTCTGAGCCACACATGACAGATTTACCTCTGGGGAGGTAAAGAAGGGTGGAAATTTAAGTTCAAACACCTTGTCAATGACTCCACACATAGATAGTTCTCAGCAAAACCTCCAAACGTCAAGATTCTGAGCACTTCCCAAATTGATACGCTCACTGCCATCGAGTCAGTTCTGACTCATCGCAACCAGATACCAGGACAGAGCCAGCGCTGCGGTTTCCCAACACTGTTAACTTTTTACACGAGTAGAAAGCCTCAACTTTTTCCCATGGAGCCGCTAGTGGTTTCAAACTGCTGACTTCACAGGTAGCAGCCCGCCACATAACTCACAAAGGCAATGTAACCGAGAGGAAAAACCCAAATGAAGGCTGAGCATGATAGTGAGACAAGAGGAAAGTAAAAGGAAATAGAGGAACGAATGAGGAGGCAAAGGGCATTTATAGAGGTCTAAATAAAGGCATGTACATATATAAATACATTTATGATAATGGGGAAATAGATTTTTGTGCATATATTTATAGGTTTAGTATAAAGGTAGCGGATGGATATTGGGCCTCCACTCAAGTACTCCCTCAATGCAAGAACACTTTCTTCTATTACATTGACATTCCATGATGCTCACCTTCCCTACATGATCGCTGAAGAAAAAAACCGTGAATAAGCAAATGTGGTGAAGAAAGCTGATGGTACCCAGCTATCAAAAGATATTGCGTCTGGGGTCTTAAAGGCTTGAAGGTAAACAAACAGCCATCTAGCTCAGAAGCAACAAAGCCCACATGGAAGAAGCACACCAGCCTGTGTGATCACGAGGTGTCGAAGGGATCAGGTATCAGGCATCAAAGAACAAAAAATCATATCATTGTGAAAGGGGGGGGGGAGGAGTGCAGATTGGGGTCCCAAAGCCCAACTGTAGGCAACTGGACATCCCCTTACAGAAGGGTCGCAGAGAGAAGATGAGCCATTCAAGATGCAGTGTAGCAATGATGAAATATACAACTTTCCTCTAGTTCTTAAATGCTTCCTTCACCCCCACTATCATGATCCCAATTCTACCTTACAAAATCCGGCTAGACCAGAGGATGTACACTGGTACAGATAGGAACGAGAAACACAAGGAATCCTGGACAGATGATCCCTTCAGGATCAGTGGTGAGAATGGCGTTACTGGGAGGGTAGAGGGAAGGTGGGGTAGAAAGGGGGAACCAATTGTAAGGATCTACATATAACCTCTTCCGTGGGGGATGGACAACAGAAAAGTGGTGAAGGGAGACATCGGACAGTGTAAGATATGACAAAATAATAATTTATAAATCTCAAGGGTTCATGAGTGAGGGGGGAGCGGGGAGAGGTGGGGGAAATGAAGCGCTGATATCAAGGGCTCAAGTAGAACGCAAATGTTTTGGGAATGATTAGGGCAACAAATGTACAAATGTGCTTGACATACAATGGATATATGTATGGATTGTGATAGGAGTTGTACGAGCCCCCAATAAAATGATTTTTTTATTAAAAAAAAGAATTTAAGGGAAATAAAACTTAAAACACTATATTCCCGCTAACAATCTATACCAACTTTTTAAAAAAGTAAATGGGAAAAATCCATAAAAGGACTGTGGTAGTCACCTAATCTAGTGTCAATTTAAGGATTAAGAGTGTAGGGATGGAGTCTAGGCTGTCAATCTGGAAATAGCCAATGAGACTTCTGTGTGGGCATGGCCTTCTCCTGAGAATTCTGGGAAATCTGGTACTTCCTCCTTGGAGGAGGAAGACACTTCTCTCTCTCTGCCACTCCCTGGGAGGCATTTGCAGAAGACAAGCCACATGGATGCAACCAGACCTCTGAAACTGGAGAAGCCAGAGAGACCTCTGCCAGTGCTGAGATGCTTACAACACCACTGGACCCAAAGACTTTCTACCCACTGGCCTGTGATCATTTTGCATTTGGCTTCATTGCATGTGCTTCATGAGTCGGAAGAGGACTTTTAGATTGTTATTGGACATATGGGCTAATATCAGACTTATGGCCTTAAGACTGACTGGGTTGGGATGTTTTCTTAATGTATACAATGTATATAAACCTCTTCCTTATACACATATGTGTGTCTATGAATTTGTTTCTCTAGTCCACCGGACTAACACAGGGACCTTCAAAAAGTAAATGGAAAAAATCCATTATCCTTTAATTCCATTTCTTCATGAAGTTTTTGAAGCCTTTTCATACAGCCCACTAGAGGCTCAGTAAATAGTTAATAAATAAGCCAAAGACCCTAAATAAGCCAAAGATCCTAACAACCCAGTAGGAAGTGACTCAATGGTACACAACAACAATAGCAACAACATGCCAAAGTATAAATGCTCTCTAACACCTCATTCCTCAGGAACTCTTTCTAACCAGGTTACATTTCCAGGCCCAGGATACTTGCTTTATAAACCGCAGGAACAAAACCAGATCTTTACTGCTTGATATGATTGATCTATAGAATGATACCATATCTCTATTAGCTCCAGGTAAAATGATTTTGAAAAACAAAACCAAAAAGCCACGTATCTTTCTTTTTTATGGTTTTGCCCTAAACTAAGAAATAAAGGAGGGGGAAAACAAATACCTTACTATCAGTCAATTTCACTTATTTAAAAACCTGTACCCGTCTGGGTAATCTGCACGTGCTGACTTAAGATATGAGGACCAGCAGCATAAACCAGTGACACCCTATCAACCAGTGCACTGCCTCTACTTCAGAGAATAAGGGATGCCGCTCATGAGGTATGGTCCAAATCCTCAAGCATGCTCAAGGGAAATCTGAACACGCCGCTACACACATTTTTGTGTACCTAGAGCTACTGCAAAAGGAATCGAAATGCTTACAGAACTTTACATTGTCCAGAAAAAACTGTTATTTCTAAATTCAAAATATCAGCCTCAAGTTGGGACTTCTTGGATAAGAAATTCATAGTATTGAGTAGCAAACTGTTTTCTGAACTAGAACATTCTAGGGAGTGAACATTTTACATACAGTGGCTTCCAGCAGCTTTTGCCAGTGTGTTAGCAAGCCAACATTCTACTGCCACCTGCAGTACAAAAAAGGATTGCTGTTTAGAGTTTAGACAGAGAAGACAAATGAAGCTGTTAAGTATAACTGAGTAAGTGAAATGTTAGTCTTTTCTATTGAGATCTCCTAATGTAAACCTTGTCTAGCACTTCTCAGTTTATCGTAATGTGGTGGCTTACATGTTGATGTAATGCTAGAAGCCATGCTACTGATATTTCAAATACCATTAGGGTCAACCATGGTGGTGGACACGTTTAAGCAGAGCTTCCAGATTTCAAAAAAGGACCTGGCAATCTGTGTGGCAGCAGAGTATCATGTTATTAGCTGGTCCAGTTGTGAGGATTTTTTTTCTTTACATTGAGCTACATAACCCATACTGAGGCTGTAGCCTTTGATTATCATCAGTAAGCGCTTTAAATCCTCTCTGTCAAACAGGAGCCTGATTTGCTGTGTAAACTCTCATTGAAAACGCAATAAAATGTTTTATAAAAGAAGTCAAATGACGTAACTCTTTGGGCAAATCTGCTGCAAAAGATTTTTTTAAGTTCTAACAGCAAAATGGCACTTTGAGGACCAAGGCATACCTGACCCAATCCATAGTCTTTCCAATCACCTCGTATGTATGTGAGAGCAATGGCAAAGGAACGCCGACAAGAACTGACGCGTTCACACTGGCAAGGAACAGAATGCTGCCAGAATAGCAAACAAACCTGCTTCGAAGGAACTATGGCCAGAATGATTCTTAGCACCAAGGATAGAGACTTAATCTCATTGTGGACATTACAGGCGGGACCAACCTCGGGAGGACATCATGGTTGGTAACGCAGGAAGCCAGTGAAAACAAGGAAGGCTGTCAACGAGACGGACTGATGCAAGGCTACAACAGACTCAAACTTAGCAACAACTGGATATGGCGCAGAACGCCCATGGGTTGTTCTGTTAGACATCGGTCACTAGGAGTTGGAATTAACTTGAAGGCAATGAACAACTAAAAATCTAAATAAATATTTAGGACCATGTATTTTGAAACTACTTTTATACTCTTGTTAATTTCTTTTTTCCCAACAGTTTTATTGGCATATAATTCACATGTCATACAATATTTCAATCACATCAAAAAGAATTGTACAATTATTGCCACAGTTTGAGAACATTTTCTCAATCTTGTATTCATTGTTATTAGCTCCCCATTTCCCCTCAACTCCCCTGCCACACACCACACAGTCCAGTTACTGTTTCTATAGATTTACCTAGCCTGGATTTCATTTACAAAACAGCATTAAAAAACAAACAACAATAAAACTAACAAGAATAAAAATATAAAACATAAAAATCTCAATCGAACAGAAAGCAGATAATATTAAAAACTAGAACAAATGTAAATGGATCACAGGGAAGTTCAAATGTCAGTGTGCTAAATCTTAACCTAACTGCATCTGCAACAACCCATCAAGTTAATGTCTTATTAATATTTGCTGTCCAAAATGTATCATGTTCCTTTTATTTTATTTTTTTTTTCATGTTCCTTTTATTATGTTCTCTCAAGTATAAACAATATACTGACTTTTACACTTCCCTCATTTGTAAACCGAGAACAATAGATGTGAAGTATCATACAAAGTAAAATTTTCTGCAAAATCATTACTGCAAAAAGTAAAAGAAAAAAAAACAATACTAAAAACCACCCAGGCTTTTTCACAAATAAAACGTACTTGATAAACTCCACAAGAACACATCTCAATTCAGAAGCTGACAATACCGTTCTCTCATTAAAAAAGAAATCATCACTAATGGATGGTCAACTCCAGACACAGTGTAAACTTAACACCAAATGAACTTCTACACCTCTGCTTTTACAACAAAAACTTCCTGCACAATTTTTCCAGGTATTTAGCGATGAGGATCAAATTCTCATTTTCTCATCATTATGACTTTGTGCTTTTAAAGTGACATACAATCCAGTATGCAAAATATTAAACTATCAGAATACAAGGGAGATTAAGTAGGATATCACTTGGTAAAAAATGTAACCGTCTACTTAGAGCATATCTCTATAATACCTTAGCAATACAATGTGTACTGCTTCCTAAATGTATGGAAATGGCTTTCTCCAGTGCTGGATGTCCCTCTCACTACCATGAAGTCGATTCTGACTCCATGATCTTGGAGGACAGAGTCGAACTGGCCCCGGTGGGTCCCCAAGGCTGGAAATCTGTATGGGAGTAGAAAGCTTCATCTTTCTCTCACAGAATGAGCTGTTTCAAACTACTGGCCTTGCGGTGAGCCACTCAACAGTTAACTACACCACCACCACCAAGCTGAGCGTAAATGAACTAAATCCCCAATATTGAAGAACAGAATAAAAATCAGAATCGAGATAGTTAATAAAAGTTATGTATAGTGTGCTCCCTTTTGTGTTTTAAAAAAGCAGTATTTAAACATAGTTGATTTTCCTTATAAAAAGTTGTTAGGCACCAGCAAGCTGGTTCCAACTCATGATGACCCAGTCCCGCATCATCCTCCCAAGTGCTGGGCTTGAGTCCATTGCTGCAGCCACTGCGTCCTCCATCTCGTCACTGGTCTTCCTCTTTCCCATCCATTTCCACTTTATCAGGTGTGACGCACTATTCCAGGGACGGGTCTCTCTTGATAACATGTCCAAAGCACACAAGATGAGGTCTTGCTATCCTCGCTTCTACACAGTATACTGGCTACACTTTTTCCAATATCTGTTCTTTTCACAGTCCATGATACTTACAATATTCTCTGCTCAGCATAATTCAAATGCACCAATTCTTCTTCAGTTTACCTATTCAATGTCCACCTTTCATATGTAAATAAGGCAACTGAAAATACCATGGTTTGGGTCAAATGCACTCTAGTCCTCAAAGCGACCTTCTTGCTCGTCAACACTGTAAGGAGCTCTTGTGCAGCAGACTTACTCACTGCGGTGTGTTGTTTGATGTGACTGCTGCTCCTGTGAGCATTCACTGTCGAAGCAAGATGAAGGCCTGACAGCTCCATCTTTTCTCCATTTATCACGATGTTACCAGTTGTGGATTTTTGGTTTTCTTTACATTGAGGTATAATCCAAATTGAAAGCTGCAATTAGCAAGTACTTCAAGTTCTCCTCGCGTTCAGCAGGAAAGCTTGTGTCTTCAGCATGTCTCAGGTTGTTAATAAGCCTTCCTCTAATCCGGATGACACGCTCTTCTTCATGTGATCCAGCTTCTCTGACGAATGCTAGACCAAAGCTCAGATCTGAAGTCTTATGTCCATGCGCTGCCCACAGACTGGAGTTTTGGGTGCTTAGCAGAGCCAGTTGCTGTAAAATTGGAGGGTTGGTAAATAAATCTGATTGAATGAAGTGTGTGTAAACTGTGTCATATTTTTTAGAATAACCAGCAACAATACTAAAGAGCGACAACAACAAAAACCTCTGCCTTTTCATTTTATTATGTGTTAGACAGGACCCACTCGATGTCAGTGAGTTTGATTTTTTGGACAGGCCTTTTCATTCTGGAGACTCGTGGCTTTTATGTCTCGGGAAAGTTGATTACCGAGACCTAAGTTTCTTACCTGTGTATTCCCTATTCTCTTACCAGCATTCTGATTTATCAGATATTAGACCTTCTGAATTCTGGGTTTCATTTTATTTCTTATTTTCCATCTCTTTATCTCCCTCTCTTATTACAGTTTTTGATAAACTGTATCAACTTTAGCTCAGAGACATGTCCTCTTCTCCTCTCTTCATGGCTCTCCAGACTTCCGGTTTATATCCCATAAGCCTACCACCACCTAATTCAACAGCCATTTGAGGAAATTCAAAATAATTGGAGCAGAATGAAATGACAGGACCTGTTTTACAGACAGGTACTCTCCATTCCAAGTCAATTGTTTCTTACTGAGTTCTTAGATTCTGTCTGATCTGGGACACTATGATCTTATAGAGTAGTTATTTCTAGTCTAAGGCTTTGTAGCTTTGTCTGAAGCCTCAAAGGAAGAGTGATTCTATTCTGGAAATACTTTGGGACCGGTTAGGAAATCAAATGGCAGCTGAGAACTGGTGGAACATGGACTAATGAAAACAAACACACACACACACACACACACACACACAAACTTCACTGCCATCAAGTCCATACCAACTCATAGTGACCCTTTAGGATGGAGTAGAACTGCCTCTGTGAGTTTCCAAGGCAGCTGCAATTTT
>NW_022106471.1:10047473-10111342 GCF_000313985.2 Echinops telfairi
GGGGGGTTTCATTTTGGTCTCAAAGATCAAGCAAGTCAAGGAGCTTAAAATAAGCTGACAACTCTGCCAAGTTCTTTTCCAAGGAAGACATTACCATCATTCTAGTCAGCCTAGTCATAAAGCTTTACCTTGGGACAACGAGAGAAAACACTAGCTCTATGCCATTTTAACCTTTTTCCTTTTATAATTTCACTAGTAGCTAGATTCTCATCCTGATCCCCCACCCCTTCTCTTCATGATTTGCAGTGGGTTACAAACTACTCTAGCCAAAGCAAACCCACTGGCATCAAGACAATTCTGGCTCATGATAACCTTACACAGAGTTTCAAAGGCTGTAAATTTTGATGGGAGCAAGCAACCTCATCTTTTCTCCAAGGAATGGTTCATGAGTTTGAACTACCCATCTTGCAGTTAGCAGTCCAACATTTATCTGACAGTGCCCTACCACTCGGGCTCCTTGAACTGTTCTAAGCTGCCTATAAATTACTTAAATTGGTACATGACAGCTCTTATAGGTTGACAGTTTAACTTGACTGGTGCAACATTAAATGTTATATTATATTAATAATACATATAAGTAGTATAAAACAATAAACATATAAACTTTACAACCTGTAAAGGAAAAAAATCCAAGTTTAAATTCTATGCATGTCTTACTAAGAACACACGTAGTACCTGAGGAACATTCACACTCAAAATCGGATGAGCCTCAAGAACGACGTAGTGAACTTTCTCCAAGAGGACACGAAGAATTAAAGTCCCGATTTCCAGTGTCTAGATGTTTTTAACCAGCTTGATGGTGAGCCACCACCTGTCTGTCAGTGGAGATGGGTGTGTGGCTGTGATGCTGATGAGCAGCACAGCTTCCAGATTAGGAAGGACTAGGAAGAAAGGCTGGCAATCTACTTCTGAAAATCAGAACATGCAACTCCTAGGAATCACGCGGTCCAATCACACTGTGCATGCATGGGGTTCCCATGAGTCAGAAGCCTACTGAATGGCAGCCAACAACAATTCCAAACAATAATTTGCATATCATTTTGTTTCGGAAAATCAAACATTATGACTTTAAGAACAGATGTTTAGACCAAGGGTGGAAAATACGCACTGGATTTCAAAGATTGTGGGGGTGAGGAAAGACTATAAGAGATCTCATCTTTTAATAGTATTTAAAAAATCATAATGTATTGGTTATGTTGAATGAAGCAAACAAAAAACATTAAAATGAATTTCACCCGTTTCTTTTTAATGTGGTTGCTAGAAAGAAAGAAAAAAAGCCTTAGCTCTCATTATTCCTTCTGGTCTCAGCTGTCTAGGCTGGGACGTTAAGCTAGTAAATATGCTTTTAATCTTGCAGTACATCCCTGACAGGCGTCCACCCTGGGTCATCCTCCTGCTATCCCCAGAGACACGGCTCACTCTAATGCTGCCCACCGGCACGACCTGGAAACCCGGGCGACTGACCGTGCGCACGTTTCAAAAGAGCCCCCAACACGTCCAAGAGACATCTCGGAATCGCTGCCCCTCAGTCTCCACCCGTGACCGTCTCTGCTCCCACGGGGGGCCGCAAGGCTGAGCACAGAGTGGCCCGCCGGGCAAAGCGAGCGGGGCTGAAGAAACCCCACGGAGCCTTGGGAATAAAAGCCTCCCGCGCTACCACGGAAGGACTTTGAGGGCGGCAGGACGGGGCGGGGCTCCGGGGCACAGGCGCTACCTTCAGAAGGCCCCTCATTTTCGCCAGGAAGGGGCGGAACTCCTCGGGAGGGACGTCCGGGTAGAGCTGGCTCCGCAGCAGCTCCTCCGTGATGCCCGGGTGCCCGTGGAAGGCGTCCTGGGCCAGGCCGTTGAGCAGCCCGCTCAGGGCCTTGGCTCCCTCAAGCTCGCCCGCCATGGTCTGCGGGCCCCGCCCACCAGGCGGCGGAGCGCGTCCCGGTCACGGCGGCCGAGACGGGTCTAAATGGTGCGGGCAAACGCGCTCCAACCGCGTGGGAGTCTGCGGACCCCCGGCTGCAGCTGCCCGCCGAGAGAGAGAGCCCGCGTGGCGTGAGGGTTCCCATCGGGCTGCTGCCTGCCAGCTGTCTGTGGAAGAACGACGTTCTCCACGGGTAAAGGAGCACAGCCTTGCAAGCCCACGGGGCACCCAGAGTCGCTTGAGTCAGAATCGACTCGGGGACAGTGAGTTGGCTTTGGTTTTCAGTACATTGCCGCCACGAAGTTCCCCGTTCAATTCAGAAAGAGATGGTTTGGCTTTCGCTGGTCTCCTTCTTCATCCCAGGTCCTGCACAAAGGAAAGATCACTCGATGGAGATAAGCGAGAGGGTGGCATAAGGGTGGCAATTCATCTCATTCCTAACGTTCCCACCCCATTGATTAAATAAGACCTGTCACTCAGGCCCAGATCCAACCCCTGCCCCTTTGCCAATTGTTACCTGGCCACCCTTTCTCCAGATTTATCCGCTGAGAATTACAATGTTTGTCTTGTCTTTCCAACCAGATCAGTAGCTCGTACCCAAAGTTCCTTTCCTATAACAGATTTTGTAACGCCTTCTCTTTTTACTCTTCTTTTTAACAAAATGCATAGATAATATTACCACCCTCCATACAAGGGGTTATCAAAGTTCATGGAAAAATGGAGTTGAAAGATAAAAACGTAAATTTTTTTGCCACCATGAAGTTCCATCAAATCCAAGACACTTGTAAAAGATACTAGTCGTTTAGACCACTGAGGGTTCTGGGAACTTAACTATGTCAATGAAGTCTGTTAAATTATTAATTGAAGAAAAGCAGATGCCCTTTAAATATTTTTTTAAATTAGGAAACAAAAAGATATTAGAGATCAGAGTTGTACGAGCCCCCAATAAAATGATTTGTTTTTTTAAATTACAAAATAATCATTATAAATTATCAAGGGCTTGGGAGGGAGGGAGGGTTGGGGGAGGAAGGGGGGAAATGAGGAGCTAATACCAAGGGTTCAAACAGAAAGAAAATATTTTGAGAATGATGGCAACAAATGTACAAATGTGCTTGACACAATGTATGTATTGTGATAAGAGCTCTACCAGGACTAACACAGCCCCCAATAAAATGACTTTTTTTAAAAAAGAGATATTACAAGGAACTAGTTCAGGGCTGTAAAGTAAATGCCTAATGATTGCCCATTGCAACGATCACAGAATTGCCCTTTTGATCAGAAGAACGGGCAGAGCGCCGTCAGGGTAGCAACGGACTCAGGTGAGTTCCCGGGTGTTTTTCTGCTAAGGCTTTGGCTACCTCCCACAAAACACTATCACAGTAAACAAGTGCCAATGTTCTTCGGTCATCCAGAAAGTCAATGAGCAAAATGACTGAGCATCCCCCCAAATTGTTGCCATGAATTGTGTTGGCTGGTTTGAAGAGGCCCCCTCCTTCTCTTGGCAGCCGTTGCTTTGATTGTGGTTTGTTTTCAGCGGGCACTGGTAAAGCAATATTCCCTTCCTGTGGGACTTCTCCCAAGAAATGCTTCAGGCTATCTACGCCATTACGGAGTTAGGATTTCGGAAACCCATGGTGGCAGGTCTACTCTGTCACACAGGATGGTGACTGTGAGTCAAGCCAACTCAGGGGCATATGACAGCTGGCCTGGAGAAGCTGAGAACGGAAGCTCCACGAGAACGTGAACGATGAGTTGGAACTGAAATGAGTTTGGTTTCTTGAGTTTGAAGTAGGTCCCTGAACCCCCTCATTTGCCATGGGCACTCACTAAGAACTCTGTCTCAGTACCCCTGTTATTTCCACTTAATCTTCGAAATAGCTGATTCTTTTAGACGCAAGGAAAAATGCAAAAAAAAATTCCATTATTTAATTATCACTTAACTTTGTGTAACACCTAGATAAATCACACCTGCTCTCCAGGCACTTTCCACCAGGGTAACCAAGCAACAACAACCAAAAAAAGTTCATGCCTGTGCCACCAGAGGCCGCTATTTGACAATGCAACCGTTAAATACGGTTGGCAGGAGCCACATTTTTTGAATGCCTTTCAAACAAAAGGATCAAAGTACAGAGCTTTATTTATAAAATTTCAAAGCAGCAACTGTTTCGAAATCGGGGCACGGGCCTTGAAGAGAATGGTGTAAGGCTCCACAACCAGCAAAGACGCCTGAAGTCCTGATTCAGAAGGAAAAGAAAGCGCCACACCAGCCGCTCTCCTCGTAAACATTTCCTTTCATTGCGGCCAACAGCTTTCCATCCTAAGTACTATTTGTTAAGTGAGGTTTTCCGTTTCTGAAAAAGACAACATTTTGAAACGGTAACCAAAATAAGGTATAAAGAGGGCCCAAAGTGTTTGCCCAGTTTTGCATAAAGCTCTTTCTGCTCCCCATCTCTGCTCTCATCTTTTTCAGTTCTCACTTGAGTGCTAGTCACTCTGCACTCGACCAGCCACCATTGAGCTCCAACAGTTACCAAAACATCCTGCATCTTGCTTCCTCTCTACCCCACTCACTTACTGCCTTCTTATTTTGAAACTACTGTTAGGTAGCCGAGACGGACTGGGGGTTGCCCCTCCCATGACTGCACAGATCCCCATAAAGGAGGCTGGGAAGAAAAATCAGGAGAGCATTGACCACCCATAAAGGCCTTAACTGGGTATGCTCCAATTCAGGGCCCGCCAAGCCAGATGGGCAATACACCTGGGCAGCCCAAACTAGGCCCAGGCTCATGACCGCACCAGGTGGGCTTAATTCAGCCAACGGGGTGGACCAATATCTTCCACCACGCCTCTCCAGCTGGAGGTTTAAAATACCAAGTCTCGGCCTCTTTTCCTCTTACTCCACATCTGTGCTCCTGTGTCACTCCCTCTCGGCTCGGGTCACTATGTATGCGCACACAGTCCCACTTGACAGCCCCAGCGCGGATTCTGCGTGATTTGGCTCACTTCCCTGAAATAGCGTGTACTCCTTTGAGACTTAAAACCTGAAACTTCTCCTGTCCTTTATTAAATTTATTAAAACCCACTTGGATTACAAACCAGGCCTCGGCATGAATTCTTTCTTGTGCAAAGCGGAGAACCGAGGTATTATCCACCCGAAAAAAATGAACAATATCAGTAGCTTAATATATCATTAAAGATCATCTAGTAACTAGTTCAACCTTTCCATTTTGTACATGAGAAATATGAGCCCTAGAAAACTTGACTTGTCCAAGACCACAGTTAATAAGTAGCAGAGCTGGAAAACAAATCCAGAACTAGAGGCCCTCAAATGAATGCTATTTTCAGCATTAGACATTTGTTCCCATCACACTACATCAGTTGTCTAAACAAAACGAGTATTTATGTGCTTCATGGAGGTAATTTAAGGAGCTTTCCTTGTGCAAAGTACTTGGCTATTAAGAAAAAGGTCTGCAGTTGAAACCCACCTGCCCCTCCTAGAGAAAAGTTCCTCTGTCCCAACAGGGTTACGATGAGTCAGAATTGACTTGATGTCAATGACTCTGTGTGTGTGTGTGTGTGTGTGTGTGTGTGTGTGTGTGTGTGTGTGTGTGTGTGTGAAATCTGGTCCTGATTACCTCAGGTTTATGTACACCTAGCAAGTGTCATTCTCCAGTATTTTTATCCTGAAAGCAGTATCGAAGCAGTTCATGTATTTTGAATAAACCTACTGCAAGTCTCCCGGTAGTTATGGGCACTCAATAATTATTTATAAGCAAATGTTTAATGAATTTCTCTTGCATCAACATCCATAGTCACTGATGAGGAGGCAATATAGTAGTATAGGAACCTAGTAGTTTGGACCATCGCCTGTGAAGTTAATGAATTCAGCATTCAAACACTGCTTCCAGCTACTCAGAGCTTTACCTTGAGCTTCATCTACTTCAATTTCCTCATCTGCTAAGAACAGCAGCGCCTGTCTCATAGGATTGTGAGGATTAAAGGAGCCCTGAGGTTTTAGTGGCTTAAGCATTGGGCTATTACTACAAGGTTCAAACCCCCAAGAGCGCCTGAAGGAGAAACATTTGGCTTTCTGTCCCTGTAAGGCAGTGGTTCTCAACCTTCCTAATGCCTCCACCCTTTCATACAGTTCCTCATGTTGTGGTGACCCCCAACCATAAAATTATTGTCATGCTACTTCATCACTGTAATTTTGCTACTGTTATGAATTGTAAAGTAACTATCTGATAGGCAGGATGTATTTTCATTGTTACAAATTGAACATAAAGCAGTGATTAATCACAAAAACTATGTAATTATATATTGTGAAATATTTATTTCTAATGACAAATGTGTTTTCCGTTGGTCTTTCGACCCCCAAAGGGGTCACGACTCACAGGTTGTGAACCGCTGAGGATTTCCGTGTGGGGATACCCTACTTAGGACTCCACGGCAGTGGGCTTAGTTTTTAATTTTTGTTTTGGGTGAGGAGTTAATGGGAGAAAGACTCAGCGTTGTTCCCGGTACATAATCGTTGTCGTTATAAAGAATCTGTGGGAGCCAATGGCTTTATCATGTAGAAAATATTGCATTTTCCCTCCTCCAGGACTGCGCTCCTGGGGCTGCCCCTGGCGCTGCTGGTGTGCTGGTTCGGTGCGGACCTGGCGCCTCTTTTTGAAGCGGCCGCTCAGGACAGGATCGAGACTGAGCAGGGCGACGTGTGGGTCTGAAGGTGGCGGGGTGGTTCTGCGGTGCAGTTTAAGAGTAAGGCGTACGCTACTCAGTAACGACTGAAAGCCGATTGTGAACCACAGGGTTCGTCCACGGAGCAGATCACATTCGGATTGGACGGACAGCCAACCCAGGAAGCAGATACACCTGCGCCTCTGGAAATGGAGCTGAAGAGAGCCCGTGGTTCCAGCGCAGAGACGGGAGGCGTCTTCCAAAAGGGAGCCGCTCTCTCCTCCAGAACTCCGTTCCGACCGACCAAGACTCCATTCTCCATCGGAAGCCACATCGGTCCCACCACATCCTGACGACTACGCATAGTCTCCTCTATTCTTTCATTGCCTCTTCCCATTCCCTGCCTGTGCATAAAGTAACTGGCGTTTGTGCACATGCATACTGCATTTCCCCCTTTGTTTATTTTGCTTTTTAATTAAATGGCCACTGGTATGTTCTGATCGACATCAAGTGGAGATGGGCTGGGGAAATACTCGTACTGTGAAACACCCGCTTCTCCCTCAGTGGCAGGCTCATTCAGCAATTTATATTCCAGCGAGTTATTTTGCTCGCTGTTTAACAACCACAAGGACAAGACTTAAAAATCGTTGCATACCTTATTCGATTGGAGAATTTTTAATGTTTTCATTTATCATTGCAAAACCAAGGACAATTTTATAACTTTTTTTGCACGTAGCTCTTACATGTAGGGCAATCTGTCTTTAAGCAGGAGCCAATTACTCTCAAAGAAATGAAGCCTAGATAGTTTTCCCTTTAAATCAAGCGTCTTGTTGTTACAATCCACTCGTTAAAAAATTTTAGGAAGAAACTATTGCAATGAGTGGTTGGAATTTTCTACTACTAGAGGCAGTAGCTCTCCCGTATTTAACCAATATATTTAAACCTCTATCATTTAGCATCAAACAATATAAGACACACAGACAAAGCATCCGATCAAGCCCAATCTCTCACCGTCCATCCCTTCCAAAATAAATAACTCAGGACTACACAGCCCAGCAGTACCCGGCACGGTGACGCCTACGCTGCCAGGAGCTGCCTGAGGGGTCCTCAGGCCGAGGAGGGTGGAGTTGGAAGAAGTGCGTGTCCCCCAACAACCGCCTTTAAAATAATGGATTATCTTTTTTTAAATCATTTTGTTTAATTAGGCCGCCCATCGCATTCCTTGTCCTCAGTGCCCACCACTAACACCCCCAAAAGTAGAGCTCCCAGCGTGTAGTAAATCGCCGGCGCGTGGCGGACAGCTTCTTACGTCACAGAAGCGCCGCGCTGCCACAAAGGCCCCCTCCACCGCCGGCGCCGCTTTCTGGAAGGTTCGTGAAGGTGGTGGGCGCGTTCCGTTACTTGGTGACCGGTGGGAATCCGTGTCCATCCGTCCTTCCCGATCCTTCACAGACTCAGCCAAGGTTGCCATGCCAGAGAACGTGGCCCCCCGGGGCGGGGCGCCCACCGGGGTGACCGGCGGTCGCGGGAAAGGAGCCTATCAGGACCGCGACAAACCGGCCCAGATCCGCTTCAGCAACATCTCCGCGGCCAAAGGTATCTTCCACCCGCGGCCCTGCGCAGTCTCACTTAGGGTCTGGCAGGCGGGGCTCGTGTTCTGAGCTTTCGAGTGATCACCACGTCTCTATAGAAAGTTCTTTCTGTTTGTCTCTATAATAGCCGACCTTCAGCATGGTGAGCCTTTGGGCCGGCCCCATTTTGCCTGGTTAGCCCATACGTTTTCCTCCTATGTTGTGCTTCATCCGTCGCGTTGAGACAGAAAATCGGTTTAGTCCAAAATGCAGAGGCCTGCGTGCGGCATCCCTCGGGAGCTGACAGCTTCGAGATCCCTGTACCAGCTTGCTGGATTCCCCGGCGGCAAGCTGTTTGCACAGCGTTTTTGCAGCCCTCTTATTGGGCGGGGCCCGCTGTACTGGGAGAGGGGCGAGCGGAGGCCGAGATTTTTTTTTTCGTGACCTTTAACCAGTCTGAATCCAGGGTTCTTTTTCACCTATAAAATTGAGGACAAAAATGTTTGCGTATTAGAATTGTTGTTACGAGACATCGAGCTGAGACACGGAGTGAGGAAGGAATTGGGATAACACGTCCCTGCCCGAGACGCATATTGAGAATTGTACTCTAATTACATCAGGGTTGGAGAATGAAGTGCTGGAGGAAGTGAGGAATGCGATTAGAAAGGTTAGCGGGGGTCAGACTGAATTGGCATCGATTCGATGGCAGAGTTTGGGTTGGGTTTGGTGTCTCTAATCAAAAGTGTTCGGCATAATCTCCCAGCTTCAGATCGTTCTTCAGTATAACGAGGTAAAAACCAGCTTTTAAAAAGGTTGCTTTGAGAAAAGTCATAAACTACGTAGAGTCGTGCCGACGGTTCCTATGTTAAATTATGGACCACAAACCCAAAGGGCGGTGCTTCAGACCCATCTGGGGGTTCTTGTTAGGCCAGGTCATCTGCTTCCAAAACCACAGTCTTAAAGCCTTATTTGAACAGTTGTACTTTGCACACAAAGGATTGAGTCGGAATCATTGCAAAAACAAGA
Organism: Echinops telfairi; assembly: GCF_000313985.2. Classification (NCBI taxonomy): domain Eukaryota; kingdom Metazoa; phylum Chordata; class Mammalia; order Afrosoricida; family Tenrecidae; genus Echinops; species Echinops telfairi. The sequence continues at coordinate 10,056,663 of NW_022106471.1, forward strand.
TGCAGAAAGTATTTGAAGTCATCAGCCCGGTGACAGGGAACATAATGATGCTAAAGGAATTAGTGCGTGAAGATCCTCTGTGCCCGTCTAGGCAGGTTGAGTTGGAGATGGCAGGTGGGTAGATGAAGGTATCACTTGAGAGGTCGATTAAAAATATGGTGATGGATATTTGGTACATACTTGTCTAGAGAGCAAAGTTGCAACCCTGAGATTGAATTCTTTAGATTAGAAAGAAGTGGTGGAAACAGCCATGCAACCCTCACTTATCAGACCTTTGTAACTGGATGTGCCATCTTAGTACTTTTGTTTTTCCCATTTTAATACTTTGGGGAAGATTAAGTAAATTCTCATTTTGCTTTACTATAGGCAGAGGACAAGTACTGAGTTGAGTATAGTGACTTTAAAAACAAAGTGAAGCATTACTTATTTATAAAAGAATATGATTGTAATGTTTTCTTTCCAGTGGATAGTAGACAGTTTTTCTTTAGTGGACACAGCTTTTATAAAGGCACCCTGGTGGCCTGGTTATCCATTCAAACTCATCATAATCTGTTAAGACAAGTTGATCACTGAGAGGAGAAATGCTATTGAAAGAGACATGATTTTTTTTTCTATCCCCCCTTCTGTTGACAGCTGTGGCTGATGCTATTAGAACAAGTCTTGGACCAAAAGGAATGGATAAAATGGTAAAAAGCTGAATCAGTACTTATATCTGTATTACAAGATCTTGATAAGATGTGCTGTTTAAAAGTAAAAAGTTTAAGTACCTTGAGTTTTGAAGTGAGAGACTGCTTTAGTGGTAGGCTTATCTTAACTTTAACTAATAATTTAATACAAATGAATATAGAAAAGCCGTTATTTGTTATGTAGTTAAAGGGGACAGTACTTAGATAAAGCTGTGTGTCGGGGTTTGAGTTCTTTGTTCTTTATTAACACAGTTCTGTGGCCTGACCATAGAACTTCAACTTCCTGTGGCAGAGTGGTTGTGTGTTCGGCTGCTAACGACATGGTCAGCAGTTTGAAACCACCAAGCTGCTCCTTGGGAGAAAGATGAGGCTTTCTATTCCTGTAAAGAGTTATAGTCTCAGAAATTCTACTGTGTCGTAAATTGACTTGATGGCAATCGGTATAAGATTGGGTGTAGCTTAGTTCTCTGGCAATGTAAAACAGATGCATTCTAGTAATGTTTGAGTAACATTTTGCCCAATTAACACCTAAAACAAAAGTAGCGATGTAGAGGATTGTCTGGAAGGCATGCAGAACAACCTTCCTCTGTTGAGAACACTAAGGAAAAGTTACCCTGTTGACTAAGGACATAATAAGACTTGTTCTCACCACATTACGTAGTGTTGTTCTTCTGGAGATACATGGGACTTCTGCTTACTACTATGAAACCAAGAAAGATAGTGAATCTTTATAGTGTACCCTTTGGTGTGTGTGTTTTTTTTTTAATAACAGATTGCTTCACTTTGAAATACACTAAGACAAAATCCAGCTATTTCATTTGTAAAACTGGGCTCTTAATTATACTGATGTAAGGAAAGAGACTTTGACATTAAACACTGTTCAAATATAATTTCTCTGTTGAGTGTTAAGACCTAGTATAGCTTTTTGGATGTCACAATGCTGAATTAAAAACCTTAAAGCTTTTGAAATATAACTTAAAAACTCTCAACTGTCTAGATTCAAGATGGGAAAGGTGATGTGACTATTACAAATGATGGTGCCACCATTCTGAAACAAATGCAAGTGTTACATCCAGCAGCTAGAATGGTAGGTATAATTTTTAAAAAGGTTTTTAAAGTATTGTGTAATATTTGGTAAGCAATTAAGTTTTTTACTTAATGTTTTTAAAAAGAGTAAAAATCATCATGATCATTCTTGTCACATGAGAAGGCGTGTTAGCAAAAATAAATGCCATAAGAGACCAGTTATCAGACATCAAAGAACTAAAAATCAGATCAGTGGGTGCCCACCTTCCTGACACGATCACAGAAAACAAAGTTGTGCATAAGCAAAGGTGGTGAAGAAAGCTGATGGTGCCTGGCTATCAAAAGATATAGCGTCTGGGGTCTTAAAGGCTGGAAGATAAACAAGCGGCCAACTAGCTCAGAAGCAACAAAGCCCACATGGAAGAAGCACACCAGTATGTGTAACCACGAGCTGTCGAAGGGATCGGGTGGGTGTCAGGCATCAAGGAACAAGATATCTTGTCATTGTAAAGGTGGGTGAGTGCAGAGTGGAGACTCAGGATAGATAGCTCCATCAAGATCAGTGGTGAGAGGGGCGAGGCCTGGAGGGTGAAGGGGATGTGGGGTAGAAGGGGGGAACCAATTACAAGAGTCTAGGTATAGCCTCTCTGGGGGATGGACAGCAGAGAAGAGGTCAGAGGGAGACATCAGACGTGTAAATTATGACAAAACTATAATAATTTATGAATCATGAAGGGTTCAGGAGGGAGGGAGGGGGGAAATGAGCAAATGATATTGACGGCTAAAGTAGAGGGCAAATGTTTTGAGATTGATGAGGGCAACAGGTGTACATATGTGCTTGACTCAATGAATGTGTGTGGACTGTGATAAGAATTGTACGAGCCCTCAATTTTTAAAAAAAAGAATAATGAGGGTAACAAATGTACAAATGTACTTTATACAATTGATGTATGTATGGATTGTGATGAGTTGTATGAGCCCCCAATAAAATGACTTAAAAATGCCATAAAAGTTCTTATTTGGCAAGATATGACAAAATAGCAATTTATAAACTATCAAGGGCTCATGAGGGAGGGGGGCAGGAGGGGAAAAATGAGGACCTAATGCCGGGGGTTTAAGTGGAGAGAAAATGTTTTGAGAATGATGAGGGCAATGAATGTACAAATGCGCTTTACACAATTGATGTGTGTATGGATTGTGATGAGTTGTATGAGCCCCTAATAAAATGATTTTTTTTTAAAGGTTCTTATTTGAAGATGCCCCTTTTAAGTAAAGATTATTTCTAAAATCAATCGTGTTGTATTCATACAATGTTCAGATAAACGACTAAGAACTAATATTCTAGCCTCATCTATAATGCCCCATTTTATAAGCTTCCATCGTCCAGGATACCCCACTGTATAAGTCTTCTAGATGTACCAGTGGTACAAGAACATTTGCTTTCTGCGAGGGATATTTTGGTTAGCTGAAAAATAATTCACACTCTATTTTAGTATAGACTCTTGCAGAAAAAATACGTAAGTAGAATTGTGTATGGCACAACTGCCCTGGTCTTCATTTTAAACCTGGTCTGTAAATCAGAAGTAATTGACTCTTCAGTGGTTGGTAGTCTAATTCTGTTTGGCAGTTATGGGGTGCCATTGATTTGATAGTAGAATTATATTGGATACATTTCTCATTGGGTAACTGGGCATGTTTTTTTTTTGCTTAGCTGGTGGAATTGTCTAAGGCTCAAGATATAGAAGCAGGAGATGGTACCACATCAGTGGTCATCATTGCTGGTTCTCTCTTGGATTCCTGCACCAAGCTGCTTCAGAAAGGTCAGTTGAACATAGGTCATGCTTTATTACTAAACAAGAACAAACAGTTAAAGAGGGGGGGTTCTAAGGAATCTCACTACCATCAAGTCAGTGCTGACTCATAGTGATTATAGGACTGGGTAGAACTGTCCCTGTTAGTCTCCAAGACTAATTCTTTATGGGAGTAGAAAACCCCATTTTCTCTTAAGGAGCATCTGCTGGTTGTAAATTCTTGACCTTGTAGATTGAAGACCAACCCTGTAACCATTACATAACCAGAGCTCCTTTTTAAAGGAATAGGCAAATTATTCTCAATAAAAATTTTATAATTCATTTCAAATAAGTAATCTTGTACAGACAGTTTTTTAGTTAAATTAGGAATTGGTGGTTCTGATGGGTAAGCATTGGACTGCGCACCACAGGGACGGCAGTTTAAACCCACCAGCTGCTCTTTAGGAAAAGAGGAGGCTCTCTGCTCCAGTAAAGGTTTGCAGCATGGAAAACCCCATCTTGGGTTGCTGTGAGTTGGGATTGACTCAGTGGTAGTGGAGTATCTATAGTGATTTAAAAGAGCTTACCCTTTTGATTTGTCAGGCTTCTGTTAAAATGCAACGTAGCTGTAAGTGTGAATGGTGATTTAGAAGAGAAAATAGATTACTCATTTTGGTAAATAGTACAGATGGCATCAATCCCTGCTTTCTACTCACATAGATTTATGATATTTTGAAAAGTACAGTATTTGGTTTTAATTTTAAAGGGTCCTATAAGTGTAATTGGCTTGTTCCAAGACAAATGGAAAGAGTATTACTAATAACTTTAATTAGTATTATGTCTAATCAAATTTAAAGCTAGACCATAAATGAATTTTGGGTTTAGAATGAATATTTATGACTTCTGAAATTTCCTGAATAGAAATTTAAGGCATGCCAAATATGTAACATAATGGAGTAATTACTTTCATTTTCTAGGGATCCATCCAACTATCATTTCTGAGTCATTCCAGAAGGCTTTGGAAAAGGGCATTGAAGTCTTGACTGATATGTCTCGACCCGTGGAACTGAGTGACAGAGAAACTCTGTTAAACAGTGCGGCCACTTCATTAAATTCAAAGGTGAGAGAAGCATCATTGTCAAATTACAATTTTAGGTACATTAAGAATGGAATTTCTTAAACTGTCATTCTTGATGCTGTAGAACGTGTAAATACCATTTCTGGAAAATGGCTAGGAAATCAAGTAATTTATATAACTGAATTTGTTTGAGATTTTAAGATGGCATATTGCTATAAGGCAAACAACAAAGAAATTGATATTGATAAAGCTGGGGTCATTACCATCCTTTAAGTTACCTATTGGAAACCTTTCAAAGATGATCATAGAATTCCTGGTGATGTGCCTAATTTTAGACTTTCAAATTAGTAGTAGTATTTCCATCTTACAAGGGGGGAAACTGGTTTTAAAAAGTTAACTAACTTTTTAAAAGCTACTCCGAGACCCAATAATGAGCTGAAGCTGGTATCTGAACCCAGGAAAGGACAATCCATCTCTTAAATTATCTGTACTGTTACTGTTATCAAATGAGCAGTGGTATACTTTCATGTTTCTTAAGAACTTGTATTGCCTTGTATTTTCTCTCGTGTCAGGCATTACCCCTAATGCTTTTTTCATTAAGTGTTAAGTATAGCAAGATAGTGTATATGAAGTGTTGGGTCTACTTCCTGCCCAGCATATAACAGTGTGTAATAAATATTAGCCATCAGCTGTGAGAGAGCTTCAAAGAGCTTGTGGGAAAATTCTATTTCCGTTTATTGTTTAAACCCCCTTGTTATTTTTTTACCAGCATCAGTATTAAGGATGCACATAGAGCATTAATACCTTGTCATTACCTTGATTTTAGGCTGGACCTCAGTTTAAAATTAGTAGTTTAAATGGATATCCATTAACACATGGTTGTCAAAATAGTAAATGCTACTTTCTTAAAGAGGAAAGCAAGTATACTTCCTCTCACCTCTCATGACTCATAGACTGAGTGGAGTAGACTCACCCACCAAGTGGCTATGATTGCTCCTTGAATATTCCTAACATTAACTTGATTAATCTTTTTATTATTAATAATTCCAGGTTGTATCTCAGTATTCAAGCCTACTCTCTCCCATGAGTGTAAATGCAGTGATGAGAGTGATTGACCCAGCCACAGCTACTAGTGTAGATCTCAGAGATATTAAAATAGTTAAGAAACTTGGGTAAGCATCTCTCATTAAACTTTCATTAATACAAACTGATTTTAAGAGTAAACATTGCAGTACTTTTTATTCGATTGGTGCTTTTTGATCTGTTAACAATCTTTTAAACCCAGAACTTCCAATTAACTATCCCTTTTTCTTTTTCAGTGGGACAATTGATGATTGTGAGTTAGTGGAAGGACTGGTTCTCACCCAAAAAGTGGCAAATTCTAGCATAACCAGAGTTGAAAAGGCTAAGATTGGGCTCATTCAATTTTGTTTATCCGCTCCAAAAACAGATGTAAGTAGAATCCAACTTAAATCTGCCCCTGTTTCTTGTTAGACTTTGTGATTAATAACTCATGAAACTGGAAAATGCTGATAATCATGTTAAACATAGAATTCAAAAGAATTTGTGAGATTGGTATAACGACAGAAATTGTTGGTTCCAAACATGACAAATCTGTAGCTTCAATTGGGTATTCGCTGACTTCTTTGGCAGAATAGAACAGCAATTTGAGATACGTATAAGTAATTTAAAAGATAAGTCTAAAAGTTGAGTACTGGTGGGATTTTCAAATTCGTACTGGCTCTCCAGGAGCAGAAACCTTCACTCTTCCTTCAGATCTTTTGTCCAGAATTTGTTACAAATGGAACTTTGAACTAATTTTATCTTCCTACTTGGAAGAAACTTCTGATGTAAGATATTCACGTCAGTCATTAGCATTTCTTTGAAAGGGGAGTCATCTGGTTGCCTCACCAGATTTGCTCTCCTTTCACATTGTGCTGGCGTGCCCAATCTGTAATTTAACCCATACAAACCTGAGTACTGCTTTGTGGGTCTTCTTCTGGCACCTGAGCATGTTGGGCTTTTTAATAAATAGGTCTTTATAAACAGAATATACCTTAAATTTCAGAGATACATCTATTCATGTAAAGTACATTGATGCATTCAGTAAATAGCATCATCGTCTCGATTCCCCAAATTACCTGAAACTGAAATAAGCTGGCAATGCATGTAGTTGAGAGAGACTTCCAATGCTGTTTGAGGAAGATGTCACTTTCTAGACCTTTGAAATTTTTATTTTAAAAGTTTTGTTAGGTCTATGTAATTTTTATACGTGTTTATATAAATTTGTGGGGTGTTGGCTGAATTTATGCATGTTTCCACTTGCCTTTATACTTTTAATATTGCAATTATTTTTACTTTAAACAGATGGATAATCAAATAGTAGTTTCTGACTATGCCCAGATGGACCGAGTGCTGCGAGAAGAACGAGCCTATATTCTTAATTTAGTGAAGCAAATTAAAAAAACTGGATGCAATGTTCTTCTTATACAGAAGTCTATTTTACGGTATGAGACTTGATACTTTGTTCACCCTTTGGTGATAAATTGATTTTGGAACACTTAGCAATTATTATTATAATATGTCATTTTATTTACAACTTTTTAAGATACATTTTTATTGGCTTGTCCATGAGAAATCTGGAAACCAATCTGCACTGGGCATCTTGGTATTCTAATAAATCCAAAGTGGCTTCTCTCCTAATTGTGTTTAAAGCTTTCTAGGTGACGGGCTTAAGTACCAAGTAACTGATGGGATTTTAGCCCTTTTTTTTGGCTTGTTTATTTTTAAACAAAGAACAATTTAACTTTCTGTTTAAAAATTTTATGCATGTTTTATTTCGTGACGTTATAATCTCAGTGTAGCAGCATTCCTTCCTGGGCTCCCTGTTTCCATTCGCCCATTTCTCCTTAATGCCTTTGTTTTTGGACAAGTGCAAACCCTTTGGTCTTTGAAGGTTGATTGTTCTGGCAAGAACATAGTATTATTCATGGGTGGTATTGTTCATTTAATCATGTCTATTTGACTGAACGGGAAGTCCAACAGACGCCATAAGGGCGTGAGTTCACTTAAAAGGTTTGAAGGTGAAGAGTGTGTCTAAAGACCATAGTCTTGGATTCCAGAGAGAGAGAGAGAGAGAGAGAGAGAGAGAGAGAGAGTGTGTGTGTGTGTGTGTGTGTGTGTGTGTGTGTGTTTATATCAGTTAACCTGGATGTCCATGGCAACTATTGTATTAAGCCCTCAATCCCAGTGACTTGTTCCCTGAAGGTATTTGGTTATGGCTAGGAAATTTGTGCTATGTGTGTATACATTTATTTGTAGCACATGCAAATATACATAAATACTCTTTGCCAAACCTATATATGCTCATGAATATAGTCCGATACCCCATCCTATACACTGTACTTACATATCTACATTACTAGTGTTACGCAGGGCTGTGTATGGAGTAGTATTTACCATTGTTGACTTTTATTCATCTCAGTGTCTTCCTTTATTGGTTGTGTTTTGCTAGCCTCCCCCTTTAGTGTATTACATTTCACTTCACCCCGTTAATACATATCTCCTGCCTAGTTGGTGGTTTTTCTCTGCCATCCCTGTTAATCATCAGATGAATGTTCCTTAGTGTAGGTAGCCCTTGTGTTGACTTTTTATAGTAGTAGTCTCCCCTTTGGTGATTCAGCATGATACCCTCCACAGTGCCATGTTGTGAGTTGTTCTGTGGATTTGTCAGTCTTTGTCATAGGCCAGGTAGGAGTTTGTGGGGTGTATATAACATAAGTTATCAATCCACTCATTGCTGGGTACTTCAGTTTTTCCATCGGTTTACTAATGTGAATACTTCTGTGGTGAACATGGGGGTGTGCATCTATTTATCGGTGCCATCACTTTCCTAGGATCTGTACCTAGTAGTGGGATTGCTGGATTGTATAGTATTTCTATGGTTCCTTGGTGGCATAGTGGTTACACGTTGCGCTGAAATGTACAGGGTCAGCAGTTTGAACCTACCAGCAGCTCTGAGGGAGAAAGACTGGGCTTTCGACTCCCGTCTACAGTTATTCTCAGAAACGCCCTGGGGTTCTCTGTAAGTCAGCATTGACTCAGTGGCAGTTGGGTTTCTTTGTTTTATAGTATCTCTATTTCTAATTTAAGGAAATGCCATACCATTTTAGAATCCACCTATAGTATCTGAGAGTTCCAATCTCTTCATACCCTCACAAACCTGTATTGTCCTTTTTTTTTTGGAGGGGGGGGTGTTGTTTTGTTTTTGATACATGTAATTACCAAGATGAAATGATGCCTCCTTTTGATTTGCTTCTCCTTCAGTGCTAACATTGTGAGCATCATAAGTATTTGTTGGCCACCTGATTGTCAACTGTAGTAGGTTCATGTTCCGTGCCCTTCTTTTAAATTGTTTCTGAAGCAAGTGGTGTTGAATTACTGTTTTCTGTGGTTTTTAGAGGTTCCTTGCCCAATAAGTCATCTCCATAATGTTTTCTCAGCCCATTGGTTCTTTTTTACTCTTTTGAAGAAGTTTTCTGGTTAATTTTTAAGAGGCTAACTTGTTTTTTTTAAAGCTAAATACCGTATATACTCGAGTATAAGCCGTTGTTTTGTTTTTTTCTTTTCCAGCACATTTTTGTGCTGTTTTTGTGGTAAAATTAGGTTCCTCAGCTGATATTTAGGTCAGCTTATACTTGAGAATATACAGTAAGTGTGATCTAAAATTGATTTGTTAACTATTCTTTGAGCTTAGAATTTCATCTTGGGGGAATTAGAAAAGTTCTTCAAAGTTTGAAGTGATCTTTTATTTCCTCCTTTAGTGTGTTATACTGGACACGTTTACTCCATTATATGGATAAATCAAAGCACTGCTAGCTACACTGGGGTTCACACATGCATGGTTTATTCGAAACAAGACACATTGAAATGTCACTGGGATCAGTGGATGGCTGCAATTTCTCAGTGATAACATGTCTTACTTAGTCTTGTTAAGAGTGCCTTCCCAAAAAGGTCCAATCAAAACTGGCTTCTGAGAAGATCTTCTGGGCCAATTAAAATCTGAAAGATCTGCTCAGAAAGTTGTGGTGACTGGTTTTGGCGATTCAAAAGGGGTAATCTTCATAGGTTTTCTTCAGAAGACACAGGATGATCACAGGTACTTATGAAAAAATTTTAAGGAAATTGAAAGCTACATTGTTATGAAGAACAGGAAAGTTGTTCCATGGGCAGCTTTTATTATGACAGTGCATCTGCTTGTTGTTCAAAGGTCACAGGGGCTGTCAGGTGAAAAGCTTAATGGAAAACCTTACCCCGCCCACTCTTCAACCCTGATCTTACTCCTTCAGGTGCCCTCACCTGCCCCCAACATGTCAGAGCAACATGTTTGACTTGAAGATGCCCAAACTGCTGTTTAGATGGGATGTAAAGAGTGCAGACTCCTTCAGGAAAAGTTTAGAGAGATGGAAAGTAGTTTCACATTTGGTGTTCTTATTTAATAAAGTATACGTTTTATTGTGTTCTTTAAAGATTTTTTTAAATGATGATATCTTGTTAATGTTCTGTAAACAGAACCTTTAGCTATTGCTTGCCTCTTAAAAATTTAGTAGCCATGGGAAAACATTTGAGCGGTTGTCAAACAAATAATGTGATTGGTTGACTACTTCAAAGATAATAAAATAGTTAAAAACAAAAACATTTTAGCCCAGCTTTGACATTTTCTTTTTGTGTTTTAGAGATGCTCTTAGTGATCTTGCATTACATTTTTTGAACAAGATGAAGATTATGGTGGTTAAAGATATTGAAAGAGACGACATTGAGTTCATCTGTAAGGTAATGAACATTAGAATCTACATGTGTGAGAATATTCATTAGTTAAATGTCTTAATTTGTGGGCTTGACTACTTTTTCCAGACAATTGGAACTAAGCCAGTTGCTCATATTGACCAGTTTACTGCTGACATGCTGGGTTCTGCTGAGCTAGCCGAGGAGGTCAATTTAAATGGATCTGGCAAATTGCTCAAGGTAGCTATATGCTATATTATATACTATATAATTAAACTTTTATTTGTTTGGTCTTCTATTAGCCCTTAGGTTAAATAGCTAACTTGGGGTTTATTTGCTCTAAAGATTACAGGATGTGCAAGCCCTGGAAAAACAGTTACAATTGTTGTCCGTGGTTCTAACAAATTGGTGATTGAAGAAGCTGAGCGCTCCATTCACGATGCCCTGTGTGTGATTCGCTGTTTAGTGAAAAAGCGGTAAGTAAACTAAATACACTTGATAGTTACAACTTCAGTACTTTTTAGTGTTTTTCTGAAATCTTTCTACTAAAGATTTCCTAGTAGAATGCTGATCAGAGGGGTTGGGGGCCTTTTGAATGTGGAATAATAATTCAAATTTTTATGGAATCCAGGTCTCTACAGCAACTATCATCCTGAACTAATTTAAACTAAAACTATCCCTTGAAGGGATCTTTAAACCAAACAGTAGTTTAACTTAATTAGCAAAGATTGACTCTCCTGCAAAATGTGCTCTTTTAAAAAATTGTTCCTATGGGATCAAAGTAGCCATAGCAACTCAAAAGTTTAGCTGAGGTTCGGGACATTGAGTTTGTTAATGGTAAGATAATTATGGAAAAGATTATAATGGGAAAGGAAAGATAGCAAGAATAGTTGTACAGCTTGAATAATTATAATGTAACTCAAGTGGTATATAAAATTATTAAATCCATGTGTTTTGTTGGACACGATAAACTAAAATGTATGTTTGTACTTTTCAGAGCTCTCATCGCAGGGGGTGGGGCTCCAGAAATAGAGTTGGCCTTACGTCTCACTGAATATTCAAGGACTCTGAGTGGCATGGAGTCCTACTGCATCCGTGCTTTTGCAGATGCTATGGAAGTCATTCCTTCCACACTAGCTGAAAACGCAGGGCTGAATCCTATTTCTACGGTAACAGAACTAAGAAACCGCCATGCTCAAGGAGAAAAAACTGCAGGCATAAATGTTCGAAAGGTAATAATTTAATACTAAGTACAAGAATATTGAAACCAATCATTTATTGAAAGAAACATTTTGTAATTAAAAGGAGCATAATCTTGATTTTTAAATAGGAGACCCCTGCAGGTGATTTCATGTCAGAGCAGGAATGATATCCTTATAGGGCCATCATGAGCATTAAATGTGGTATTAATTAGAAATCACATCTTAAAATCATTGTGTAGTTTGTGAGTTTACACACTAGACAGTATAATCTCACTTTTGTTATTAATGATCTCTTGAGGCGACATACATGATTCAAGAATCAAAGGGACAGTCGTAAGATACCGTATATACTCGTGTATAAGCCGAGGTTTTCAGCAACTTTTTTATTTTTAATAAATCATTTTACTGGGAGCTTGTACAACTCTTATCACAATCCACACATACATCCGTTGTGTCAAACACTTTGGTACATTTGTTTCCCTCATCATTCTCAAAACATTAGCTTTCTACTTGAGCCTTGTTATCAGCTCCTCATTTTTCCCCTCCCTTCCCGCTTCCCCCTCCCTTGAACCATTGATAATTTATGAATTATCATTTTTTCATATTTTATACCGTCCAATGTCTCACTTCACCCACTTCTCTGCTGTCCGTCCCCCAGGGAGGAGGTTATATGTCCCCCTTTTCCCTTCCCTCCACCTCCTGGTATTGCCACTGTCACCACTGGTCCTGAAGGGATCATCTGTCCTGGATTCCCTGTGCTTCCAGTTCCTATCTGTACCTGTGTACATCCTCCGGTCCAGCTGGATTTGTAAGGTAGAATTGGGATCATGATAGTAAAGGGGGAGGAAACATTCAAGAACTAGAGGAAAATTGTATGTTTCATCATTGCTACACTGCACCCTGATTGGCTTATCTCCTTCCCGCAGCCCTTCTGCAAGGGGATATCCAATTGTCCACAGATGGGCCCTAGGTCCCCACTCTGCACTTCCCCTCATTCACAAGTCACATTTTTTAATGCAGTTTTTGTGGTAAATTTAGGTGCCTCAGCTGATATTCGGGTTGGCTTATTCTGGAGTATATACGGTAATTTTTGCAAGTTGCAGACCTCCGAAGGGGGAGGCATTGCCTCATCGGGAAAGCTTTGTGACATGGAACGGTGGCTGGTAGGGCATGAGGACAGCAGATGGGGAGGCAGTTTGCAGCTGAGAGGGTCTGGAAGTTATTCAGCTCGTCTGGAGCAGAAATTACATGTTAATCATTGGTGGACTTCCAGATAAAAGATCCTTCTCCCAGTAGTTAAGAACCACTACGGTGATGAGTATTTCTGTGAGACAGGATTCTGTGAGATATTCCTAGAGACAGGAATGCCTGCCTGCCTGACAGGGGACATGGGTAGTGGCAAAAGGAATACAAAAGTGGAGAATGGGAAAGAAGAGTAGATGAAACATTGGTCAAGCTCGGAATTAGGATTCTGACATAATTTAAACGCTAAAGATCTACTAGGATCATTACATGATTTTGATTTGGAATTGGGGTTGGAGGGGAATCCACTAATATTTTGCAAATTTTAGGTGAAATACAACATAAAAATGCACAGAAGAGCTTAGAAGAATATCAATTATAGAGTAACTAGACTAAGGGAAAAGTAGGTTTGAAAGATATTCAGGTGTATACTAGGGACAATCTTGTTAATAGTACAAACACTAAGAGCAGTTTGTGTTTCTTCAGGGTGGAATTTCCAACATTTTGGAGGAGCTGGTTGTCCAGCCTCTGTTGGTGTCTGTCAGTGCTCTAACCCTAGCAACTGAAACGGTCCGGAGCATTCTGAAGATTGATGATGTGGTGAGTACCATGCTTCTCTATAAGGTCAAATAGGCTCCTTTTTTTGTTGTTGTTATTATTAATCATTTTATTGGGAGCTCATACAACTTCTATTACAATCTATACATATATCCATTATGTCAAGCACATTTGTGCATTCGTTGCCCTCATCATCCTCAAAACATTTTCTACTTGAGTCAACCTCAGTATCAGCTCCTCTTCGCTGTTTTTTAATGTTAGTTTGCTAATCACGGGGTAACAGTTCTTTTGTGTTTAATGTGTAAACGCAGGTGGTGTGGATTGCTGTTGCACTGTTTTCATGGAAGTAACACGGGTTTCTGCCTCCTAGGTGAACACGCGATGATCTGGCTGGCACGCGCTGAGCAGCACCGCCGGCCGCTGCGGACTGCAGCTGGAGAGGAGGAGCGGCTCCTTGCTGCTTTTGTTTGAAAGAGTTGCTCTTTGAATTCCTGGCCTTGGGCTTCCAGTTGGCATTTGTTTAAAATTGTACTGACACAGTTTAATGAAAATATTAAATATCTGTTTGCAAAAGTTAATTTATTGCCCCTTCCAATATTTTTATTTCTGATACTCTTGAAAACCTAAACAAGATTGCAGAAAAACAAAACAAGTTCACTTATCCATGTTGGCTTTCTTTAGGGATTAATCTGGAGGGTTTTCCTTGCTTTACCCTCTCCACAGGCAATTCTATTTCCATTGGTGGGAGTTTTTTAAACAGAACTTACTTATGAAAAAAAAAAAATGAACACAGTATGCTCATCACATGCTCGCCTCACTTATTTTTTTTAATGTCACTGCCCTGATCTAAGCACTGTTATAAACCGTGTAGCTATCTTTCTGGTCTCTGCCCTCAGTTTGTTGTTGTTAGCTGTTGGCAAATCAACCCCAATTTATGGTGACTCCATCATGTCAGGGATTGTGATCCCCATAGAATTTTTGGATCACAAGGAAACCCTATGGTTTTTTGTTTTTTTTCTTTTTTAACATTTTATTAGGGGCTCATACAACTGTTATCCCAATCCATACACACATCAATTGTGTAAAGCGCATTTGTACATCGTTTCTCAAAACATTTTCTCTCCATTTAAACCCCCGACATTAGGTTTTTATTTTTATTTTTTTTAAGTAAGTCACAGCCCATTGTAAAACCAGGACACCACAGAAACCAGCGAATGTTAAGAAACAGACTTAAAGTGATGAAAATGTTAATGCAGAGCCAACTGAAAGTATGATGTGTCTATAGCCCTGGGGTTGTGAATGACGCAACAGATTGAGAATTCCTTCAGTATTAGAAAAGTAGTCGCATATTAATGAGCAAGTACGGCCTTCACATACTGTCGTCTTGTTCATTGTTGTTGTTAAGGTGCCATTGGTTTGGTTCCGGCCCATAGCGACCCTGTGCACAAGAGAGCGAACACTGCCGGGTCCTGCGCCTTCCTCACAATGGTTCCTAGGCTTCAGCCCGCTGTTGCAGCCCCTGTGTCAATCCCTCTCGTTCGCTGCTCCTCCACTTTAACAAGCATGATGTCCTTCTCTCGGGACTGACCTCTCCTGACCACATGCACCGCGCAGCCGAGAAAATGAATGTCCTCTCAGACGGTGACAATCGTGTGTTGGGGGGGGGGGGGGGGGCGCGAGCAGGAAGGTTGTGAATAGAAAGCTTACTATTACTAAACTGGTGGCTGAGCCTCTGCCAGCCCGCCATTCTTAAACTCGACCTCTTACAACTTCGTGGTGCTCGTCGTGCAGAGTTAGGACGCACTGTTGGTAAGAAGAGGGGTAGCGTGTAATCACTGCAGGAATCACGCCTTCAAGCTGCGAAAGTGCTGTTCACACTACCGCACAGTCACTCAGTCGGGGCTGCTCCAGGCTCCACCCATCGCTAGGCGTTTATTGGTTACGTCACCTCACGTGAGTGGGCCAGCTAGCGGCGTCCTTCTGCTTGGTCCATGCTCTGATTGGTCCATGACCAGTTGGTCAATCTGATTGGTCCATGGCCGCTCTCCGATCAATCGGAATAGAATTTAGCGCCCCGGTTCGGATTCTCTGGCTCCCGGAAGGCCTCGATAGAGAGCGTGATGTGCACACCTTGCTCCGGTTCTGGAAATCACCCACCGCCGCCCACCCCTGCCTTTCGCCGCCGCCCTCTCCACCCGATTCTCTTCCGCCGCCCACCCCACCCGCCCCAGACACAGTGAGGATGGCGCGGACCAGGCAGCTCACAACACACGCGGTCAGCCAATCAAAACGCGCTCTTCTGGAGATGGGTTGCCTGACGGAGGAAAAGAGCTAACCTGCCCCTCCCACCGACCTGCTAATCCACTGGAGAGAATGAGGACAGTCGGGCCGCTAAGCGGGACTCGGCAGCGTGCGGGTGGTTTGGATGACTTTTGGCCCCTCGCGGCCCCTGTAGCGTCCCTGGTTACCGCGCCCCTTGTAACCGCTGCCCAAGCCAGGTGGCCTGAGACCAGTGGCACCGGCTGAGCCGCCCCGGGCCGGCGCGGGCGCTGAGCCCCAGATGGCGCGGTGATGGACGCCTCGCACCGAGAGGCGAAGCTGGTGGCCTCCAGCCACCAAATCCCGGTCCATCCCACCACCGGAGCCCGGGTCGCCCAATACGAACGCAAAGATCTCCTGGAGGCCCTGGCGGCGGCGGCGGCGCAGGTGGCCTTGGAGGAAGCAAAGGAGGAAATGCAGCCGCGGTCGGCGCGGGCGTCGGTAATGCAGGGCGGGACGTGGCTTGGGCTGGCTAGGGTCCTTGTCCCGCACAGGGGACAGGCTCAGAATGGCGGTGCCTTGCAGATTCGCCCGGAAGGTGGTTCTCTGGCCAGTGAACCTGACCACCACCGGACCTTCTCTCTGTCTCCACGAAAAGGACCCTAAACCGGGACGTCCAAAGTCTCAATTTTCACTAGAGATTTTTGTAAAAATGTCTTGGAGAGCCTATACAGTATTTCTAGAGTATACAAAGTACAGAACTTCTTATGCTCAGAATTTCTTGGGAATGTATCGTTTCTTAGCAAAACAAAACCAGATTGAAAACTGATCGACCCCAGTACTTTGATGACTCCTACAAACCCGGGAATCAATTGGGTGTGTTTGGTGGGTCTTCAACACAAATCTTAAAGAGGCAGGAATTTAGTAGCTAGACCAAACGGAAGTCAATTACTTGAGGGACCGATACCTCCTAATGAGCCGTCTGGTAGAACAACTTTTTCACTGATTCCATTTCCAGTGTCAAATGTGCCCAGAACACTTGTCTGTCAGGTGGAAGTCAGAGTCTGCCATCTTAGAACAGCGGTTCTCAACCTTCCTCATGTCTCCATCCTTGAAGACAGTTCCTCATGTGGTGGTGACCCCCAACCATAAAATTATTTTCATTGCTACTTCATCACTGTAATGTTGCTACTGTTATGAATCGCAATGTAAACATCTGATATGCAGGATGTATTTTCATTGTTACAAATTGAACATAATTAAACAATTAAAGCATAGTGATTAATCACAAAACAATATGTAATTATATATTGTGCAATATTTATGTGTTTTCAGATGGTCTTAGGCGACCCTGGTGAAAGGGTCGTTCAACCCCCAAAAAGGTCGAGAGCCACAGGTTGAGAACCGCTGCCTTAAAAGATGGCAACCTTGGATTCAAACCAGCCATGTGCAGAGAGAAAACTCCTCACCACTAGTGTACTTTTCTTTATACCCTATGTCCCAAACCGCTCAAACCCAAAACATTTTGGTCCAGGAATCACAGGATACTTGGAATTTTGAATCTCTTTCATTCACACTATGGGAGCCCTGGTGCCGCAGGGTTTAAGCATTGCGCTTCCTTGGCAAGGCCAGCAGTCTCAAAACCACCAGCCACTCCTGAAGAGAAAGACAAGGCTTTCTACTCTGGTGAAGAGTTACAGTCTTGGAAACCTGAGGTGCAGGTCTACCCTGTCCTGTAGGGTTGCTATGAATCAGAATTGACTCTGAGCTGAATTTACACCGCACCTGTTAATGAGCACACCAGTAGTACTTTTTAATGGTCAATATTTCACCAATCGACATAAACCACTTGACACTGTCCAGAATAAGACAGAATGAGACCCAGCATAGTACAGGATGAGAAACCTAGGACCAGTTTTGCTCGGATGCAGCTTCCCCTCAAAGCAAGTTGCCGCAGGCAACAAAGGAAGTAAGGAGACAGAAGAGGCAGACCGAATGGAGGGAAAGGACTTGAAGTTGTGAGTAGGATCCCGACCCGTTCTCTTGCTTGGAGATGCTAACCCTTAACTTCCTTAAGTCTCGGTTTTCTTATCTGTAAAACTAGTAATTCCCTCTCCTGTCACAGGCTGGGAACCAAGTGAGAGCATGTGTTGTGTTTTATGTAAATTGGTCATTCTAATAGCAGGGTCATTTCATCGACCCACCCAGAGATTAAACTCTCCTCTGGCTTTCTTCGGTGGACAATTAGTCATTCCTGTCGCCGCGGTGGTGGCTGCAGCCGTGAACGCAGGCTTAGCAACAGTTGTGAGGATGGTGCAGGGCTGAGCAGTGTTTGTCCTGTCGGACATGGGGGTGGGGAGTGCAAATGACTCCAGGACACCTAGCAACAGCAACACAGTGGCAGTTATAGAGAGCCCTTTTAAACTACAAAAAAAAAAAAAAAGTTTGTTTACTTTTTATTGTGAGTTAGGGGGAGGTTTACAGAGCACATCCTAGTTTCACATTCAACAACTCATACCCTTTCTGATGGACACGTCATTGTGAGCCCCTCCACGTACCATCGCTTCTCCCCCTTCTTCCCTGACTCTTCCTTCCCTTGGTGAGCATTTATTAAGTGCTAGTCACTGACTAGGATCCCTGATGGCAGAGAGGTTACGAGTTGGGCTGCGAATTGCAAGGTCAGCAGTTCGAAACCACCAGCTGCTCTACAGAAGAAAGACAGGACTTCCTACTCCCTTTAAGAGTGACAGTGTCTGACGCTGAAGGCGCAGTTCTGCCCTGTCCTTTGACTCGCTCTGAGTGGGCGTCGACTCGATGCCAGTGCGTCTGGATTGGTTTGGCTGAGTGCCTGCCTAAGGAGCGCTAGTGGTGCCGTGTCTGAGTTCTTGACTGGTGACCCCCGCTTGGCAGTTCGGACCCACTGGCTGCTCTGCAGAAGGGAAAGGTGGCGTCCGCGGGAAGATTGCATGGGCTTTTGTCACTGACTCTTCAACAGTGGGCGAAACAGACATCGTTCACGTTCTCGTGGAGCTTCTGGTTCTCAGCTTCTCCAGGCCAGCTGTCATATGCCCCTGAGTTGGCTTGACTCACAGTCACCATCCTGTGTGACAGAGTAGACCTGCCCCATGGCGTTTCCTAGACTGTAAGCTTTTTTTTTTTAACTACAAAAGCATAGAAATCCTTATTAAACAAAAATATCGAATTGTTTACCCAATGTTTGAATACCGCTTCAATGTATTTTCAATGGCCTCCTATGCATGGAAAAGCTGGACCCTGACTCAGGAGGGCCAGAAGGACTGATAGCTTCGAGTTAGGACATGCTGGCGAAGAGTGTTGACGGCACCTTGGGCTGCCAGGACAACAACCAGATCCATCTGTCTTGGAAGACGTAGGCTGTATCTCTATGGGAGTAGATCGTAGGCTGAAATCTCTATGGGAGCAGATCATAGGCTGTAATCTCTATGGGAGCAGATCATAAGCTGTAATCTCTATGAGAGCAGATCGTAGACTGTAATCTCTATGGGAGCAGATCGCCAGGTCTTTTCTCTTGTGGAGCCTCTGGTCTAGTGGGTTTGGAACATCCAGCTTTTGGGTTAACAGCGGTGGATAATGAACAACGACTAGTCAAATGATTATAAGACAGGAAATGTAAATGAAATGTACCAGGGTACCATGATTTTAAAAAGAAATAAGAGGGATCTACTTAAATGAGCTGGTAACCTGTAAGCGGATGCCTGATGGATGCAAAGAAGAGCCATTTGAAGAGGTGGTTAGGAAAAGGCTTCCAGGCCAAAGGAACAGTGTATACAAAGCCCCGAAGGTGCGTAAAGAGAGTAAGGATCTGAAAGAAATCCAGCAGGGAAAGAGGAGCGTGGGAAGTGAGGTTGGAGAGCAGCTCATTCAGGGCCGGTAGACCAAGGTGAGGGCTTATAGAAAAGATGGCTCTGGTGGCTTTGTTGTGACCAAGTAGAAGTAAGATGATTGGTTAGGAAGTTGTAACAGTAATTTAGGTGCGAGAGGACAAGGCAAGAAGTGGACAGACTTCTCTAGCACGGGCAGGATGTGTTGTTGGATTAGATGTGAGCTCCGAGGAAGAAGGAGTCCTAGAATTCCTTCTAGCCCAGTGGTTCTCAACCTTCCTAATGCCGCGACCCTTTAATACCGCTCCTCATGTGGTGGTGACCCCCCAACCAGAACATTATTTTCGTTGCTACTTCCTAACTGTCATTTTACTACTGTGATGAATCGGGCGACCCCTGTGAGAGGGTCGTTCGACCCACCCCCCAAAGGGGACGAGACCCACAGGTTGAGAACCACTGTCTAGTCCCAGGTTTTGGTTTGAGCAGGTGATGCCACTTATTGAGTTGGGGATGACGGGAAGGGGAAAGCAGGCACGAGTGAGGAGAGCATCACGGCATTGTTTGGGACATGCTAAGCTTAAGATGCCTCCTGTGTAATACTAAGTGGAAACGCATAGCAGAGTCATGTGGCAGCTGGGCTGGACATTTCTATGTGGGGGTTTTCAGCATTTTTAAAATGATACCTGCTGTTTCTTGTTCTGCAGCTTGCTTCCCGCCCCTGCTAATCTTGGTGGTTCAGCCATGTTAGTGTATGTTAACTCTGCCTTGGTTCCTCACAATGTCTGTTCAAGGCAAAAAAAAAAAAAGTCTTTATAAAAATTCCAGAGTTGTAGATAAAACTAGACAGATTACAACACAAATAATTATTTTTCTGTGTTGGCTATAATAAAGCAGCTGGTGTTGAGAGGATTCAGCATCTAAGTGGGTCAAGCCAATCTAGGGAAGATCATCCTCTCTCCCGGGCACCTTTACAACATTCCACAACCAGCCCAGCAATTGGAGGGGAAAGGTGCTACTTTAGCCTCTCCGAAAATGTCCTTGCCCAGTGTTACTGGGTATCTCACAGCTGTGGAGTCCAGTCGGACTCAGCAATGCTATAGGACAGGGTAGAATTGCCCTTGTCGGCTTCCAAGCCTGGGAATCTTCACGGGTGTAGAAAGCCTCACTTTTCTCTTGTGGAGCAGCTGTCGGTTTCGAACTGCTGACCTTGTGGTTAGCAGCCCCACATGTAACTACTATACCTCCAGGGCTCCCTTGTTACTGGGCATAGTAAATGTTATTCTTCTGTATGGAGACAACTGAAAATGAAATTGGAACTGGAAGTCGCTTGTTTGCTATTCATCTGTTTTAGGTAAACCACCAATGAGATCAGTTTATCTGAAATGTTCACGCTTGTGTTGACAGCATTAAGCTGAAAATGGATTCGATACAATGCGAGAGTCAGTGCATATCCTGTAGTCCACCGACCACTGCTCTGAGTCCTCTCCTGGCTCTCCAAAAGGCGGGGCACCAGCTCTAGGGGGAAGTGAGCACTCTCTCCTCTTCAGGGCAAGTCTGTATCTCGGCTTTGCTAGCCCGAGAGTTCCCCCATTCCTCGATGCTTCACTCTCCAGATCCTTCCATTAGGAACAACATTCTTTTATGTGGTTACCATAGGTCTTATTTTAAGGGATGCTCAGAAACCCTACAGAGCAGTTCTCTTCTGCCCTTTGGGGTTGCTAGGAGTCAGATTTGACTTTTGAGGTCCCAGCCTGTGCGCACACACACGGAGTCGCCAGGAGTCAGAATCTGCTGGACGGCAACCACAACCTGCTCCCCTGAACCGTCTGAAAACTCCTCAAGGGGGGAGATCCAGTCTGCTGCGTAGCTCTCGGCAGCGAGCCGAGTTCTGGATGTCCCAGATGTGTCATTACCGAAGTGTCCACCTCGGAGCTGAGCAGGGGATGGTGAGAAAGAAGCACATGCAGAGGTGGCGGAAGAATTCAGAAACTTCTCCAAACGGGGTGGTTTGTTGATAAGCAATTTCTACATATCACTTCTATTGGAAAAAAGTGGTTTCCTCCCTCTGATTTTTTCTGAGTTACCCAAGTGAGTCAACACCAGCCTCTTATACACCATTTTTAGCTCATTAAAGCACTGTACTGTAACTATTATATACAGTGGAAGCCCTGAAATTTCTCTGTTGAGAAAATCTAAGCAGATTTACTTCCTCGAGTCTAATCAGATTGGATCTGTAATCCCCTATAGCAAATACACTTTTCACTTTGAGTCTGTTCCAGGCAGCAGGCTAAATTTAAAACCATGGTTGGCAGACTTTTATGCAGGGCTTCGTCAATAAATTTTAGCTGTTTCACAACTGAGCGGATATTTTTCAAATGATATGTTTATGGAGTAAATGAGGTTTCACCTCTTTGGTTACTTCAGTTAAAAGAATTGTGGGCATCTAGCAGAGAAGCAACAAAGCCCACATGGGAGAAGCACACCAGCCTGTGTGATCATGAGGTGTCGATGGGAAGAGGAATCAGAAGTTCAAAAGCAAGCAACCAAATTGATGTGAAGGGGCGTGGATGTAGTGGAGACCCAAAACCTACCTGTAAGATAATTGGACAGTCCCTCTCAGAAGGGCCACGTGGAAGGGATGATAAATCCGGGGTGTGGCGCAGCACTAAAGAAGCACATGAGTATCCTCTAGTTCTTTAATATTTCCTCCCCTGACCATTATGTTTTTTATTTGTTTTACCGCCTCAACCATGTTAGATTTTCAGATGTTCATTTGTATATTTAAGAAAGTTCAGGACATGAAAACCAAGATAACCCTTCAGAAACAATAACAAGGAATTCAGGAAGAAAGAAAATGTTTTGAAACTGATTGTGGTAGCAATTGTTCAATACTACTTGATATGATTGAACTATGTATGGAATGTTATATCTAAGAGTTCCCAATAAAATGATTAATTTTAAAAAAGAGTTGTGAAATGTATGTAAAAGGAATGAAGAAAAAAGTCCAGTCAACCCCTCCCAAGTTATAGCAAATTAAAAGAAAGAAAGAAAAAAAAAGCATAGATCCAGAATAGGTTTGGGGTTCACACTAAATCCTAGCTCCAGTGTAAGAATAATTAGTTCTTACATCATGGCCCTGCTCGATACTCACCCTCAGAAAGGGAACACAGAAGATACGGGTGCTACAGCAAAATGTGGTGAAGAATTTAGATGGTGCCTGGCTATCAGATAAAATAGCGTCTGGGTCTTAAAGGTTGGTCTCCAAGTAAGCAGCCATCTAAGAGAGATGTCAGCTAAGTCTACCTGGATGAAGCACACCATCATCTGCCACTGAAGGATTGGAATCCATATAACCCGAAGTCGAAGGAGGGATCTGGACCAGAGCCTAAATTGTGAGAATCCAGTGTGCAGAAGGTGATGGGTGACAGTAGGAGCCCATGATTCATTTGTGGAACTACATAGGAAATACGCACCCAGAGAACTCTGCCTGTCTACAATTGAGGGATGGGAGGAATGTGGGCACCGAACAGAGTGCTTGGGAGAGAGGAGTATAGAAGATCAAAGGCATAAATCTGACCTGAATAGTTAAAACTTTGTCAGTAGATCCACCTATGATGCAGGCTGGACCTGATCTGGTTTCCGAAGTTTTCAGTATTTTTGGTTTGGTTTTTGTTCGTTCATAGTAGGGTGTAGGTCGGCGGTGTTTGGTCATTGGAGCTCACCCTCTTGAAGCTGTGTTAGATGCTTTCCCATCTTTGGGTGTATGAAACCTGGGATTAATGAACCTAAGTAGAAGAAGGGGTTTCAGGGGGGTTTGGGTACAGTGGTGGAGGTAAGAAGCATAAAAGGGAGATAATACCAAGGAGTCCGTGTAGAAAAAGAATGGTTGGAAACTGATTGTGGTACATTTTTGCTTGAGATGATTGAAATATGGAATGGTATGTTACATGTCTTAAATTCCAA
Organism: Echinops telfairi; assembly: GCF_000313985.2. Classification (NCBI taxonomy): domain Eukaryota; kingdom Metazoa; phylum Chordata; class Mammalia; order Afrosoricida; family Tenrecidae; genus Echinops; species Echinops telfairi. The sequence continues at coordinate 10,080,111 of NW_022106471.1, forward strand.
CTGATAATAAATAAATAAATAACCCTCATGGAAGTGTGATGTGTACGTGGAATAAGCCCCACTGGGTTGTTACTCTCAGGGTCACTGTCACCTGTGGACGCAAGCACTCTTGTCTTTCTATTTTAAAAAAATATTAGTATATCTATTTTAAAAAATCATTTTATTGAGAGCTCTTACAGATATTATAATAATCCATAATTCCATTAGATCCAATAGCAAAATTGTACAATTGTTGCCACCATCATTTTGAAAACCTTTTCTTTCTCTCTTGAACTCTTTGATACCAGCTCCTTTTTAAAATCCCCTCCACTCCCTCTGGCTTCCCTTTTACTCTTTCCCGAAGCCTGATCCTACCGAGGGGAGGGCTTTTCCCAGACTCTCTGATGAACCACTCTGAGAACTTTGTTCTAGGATCTCTCCCCCTCCCCCCCTTGCCACCTTATACCCCTGCCTCCTCTGCCCTGGCACACCCTTGGCACCCACACTGCAGGAGCCCAGCTCCAGGGAGAATGTTGGGGTGTAGCGGGAGAGTGTTGGGATGTAGCCTGGTGTGTAGCGGGAGACCCTGTGCTTCTCTGCATCTCAGTTAAAATGTCCAACTTGGAGTGGGGTTCTTTCTTAGCAACCACATAGTCAGTTGCTGTCCAATTGCCTGCATCTCGTGGTGTCCCCATCTGTGTCGCAGTAGAACTGTGACCCATATGAGAGGTCAGCACTGAGACACTGAACGGAGATAGGATAGAGACAAAGAGCGTGAGGTTGTGAGTGGCAAAACAGGGAGGGTAAAGGGAGAATGGGTAGGAAGGAGGGAACCGATTACATGGAACTGTGTGTGACCTCCTCCCTGGGGGACAGACAACCAAAAAGTGGATGAAGGGAGACGTCGGACAGGGCAAGATATGACAAAATACCCATTTATAAATTATCAAGGGCTCATGCGGGAGGGGGGAGCGGGGAGGGAGGGGAAAAATGAGGACCTAATGTCGGGGGCTTAAATGGAGAGAAAATGTTTTGAGAAACGATGTACAAATGCACTTTACACAATTGATGTGTGTATGGATTGGGATAACAGTTGTATGAGCCCCTAATAAAATGTTAAAAAACAAAGAGCGTGAGGTTAAGAGCAGCTTTATTAGGGTAGGGAAAGAGCTCCCGGGAGGGAAGGGAGAGCAGAGAAAGGGGCAGGAGCATCTTGAGCTCCTGGGCCGGTTCCGAGACCCAACAAGTTAGGTCAGGGAAATCGCAGCTTGTCAGTGAGGCGGTGGGAGATATATAGGGCTTGAACTAAGGAAGTGTACATTGACAGAAGGAAGGGGGATTTTTTAATTGCTTGTAGCTGCAGGGCCTTGAGTCAGCATGCGACCTGTGGGAAGTCATCTCATTGTTTGCAAACCTGCTCTCTGGAGTGCTGGAAAAGGGGCTACACAAACCCAGCTGGAGAGATAAGCTCTTTGGAGTGTTGGGACAGGAGTTGCATAGTTCAATAGGTCATCCATCCTCCCGAGAGCCTGGGAACGGGGGCTTTGAGGTTTCATCTTCCTGAGGAACAGGAGAGGAGGTGGGGGCTGCCCGGTCCGGACCTGGCCCAAACACCATAGAGTTTCCAATGACTGATTTGTGCAAGCATTACTGGCCTGTCTTCCAAGGCCCAGCTGAGAGACTCAAACTTGCAACCTTCCAGTTAACTGCCAACCACATTAGCTGCACCAGGCAGGGACTCCGAGTCTCCTTACAGAAACTCTTTGTAAAAGATGGATGGAGTCTATCCAATCATAGTGTAAGCCATGTGTTAGGCTCGGTTGTCTAGAGAAACAGTCAATGGCAATCATGTCTGTATAAGAGAACTTTATATCAAGAAGTAATGTTATTTCCAGAAGGCATGCCATCCCAGTCCATGGGTATGATGCTAGCCAGAGTCCCCTTCAGACCCATGTAGCCTGAGACCGCTGATGCAGAAAAGTGAAGCAGGGAGGTCACGGGATGGTGGGTGCAGAGTCAGGTGGATCTGAGGTTGGTGGGAACATGGCAGGGTGCTGACAGCTCTTGGGTTGGCAACCCACCTGGGTCCGACCCTGGAGGCAGACAGAATCCAAGCAAGGAGGAAGGCAAAGGGCAAGAGGGAGTTCTCACTGCCTGTCTTACAGAAAAGGAGCCCTGTTGGCATAGTGGTTACTAGTTGGGCTGAAATCCATAAGGTTAGCAGTTTGAAACCACCAGCCGCTCCATGGGAGAAAGACGAGGCTTTCTACCCTATAAACAGGTGCAGTGCTGGAAACTCAAAGAGGCAGTTCTACCCTTGCCCTGTAGGGTCGCTACGACTTGGCATCGACTGGAGGGCAGTGAGTTGTTTGAGTCTTATAGAAAAGGCCACACCCCCCAAGGAGGTTTCACCAGGCTACCACTTGATTGACAGGTTGGACTCCACCCCTCCCTCCACACAGGTACCATCAAGATGGCATAAAAATCTAAGCCCCACAAATATAATGGATTAAATACTGTCATTGGTTGAGCTGGGGATCTAGCCATCCTTTATAAAATGGGTAGAATTGCATGTCTGGCACTTTAGGCTCTCTTGTTCTTAGTAAACTATCTTAAAGTCAAAAGCCTACAAGTAACTTACAGCCCATTAAGTGGAGTCTTTAGGAAGCAGCATTTGGAACTGTATCAAGCTACTTTGTGTTTCCATCCCAAACATCATCACCAGTTTGTTTGTTTTCTCCTTAGGCTGATGTTGACAGCAACTTTTCTGGGATGGGTGGACGTAAACACGTAAGCCAGGAGAACATGGTGAACTTTTCTGATGTCCACCACTCCAATGCAGAGTACTTCCGGAAACTAAAAGAACTGAAGGCCGCCCACGTGGAAACTATGGCGAAGTTGGAGAAAATGTACCAGAATAAATTAAACTTGAAGGGAATCCAGCCCGTGATCATCAGGGAGAATGACCCCAGGGTCTCCTCCAGGTCAGTTTGGGCGCAGTGTTACTTGTGGACTGGAACAGAAAGCACACACACTGAAAGGGCCCAGGAAAAGTCGTTCAGAATGTCTTCCCTAACTCAGCCCTCTTCATGATAGAGGAAGGAGGAATTTCTTAAGAACGTGTAATAGCTTACCACCCTACAAGGTGACTTCTTGGTAAGAAGGTCACTTGGTTTGCCGTTTAGTCTTTTTTCTTTGGCCTGCCATTTGCACAACTATAGCAATGTACCAAGATATTTTGTCCGGGTGATTTTAAGTGACGAATATTAAAGTTTACTTTGAAAACCCTTTTAAACATGGATAAGCATGAGCTCAAAGGATGTCGTACAAAGGGTTCAAGACTGTGAGATATAAATGTGACTTACATTTTTTAAAAACATTTTATTGGAGTTCTTCCAGATCTTATAACAATTCATACATCAATTGTACATTTTTTGGACTAGTTCTGTTTGGGACCATGTCTGTTATTGATTTGCTCGCTTGGAGACCTGAGGCGGGTCCTGTAGCTCATCCGACTGGTTAGTGCTGATTGCATCTCTCCTTTGTGCCAAACCTTACTGGGCACAAAGGATTCCAAAGCTGGATGGCCTCCAGGGGTTCCAAGATGAACTGAGAACCAAAAATTGCGATAGACCATGATGAGACAGGAAGACGCAGCTAACCGTGCCAAAGTGGTGGTGGAGGAAGGCTGGTAGGGAAGTTCCCTGACGTAGTAGAGGAACGGCAGGTGCAGAGGGCAAGAAGTGGCCTGTAGGCCTCAGGAACTGCGCACACAAAGACAAAGTTGCATGGGAGACCATGGGTGTATATGAGGCACTTCCTGTGATGGGCTGTGACTTTGGTATGAGGTAGTGGGTTGGAACCTAGAAAGAGAGGCTAGGGCTAGTCTTGAAAGGCCGTCTGGGCTGGATTGTTTTGTAGTAAGGAAGAATCACTGAAAAGTTTCAAGCAGGGAAGTAACATGATCTGACGTGTTTTGAGAAACTCACTCTAGAAAATGAGGTGAGGATTCAATAGAGGTTAGAGGCAAGGTGCCTCTGCTGCCTCCTGTTCCCCTCCTGTGACTGGAGAGATCGGAGCTATATCACATGTAGGCTGTTTCCCAGCTTTTAATCTGAATAAAAAGGAGCCCCAGTGGCGCTGCAGTTAAACCAGCAGCTGCTAAACAAAAGGCTCAATTTCACCAGCTGTTCGAGGTAGAAAGGTGTGGCCGTCTGCTTTCGTAAAGATATACATCCTTGGAGGAGAAAACAAGGGGACCAGTAGTTCTGGGGGCTGGGGCGGGGGCATGGGAGAGGAGGGGGCGGGGAGGGGAGTGGGAAGCCAACAAACTCAGGGATAAGGGAGCAACAGAGGTCTAAAATTGATGGCGAGGAGGGCATATAATGCCTGGTGGGGTTTAATGAAGTGCAGTGTATCTGAGAGGAATTACTAAGAGCCGAAATGAGGGTGAGCATGATAGTGGGATAGGAGGAAGGTAAAAGGAAATAGAGGAAAGAAATAGGAGGCAAAAGCTATTCATAGAGGTATAGCTATAGGAATGTATATATGTAAATATATTAATTTATAATGAAAGGGCTAGAGGCCAATGTACGTATATTTATTTATATGTTAAGTATTAAGATTGTTGGACTTTGGGCCTCTACTCAAGGCCTCCCTTAACACAAGAACACTTTTTCCTAATTACCTGGCACTCTTTGATACTCACCTTCCCTACATTATCGCTGAAGACAAAATGGGCATATAAGCAAATGTGGTGAAGAGACCAGATGGTCCCCAGCTATCAAAAGATAGAGTGGTTGGGATTTTAAAGGCTTGACGTTAAACAAGCAGCCATCTAGCAGGGAAGCAAATAAGCCCACATAGAAGAAGCACACCAGCCTGTGTGATCACAAGGTGTAGACGGGATCAGGTATCAGGTATCAAAAGATCCAAAACAAAAAAACGATATAGATGTGAACGAGAGGGTTTGGAGTGGAGACCCAAAGCCTATCTATAGACAATTGAATATCCCCCACAGAAGGATTATAAGGAAGGGATGACTCAATCACGGTGCAGTGTAGCACTGATGAATCACACATCATTCCTCTAGTTCAGTGGTTCTCAACCTCCCTAATGCTGTGACCCTTTAATACAATTCCTCATGTTGTGGTGACCCCCAACCATAAAATTATTTTCATTGCTACTTCATAACTGTAATTTTGCTACTGTTATGAATTGGGTGACCCTTGTGAAAGGGTTGTTCAACCCCCAAAGGGTCATGACCCACAGGTTGATTGCCGCTGCTCTAGTTCCTGAATGCTTCCTAACCCCCTCCTCCCACTACTATGACCCAGTTCTACCTTCCAATCTGGCTAGACCAGAGAATACACATTGGTACAGATAAGAGCCGTCAACACATGGAATTCAGGATAAACCACTCAGGAACAGCAGTGGGAATAACGATACCATGAGGGCAGGGGGTTGGTTACGGAGGGGGAAGGGGGAGAAAGGTGGACCCCATCATGGCTATATTGCCACCACCACCCACCAACAGACATGTGGCTGAGGGGAGACAACGGACAGTGCAAGATACAAAATAATAATATATAATTGATGAAGGATTCATGAGAGTGGGAGGGTGGGGATGGAAGACAAAAAAGAGGAGCTGATAGCAAGGGCTCAAGTAGAAAATGTTTTGGAAATGATGATGGCTACATATGCACAACTATGCTTGATACAATTGATGTATGGAACGTTATAAGAGCCCCCAATAAAATGATTAAAAAATGAAATAAAAGATATACAGCCGCAGAAACCCTGTGTGGTCACCGCGAGTGGCTCCCTGGTTCTCAGCTTTAGTATTCTGAATAAAAGTGATCATTTCTGCAAGGGCTATCCAGCTCCCATTTTCTGATCAAGCCCCGAATTTAGAAACCGTAGAACCATCTCCATGTTTATGTTTGGTCACATACGATTGAAAGTGCCCTGTGCTTATCCTCCCTTAGATCTGGCTCGGAAAAAGCCTCCTATCCCCCGGTCACCCTGATGCCATCGCCTTCGGAGCTGGACGTGGGCCAGTCTTCCTCGGAGTACGCGTCTTCCTCGGAGGAGGAGTTGCCGGGCCCGGAGCGCGAGGTCCCGCGGGAGAGCAGGACCACGACCATGACCTACGCTAAGGAGCTCATCAGCAACATGTGGAAGGACTTCTCGGTGGAAGATTACATTCAGTCCGATGACACGGACGGTGGCACCGCGGAAAAGACACGGAAGAAGCGCAAAGGATGGGTGCCGACGATCACAGTGCCCGAGCCCTTTCAGATGACGCTTCGGGAGCAGAAGAAAAGGGAGAAGGCTGGATCCCGCTCGGACGTGGAGATGCTGCGCGCGCTGATGCGCAAGCAGGAGGAAGAGGAGGCCGAGAGCAGGAAGAAGAGGTTCCGAGCCACTCCGGTCCCTTCGTGCGTCTCGGAGCCCATGTACCACGACCTGGTGCGGCGGCAGGAGGAGCGGCGCCGGGCCGCGCGGGACGCAGCCAAAGACGCGCTGCTGGCCTCGCAGAAGCCCTTCAAGTTCATGGCGCGCGAGGAGCAGAAGCAAGCGGCCCGGGACCAGCTCAGGGAGCTTTTTAAGCCCCAGAAGAAAGCCGATTGCTTTAAAGCCAGGCCCCTCCCTCTGTCTATCTACGGCCCAGCCGCCAGGGACCAGTTCAGAGAAGAGTTCCCCGGGGACCCGGGCGCCCAGGAGCCTCCGCAGACGCAGCCCCCGCGGGGCCCCGCTGCGCGCAAACGCAGGTATCGGAAGAAGTGCAAGTGCAAGCGCAGGCCCCGGTGCCCGACTTCGGACGTGGAAAACCTCCCCGAGAGAGGTCAGCACTCTCTCCTCGGAAACGCTGGTTCGAAACTCAGGTCCGCCCGGGACCCGCTGGATCCCCGTGCGCCCCGGGACCCGCTGGATCCCCGTGCGCCCCCCGACCCCGCCGACCCCGGGAGAGAGCGAGTTCTCACCGACAGTCAGGCCGAGGACGACAACTTCAAAGAAGCACGGCACAAGTCGCCGCTGAAAAGTGACTTGGACCCTCCACGGCCCACCGTGTCTTCCAGAGGAAGAGAACAAGCCATCAGGTAAAATGATCAGGGGAGAAAACCGACCAACTCACGCTGGTTAATACAGTAGACCGGAGGAGCCTCAGAAAGTCCCTGGAAAAATTCCATCTTTTAATTCCTTTCCCCCACCCCCACCACCAACCTTCTTGAAATTCCTTCTATGGTTCTATTCATTTACGTAAGTTAGTTTGACGTTATTAACAAATGATTACTCTTCTCTGGTAAGATATCATTTTGCCAGAGAGTGATGGTCTAAGAAATGAAAGCATCTCTCATTGAACCTTTGGGGGTTGAAAAGATTACAGTCAGCCTATTGCAGCCCATTTTCATAAGTCAGGCCTCAACCTTCGCTTGGTGCTCTGTTAAATCTTGACTAAGGGACGTTTGTTTCTTTGTCCTCGGCCTGCAGTGGATTAAGCATTAGTTTGTTGTCCTCAGGAGATCCCTTGAGGAAAAGAAAATGTTGGAAGAAGAAAGAAATCGGATCCTAACCAAACAGAAGCAAAGAATGAAGGAATTGCAAAAACTCCTGATAACCCGGGCTAAGGCTTATGATTCACATGAAAGTTTAGCTCAAAGGTCTAAATCCAGAATAAAATCTCTCAGGTATCATGAATCCTGGACCTCTAGATCATTGGTATTCAAACTTCCTTTTTTTAATCAATAGATGGCCACATAGAAACAGGTTAGATATTAGTAGTTTTATGTAAGTGATTCAAATGACAAGATTACGAGAAATCTTGATTTTGAACAATTTTTTAAAAAAAACAACTTGCCATGTTATCAGAATATGCTTCAATCGGGGGCTGTGGCAAAGAGCATTGTACCAAAATTTGCACAGAATCTGGTGGCACAAATGAACACATTGATGCCCATGTCTTATTCCAGGGTGTATTTACAGTGTGTGTTTTGAATCTTGTTACTATTTTAATCCAAAAAATATTATGTACAACCTGTACAACTCCACGGAACACTAGGACCCTGGAGTAGGAAGTTTGAAAACCAATGTCCCAGAGGGACATTTCTATGTGTTACATAGAAATGTTCATGTTTTGGTGGAAGAGTATCCTTGAAATCTGGGTGATGTGATTCATTACCTTTAAACAATCTGATGCGTGGGGGGGGGGTTGCATATATGAGACAATAGATATGTTTACAAGAGTATGTAAAAAAGTATTGCTACTAAGGTTACGTATTCATACTTGCATGGGCCTATTCCAAGCAAAACAGGTGCCTTTAAAAAATCCATTTAAATATTATAAAAAAACTTTTAAGTAAATAAAATCAGATGGGATTCTCCCCAATCCCAACACTCACTCACTCCACCTACCCCACACACACACAAAAAGATCTTCTGAGGGAATCTGTTGAGTCAGTTCAATTCCAGACAGAGCCTCTGGTTAGTTCAGAAGTTTGTGGTTGGCCTTTAAAAAGAATTTTCAAAGGGGCAATCTTGACAGATTTCCCCAAACATCACAGAATGATCATGGGGTCATGATACGAAGAAGTTTGAAGAAAATAAAAAACTGAAAAGAAAATGAAAAAGTGCATTGGTGAGAAAAACGGCCAGGAAAGTAGAAAGTTGGGCCAAAGAATTGTTTACCTTCACAACCGTCACCCGCTCATTCTTCCAGGGAGGAAGGACTGTCTGGCCAGAATGTGGTTAGCACTAGCACATCGGCCCCACAGCCCTAGTCTTGCCCCTTCAGACTTCTCTTTGTTCTCGAGACGCCAAAAACATAGGCAAGGAGCATGAGTTGAGTTCCTTGCTCACACTACTGTTTTAATGTGCAAATCAAAGAGCATAGAATTCTTTGGGGAAGGGCTGGAGAGATGGGGAGACGATCTTCAGAAGGGTTTGGACCTAGAGGGTGGCTGTGTAAAGAGGAGCAAAAGCTTTACATTTTGACACTTTTGCTTAATAAAAGTTTACGGAAAAGGAAAAAACAGTTTCTATGGTCTGGCTGCAATACTTTTTTACTTTCATAGATTTTATATATTTGTTTTTAATCATCCTTATACCTTTATAATAGAATATTAATCTATGGCTACAGGGAACTTAATTTGACGAGCTTGAGGAAAATTCCTTAGAAATATACATCTTTTTTGAAGAAAACTGGCTCTTTCATAAAATCAACTTGTATAGATATTAAGTATAGCTTATAACATTATGGTATAAATCTGTTTTATGGTTCATGAAATCTTCCTAGAGTTAATATATTTTACAAAGAGAAAATAGCACAGTTCAATTCAGTATAGGATGGTGTCCAAAGAATCAATACCCTTGGGTCAGTTCACGCACTTTGCTTCCTGTCCCTCTGGAGTCCCTATTCCGAGCCCCTCTACTTTTTCTCAGACTTGCATCCATTTGATGACCGCCGCCACTCATCGGCGGCGATCCCGGAGGAAATCAAGCAGAGCTCGTTTCAGCACAAGTTCCCTTGAAGATAGCCCTTTTCCCTCAAGGGTGCCTAGTTTTTGTGCCCTGACAACTCAGAAGTGAGATACAGAAGCCCTCGCTCATCTCTTCCAGCCACTGTAGAGCCCCTTCATGCCTCGAAGGTGTCACGAGGCCCAGAATCCCCAGACTTATTTTCCGTTTCACGAAAAGATGCCAGCCTGGGAAAGGAATTGGGGCAAACTACATTTTTAGTAAACTAATTCCTGGTGTGCTGTGTGGGCTAAATGTTTATGTGTACGAGCTCTAGGTTCTCAGGGAGCTTTGCAAACCTCATTTCTTCTGTTTCCTTTTAGAAGGAGTGAGAAGGAGAGGAGGAGAGAATACCGACAGGAACTTGAAGCCAGAGAAGAGAAGTTAACAAAGAGGCCTCTACTATTTGAAAAAGTTGCTCAGGTTGTGTTTGTGGGAATTTAAGAGTGATTATCAGCTTCTTGTCTTTTTTTAAGCATCTTCAGCTCATACTTTTACAGCCCGTTTTTCTTGCGTGTTATATAATGCTCTTCGATGTGTTATTGTTTCCGTGACAACTTCATCAATCAGCCAAGTAAGTAATTCTCCGTAAAATCTGAGCATTGAATCTTTTGATGAGGCATGTAAGCATGATAAGGAACACACTGCTAATTTAATTGTTCTCTAAACAATAATCTCACAACCAGTTTTGAACCCTGGGCTTTTTTGCAGTACCAACTTGCCAAGTCTTATTACGTGTGAGGCTTCATAATATGATATGGGGGTCGTGGGATTAAAAAATGAAACAAAATGGCTAATCGAATCAGATTCATTTCTGCCCTTTTTTTTTAAGTGAGTCTATAATTTTCTTTTTCTTTCTTTCTTTTTTTTTTTGAGTCTATAATTTTCTATCTCCCCTACATTTACAGGAAGGACTTCCTTTTGAAAGGAAGAGCAAACTAGTCTTAAGGACATTGGGCCCTGATTGTACTGAATTTATGCCCCATTTTATAACCTTTCTCTTCAGGGAGATTTGTCAATTCAGGTTGTCTTTTTTGTGTGCCCACAATGGGTGAGGTTTGTGTGGGTGACAGACAGAAATCACTAGAGGTGGCCGGTGCCGTGTTGTGAATTTCAAGCTGGATGATCAGACAGACAGTTGGAGCATCTTGCCAGCATACGTGAGGGACGATGAGTGTAGCTCAGGACAGCCTAGACCTGTGGCTCCCTGGGAGTGGATTTTTTTAATTAACATTTCCATTTTAACTTTTGAGGGGAAAGTCATTATAAGCTGTTTTACTGTGTACATCATAAAGTGATTTCCTGTGGTCCCAAAATAGTTCTCTTCACTGGTCACCAGGATTCCCGTGTGTATCTCCCATGCATCCTGCCACCCACTAACTAGTTCTCTGATGTCCTGTTTTGGTTGGGAACACAATGTAGGTGACTGGCTCCCACTCCCCCACCCTGCCCAGATCCCTTCCTCCCACCAAGAGACCTATTTATCTTCTCTCTCTCTCTTTTTTTTTTTTTTATCTTTTTATCCTCAATGTTTCATCCTCAATTTTAAATTAGATTCTCCACCATCCTGGTTGTCCACCTGTCAGGTGAAACCTATGTTATTTCCTATCTGAATTCTCCTTTAACTGGTCATCTTGCTTTGTACTTTGCAAACCCACCCATTATATCTTGTCCTTGACATTCCCAGGCCAACCTTTTACCCCGAGGTAATTATTTAATAATGAATCCCTGGGTACTGTAAATGGTTCAACACCTGGCTCCGAACTGAAAAGTTAGAAGTTAAGATCTACAAGAAAGATTTGATGAACTACAGTCACTGAAAACCCTCTGAAGCACAGTTGTATTCCGACACACGTGGGCTCACATGAACTGCAATAGAATAGAGCATGTGTTAGTCTCACATGGCAACTGCCGCCTTTTGGGGGGGATGGGTGGAGAGCTTGTTAAGAACTCTTGAGCCCTCGTGAGGTTGTGGTTACGTATTGGGCTGCGATCCACACGTACAGAATTGACTCGATGGCAGTGAGCTTTTTTGAAGAATCTTGAGAGCAGTAGTCATCTGCTCACGCTCCATTCATTCTCGCTGCTAATGAATGGTGTCTAAGAACCTCACCATGGACTTCTCCCTAGTATGTGTACAAACAGTAACTGAAGTTCCGGAAAAGTAACTTACAAGGTTCTATTGTTCGTCAGTGGCTGGTCTATGATGAGAACCCACGTCAGTCTGCTTCCAACAATAAGCCATCTGGCTTCCTGCCCCAGAAATGCGCCCCTGAGTGGTAGCCTGGGAAGAGATTTCTGTGAGCCTCTTTGACCTCGCCCACGACACTCTGCCCTCCCCGCTGTGTACACGCATGCCCTCACACACACCTTTGTCTTCAGGTCATGCTGGAGTAAGAATTTTAAACTTGGAATTTTTTTTTATTCGTGTTATTTTCTCAACCTGGCACACCCTTGAGGTTTCTTCCTGTCTTAACCTAATTCCTAGCGTGGCTTTCAAGACTTGGTCTTGAAGGTGTCCCTTCTTCATACTGGGTCCAGTGCCTTTTCTGTCCTGTCTGTCCTGGTCTCTGCACACCTCTGCCTTGATCCCCACCCCCACCCCATTGTACAGCAATCTTCTGTGTACCCATCTCTCTCCTAGCTACTTAATGTTAAAGGTGATGATCAGGTTTCTGTATTCCCAGCACCTGAGACAGTGTCGGGGGCAGAGCAGGTATTTGTGTAAGCGTTTGTGAACCCAGACTGAATGACCTTGATGGCATTAGCCCTGCCAGTACGGCACATGGCCCTCTCTGGGAGTTGGCCCAGGCTGAGCACACAACCCGACCGGCCACTGTGTAAATTCCAACTCTTTCTAAACACCAGGGAAAATAAATGGGGTGCGTGTAAAATTAAACTCATAAAGAAAGTTTCAAGTTGAAAATGTAGGTTAGTGTCATATCTGCTGTTTCTTTCAATGCTTCACCATTTTGGGGTCCCACATCAGGAGTTTCCTCCTTCCAAACCCTTCTCACTCTATAAACCCCTCCACCACGAGGGCACGTCCAAACACCAGTGTGCTAAATATTAATAAATGAAAGAATTATTATAAGCAAAACTTCAAATCAGGGTGCTTTCATTTTTCCTGGTATTTTAGTTTCTGGAAGAAGCAAGTTTTTTTTTTTTGTTTCGTTTTTTTAATTTTTAAAAAAAATCATTTTATTAGGGGCTCATAAAACTCTTATCACAATCCATACACACATCAATTATGTAAAGCGCATTTGTACATTCATTGTCCTCATCATTCTCAAAACATTTTCTCTCCACTTAAACCCCCGGCATTAGGTCCTCATTTTTCCCCTCCCTCCCCGCTCCCCCCTCCTTCATGAACCCTTGATAGTTTATAAATTGTTATTTTGTCATATCTTGCCCTGTCCGACGTCTCCCTTCACCCACTTTTCGGTTGTCCGTCCCTCAGGGAGGAGGTCACATATAGTTCCTTGTAATCGGTTCCCTCTTTCCTACCCACTCTCCCTCTACCCTCCCTGTTTCGCCACTCACACCACTGGTCCTGTAGGGCTCACCCGCCCTGGATTCCCTGGATTTTCAGTTCCTATCTGTACCAGTGTACATCCTGTGGTCTAGCCAGACTTGCAAGGTCAAATTCGAGTCATGGTAGTGGGAGCGAGGAGGAAACATTTAGGAACTAGAGGAAAGTTGTATTTTTCATCGTTACATCGCACCCTTACTGGCTCAGCTTTTTTTTTTTTAAAGCAAACAAAAACTTGTGAATTTGGTGAAGTTCTCTAGACCACATGCATTTTGCATTCAAACGGTGTATACATTTCGTTTCGCATCAGTAATTACAATCCCCACAATGTAACATCATTGATCCCACCTCCAACTTTTGTATCCTGGTTTGTTTTTTTAATAGTCATTGTTATAAAATAACTACACAGTGATTTTTCCATTGCTCACTTAAATGCAAGGGGAAATGTTCATTTCAACTAGAGATAATTGCAAAGTGTTCACCTTGTACAATATTAAAAGGTAACTCTGTACAGAGTGGCTGTAGCATTAACCATTTATAATTTAATTGTTACCATGCTGCTGTTGAGTTATCTCCTATGGGAACATGCCTGGGATGCATTACACAACAAGCCATGTTGTTTTGCTCCTTTTGAATAATGAGGCTGATTATCAACCTGAATGGATAATAAATTGAATTTTAAACCAAATTTAGATGAGGGTTTACTTGCACTGACTTTGACTGTAACCTTCACTGCTTTGTATTTAATTTGCTTAAGTCAGAGAATGCTATTATTATTCTTTTTAAAAATCCTTTTTCTTTTTTAACAGTTTTCTGGACATATAATTCACATATCATACAATTCAACAGTTCAATCACATCGAGAAGAGTTGTACAATTATCACCATAATCAGTTCTAGAACATCTTCGTCCTTGTACTCCTCGTTATCAGCACCCCATATCCCCCCAGCCTTCCCACCATCCCCCTAAGGAACCACCAATCCAGTTTCTGTCCTTAATCCATTCAGAAACAGCCCTGGTTAAATTGTGGGTAAGTGCTGGGTTTGTAGCCGAAAGCTTGGTGACTCAAACCCCCCAGCAGCGCTGTGGCAGAAAGATGCGGCTGCGGCAGCCGGCTTGTAAAGATGGACACCCTAGGAAACCCTTCTCTGGCCTACAGGCTTGCTATGAGTCAGCGTTAACTGGATGGCACTGTTCAAGTGTTCTGTTCTTGGTTTGGAGAGGGGCAGTTGGTGTTGCGTTCATAGTTAGCTCTGGGGGTTCTTTCTTCTCCACAGCCTTCGGGGCACAGTTCTCATTTCCTCACTCTGCCCAGCCTTTCCGCTCCCCAAGGCCTAGCTTCTGGAGGCTTCTTTACTTTCCCCCAAATTCTTGTTATTCACAATGAGTGCTTTCACAGGGGTCGCCCAATTCATAACAGTAACAAAATGACAGTGATGAAGTAGCCACAACAATACTTTTATGGTTGGGGGTCACCACCACATGAGGCACTGTATGAAAGGGTGGCAGCATTAGGAAGGTTGAGAACCACTGCTCTACAGAGTAGAGATGATGACCGTATCATCTTTATAAGAGAATGTGCGACAGCTATCACATGACCTTATTTCCTGTTTTTCAGTTGTCTGTCTATAGTCATACAGGGCATTAAAACATTGGTTCAGTGTAGGTCAAATACTCAGGTGCTAACCACACAGGTTAACAAACACCCATTGCCAACACTCCAGGGAGTCCCTCTGCCCTCCCCAGGTCATAACCCATGACCTCTCCCCTAGGAAACACCATTATACCAAGCCTGGAGCCTTGTTTGCCTCTGCATTTGTATCACCTGGGTCCATATTCCCAGACGAAATGTTTGGTTTGGCCAGCTTCTGGACTTCGTGTCAGTGGGTCAGACCCTCTGTTTTATGTCCTCTCATAGCTGCAGGTCACCAGTGTTCAGTGCTTGACCATACTTCCTGTTTGACTAGCCCCAAATTTCTTTATCCAGCCTACTCTTGCAGGATATTCGGGTTGCTTCTAGCCTGGGGCTATCACAAATAGTGTGCTCATGAACATTCCTGTCCATGTTTCCCGGGTGCATCTTCCAGAGTTGTGCTGGGAGCGCCCTAGAAGCAGATTTGCTGTCATAGCGTCTACACATGTTTACCCACCTGTGCTGACTGACCTTAATTCTCACTGGAGCTCGACACCCGGAAGATCTTGTAAGGAAATTTAGAACTCTTGTGTTCCCGTCTAAAAAGGTTTGTCTTTCCTATAGAAAAATGCGAGAATGGCGGCAGAAAGGCATTATTCTAACACCCTAAAGGCGCTAGGAATCTGTGATGAGTTTGTTTCAAAGAAAGGCCGAAGGGGGAACATTCTTGAGTACTTCAGCCAGCCGGAGATGGAACATTTCACCGAAGACGAAGGAAGGTAACATATGTAAGAAGTCTGCATGGCTTACCTTTGAAAGCACTGTTACCTGCAAGAACGTGTATTGTCCATACTGTTGTTCACAGGTCCTTTTTCCCAGTGGAATATCTGGGAACTGCCGTGCAACAATGACATTTTAACGTGTTTGACACATTCAAAAGGTTGCATGGTGATGAGATATTTTGTTTTGTTTTGTTTTTTAAATAAGTTAGATTCCAGACTCACATAAACCACGAAAATAATAACCACATGCTTTCAAAATGAATTTTAAAGCATCAGTTATTCAAGTTTTGAAATAAAATAGTGCCCAGAGGAATATTTAATTTCCCCATTGGCTCGTTTTATGATAACAAATTGGAACTGAGACATTGAGGAAGCACCGAGTCTATGCATGCATTGCAAAGGGTTTGGTAACCTTCACAACAAGTCATTGTTCCTGTGAAAGATTGATCCATTTCTTCCTCTAGCCTCCATGAAGAAAAAAGAGACGAGAGAGAGAATGGGGAAGACAGGGATTCTCTCGACCCCGACGGCCAGGAGTTATGCAAGGAAGAGGATGGAATCGCTGGAGAAAGTGGGGAAGAGAATTCTGTAGACTAAGACGACAGCAGCAAGGCCGCCCCTCCTGCCCCATCAGCCTCACTGCAGTGTTCAACACTCCCACGAAGCTGCTTCTGCCCCTACGTGCCATGCTGGGCCGGGGAGCACAGTCCCCTGCGGCTTCCACAGGGTTACTCCAGCTGATTGGCCCTTTGGTCCATGAGAACAAGGTTTTTGCTTCTGCAGTTTTTCTAATCAGTACAATAGCATCTGTTTGCAACTTTGATCGTATCTTTTAAAAAAATGCTTGAGAGTCACGATGTCACCGACTAGTTATACAAGTGTATATATAGTATACTCTCCATTCTGTTTGGTGGAAAAGAAATGCTGAGTCCTGAGAACAGAGAGTACTGGTCTTTATTTGGTGATGTGCTTGACAGGGTTTTTCTGGAAAATGTGAATCGATAAATATTTTTAAAACGGTACCGTCTGCCCATCCTTTTTCTCTGAATTGCACCTCCCAGAGTGAATCCTCAAACTTGTTTTGTGAGATATTTGAAAGTTTTGTATCTGAGTAATTAAAAAAGCAAGCAATAAGCTAGAATTTCAGAGCAAGACACTTACAAATGTACTTTTGCTTCTGCCCTGAGAGGGAACTCTGAAAATGCCAATGCCATTCTCACCTTCACTTTGACCTTCAAGCTTGGGTCCAAATCCCGGTCTCAGAGGCGATACAATTGTACAAATCGTATAACTCAGATTTAGGGCTTTAAGACTGGAGACTCTGCACACATGTTTACACATTATTGCAAGCAGCATTTGGTCTGACGGGCACATGTTTTACTGAATTTATGCATCTGCATGTTCCCTCTTTAAGCAAATTTGTGTGTGTGGTTTTTTCCCAAATAGAAAAATATTAATATGTATATAACTATATCGATATTGTCTCCATTTTGCAGACACATACATACATGCATGTCATTGTTTAAACCTGGAGAGCAAAAAGGAACAATTACAGCAATGTATTAAGTAGACTCTTCTTTAAACCTTCATCGTTTATACGATTCTTTTATTTTCCCCCCAAACCTTTTTAATGGGAGATAATACAGCTATCATCATATCATTCCATAATTCATGTACATCAAGCAATATTGTACAATTGCTACCACAATGAATTTCCTTTAACCAGAATTATGTTCATTATTAAAATGCACCGATGTCTGCAAACAAAATGTGTGCCAATTTCTGCCTTTTTTTTTTTCAATTTTATTTTTCTCAGATTGTATTTCATCACAGAGGAGCATTACCAAACTCCATATCCAGATGAATATGTGTTTTGACCAGAAGTAGAAATGTAAACAGAATTCAAATTCATTATTTTTTGTTGTTAATAGATTTAGGACATCTAGGTTTTTTTTGATTCACTAGTGTATTAAATCAGCTGAATATAGTGTTTGTAACTCTCAGTAGATGAAATAGCTCATTGACCCGAAGTCACTGATTTCACTGGGTGAAAGTGAATGGGAATCCTGGCGAAATTGATGGAGAGACTGACGGAGTCCTCTCAACACGAGAAGAGCGAGCTCTTCAGGAAGAAAACATGGCATCGCAGACGCAGTGGATGTGCGGCGTCTCCTGGGCAAGCTAGAAATGGGTGAATGTGCATCGCAGCAACCTCTTCCTTTGATAATCCTTTGAAATTCCCTTCCATGTAATGATCTGTGTCATCTTTTTCTTTGATCAGTTGAGCTCGTGGGAGGGATTTGGAGGGGCAGGCAGCTTCTGTTCGGCCGGTCACTGGCAGGGGGTGCAGGGTGATCTCACTCCGGGACGGCCAGGATTTCAGCAGCCAGGTCTGCGCAGCGCAAATTTGAGTTTTAAACATTCAAACCAACCACAAAGGAGTGGTATGATGAGACACTCCATTTCTTTTTTTTTTTTCAGTTCTTAAAAATGATCATATCCTTTTGCGAATATACGTTATTAACCCAGATGTATATAATAGCAGTTTTCCCCAAATGGCAGTGTACAGATAGACTATGAATTCAAGAAAGAAAAAAAAAAAAGAATTAAAGAAAGAAGGCGATTTTTCTCAATCTGGGCAATTGTTTACTGCAGTTTTTTTCCCATAGTTTGTGTTAAATGACCTGTCACTCTCATCGTTTGTAAGCTCTTTGAGAGTTGCCACCATTTTATCATTTATCTTCGTATTCCCTGCATAGTTAGCACAGAGTCGTGCATATGGCAGCTGCTTAATAAAGGTGGGAATGAGGGATGAGGTGGATATAGTTTTTAATGATAATTGCTCCAAAATGAATACACATTTTGCTTCCATCTCATCGAGAACCAGGCAGCTCACTTGCTAAAGCGCCTGGTTTGTCTCTAAGAATTCCCTACGCGCTCGTGCTGTGCTTCAGCCTCATGGTCAATCTGCAGTGAACTTGAGGGCCTACCTTAAAGATTCTTAAAAAGGAGGCAGCACCTACCTTGACTGCCTGTAGGAAGTACCGGATAAGAACATTTGGACAAAACTTCGTAAACTATTCTCTTGGAGTTGATAATGTCTTAGGATAGACTGTTCCTTCCAAAACCTTTTGAAAAAGAACAACTATTATGAATTAGTGATGGCTTACAAAGCAAATGCTCAGTTTTACATCCAACAGTTCCTAAACATTTTCTTTCAGCTCATCCATTGCAACCCCTTCTGGGAACCATCACCAATCCCACTTCCTCCCCATCTGAACTACTGTATTTCCTTTCCTCCTCATTTCCTGACCCTCTGAACTTTGACCTTTGGTAAAGGCTGCTCTTTTGACCTGACCTTCAGGGCCTGATTATTTCCACATGGGAGATGAGTTCAGTTCCAGACCTCTGGAAGGTGACGAAGGGTCATAGCCGTGGAGATCCCAACAGCCTCGAACCAATAAGCTGGGTCTGCCTCAGTGGGGGGTGGGGTGGGGTGGGTTTTTGCCATTTTGAGTTTTATTTTTGGACATGGAGCATGTACATGTGCAATGTATGATAACACACAAGCACAAGATGGTTTCATACACAAGTAAGGCATCCAGGAAGCTTGACAATGATGATCTCTAGAGGCCCAACAAATTTGCCTTCCATTTGCTTAAGAAAAAAATCCAAGGAAAATAATTTTCATTTGCAAAATGACAAGTTTTACATGCAAAAACAACTGAAATCCTTTTTCTGTCTTAAGGTACATCAAATACACGTGACAATTTTGGAGGGGGCTGGAAAAACACAGTAGGATGCCTTTTTAAATTGCAGAACAGAAAAAAGTGTAAAACTAAGCATTTCTCACCAGTATTGATGTTGTCACATTTCATATTCATCTAATTTCGTTTCTCCACCTGGAAATCCTCATTAAGATTCAATGGTGTGGATTAGTCCACTTTTTCTTTCTCTCAAAGAAATTCTAATTTCTAAATCCCAAAATTGTTGTTTTCAAACAAACCAAATACTATATATATGTATATATATTTATATATATGTATAAATATATATATTTTAATCTGACAACCACAATCGTGTGATGGTTTAAGAAATTTGGGAAATGCAAACATTAAGAATACTGACATAATTTCCCCTCGTTTGCCCACAAGTACCTCATCCCTCCGATTTCAGTCTTGTAGCAACAAAACAATCTAAAAGAGCTTCAAGAAGTAGTAATATACATTGTGTGGCAACAAACAGGGTTCAGATCCCCATAGCTCTTGGCTGCATAAACAGCAGCATTCATCCACAGAGAGACTGTGCCAACATGGTCTGACAGATGAAATGCATCAAGTCTAGGTGAGACTTGGTACAAGACAATACTTAGCAGCATCAGCGAGACCACCCGTGGAGGGGAAAAACTGAGCACCCAGGCGTGGGACAGCAGCTGACTTGAAGAGGGCACCCCCCGTATGTTCTACTCAGAATGCAAGAAGGTGATTCAGAAGATGAACCCCTGAATTGAAGGGCAGGGGGTTTCTCCGCATGATCCTCAACAGTGAATGGTCCTTCGTGTCTCCAGGGTAAAATGTCTTCAAAGGGTGCTGACGACAAGGGCTCTCCCTAGCTGTGGTTCTCAACCAGTGCTTCATGGTGTGGTGACCCCCTAACCATAAAATCATTTTTGTTGCTACTTCATAACTGTCGTTTTGCTACTGTTAGGAATTGGGTGACCCCTGTGAAAGGGTCGTTCGAGAACTACTGCCCTCGGCAAACCTGGGCAGCAGGCTCAGTGAAGGGCTCAGACTTGACCAGCCACTGAGGGCCTGGGGGATAGTAAGTTACACTAGGGCATGGTAAGGTCTCTTTGAGTACCAAGCACAGAGGAGCTAGCTGCCCCTCTGGTCCTACCCAGCAGGAAGGACCCAGCTTAACGTTCACATAGAGCAGATGCTGCAGGGGTGCTGATAACAGACCATCCCACAAGAGAAATCTGCTGGTTCTAAGAGAGGTTTATTGAGTGCCCACAGTAAGTGTTTAAGAACATCATTTAGAATAGCTCAAAGTTTTTGTACTTCACTGAAGAAATGTGTCAACATCTGGCAAATGTATAATGCAGAGAGTAACATTGAGAACTAGGCCAAAAAATAAAAAAAGACCCAGAAAATGTTTGGCCCTTCAGCACCCAAAGCTCCCCAAACAGGATGTTCAAACCTCTGGACCAGAGGGGTGTGTTTCAGCGGTCTGAGAAGTTGCTTGCTTGAGCCGCATCAAGCTATCTCCCGGGTGAAACAAGGGCAAGGAGTTTCCACACTCAGGGTTTGCATACATTTCCCCCCTCTCCTCAAAATAAAACACGGAATGATCAAGAAGATGGCATCGGATACGAAATCAACTTTAAAAACAACGAAACTTATTTGCAATAGTCTCCATAGAACCATCGCCAATCTTCCCGTCCCAGCCTTCTTCCACCTGGTTTAGAGCCTTCGCTCTTCTGGCCCCTCTTTTGGCTGTGAGAACACTGGAGAGGAGCCCAGACTTTCTGGGACCCACAGGCATTTAGTGCAACCTCAGTGATGGAATCGGGTGATCTGTCGCAGAAGAACGAGGAAGAGGAGACTGAAGACCTCCAACAAGGTGACAAGGCAGCCGGTTCCTGGGCCACCGTGAGAGGAGGGGATCTGGTCGTTTGTCCATGGGTAACACCGATTGGCCAGCCATCCAGTCTTACACTGTGTCCACTCTTTCCAAAACCTTCTTCTAGGTAGCAAGTCTTGACAACATCTGGATAGTCTCTGGGGCAGGCAATGCTCCTGACCCAGCTGAAAAATAGCCTTTTCCAGTCCTTCACCCAAAGATTTTATGGAAGGCTCACATAAAATAATACGATTTTTCTGGCAGCAATTCAGGAATTCCACAAGCTCTGGTACTTAAAACAACCCGTAGTCCGTAACTGGCCGCTTCCACTATTGCCACGCATACTCATGCAGAACACGGTGGGAAGGGAGGTGTAAAGAAAAACACATCCCTGACCCAAGACATTTCGAATGTCCTTATGATCTAAGCCTCCCATGAAACACACCCTGTCATGAAGCTGGTGTCTTCCGAGAACTTCTTCCAAAATGATTCTCTTTGGACCGTCTCTCCCAATTTTGAAATTTAAGTCTGGATATTTCTGACAGAGCTCCAGGATGATGCCACTAAGCAAGTCAGTCCCTTTTCTGTAAAACAAGCCTGCTGACAAAGCCTGAGCTCTTTCCAATTTGGGGATCTGGTCCACAGTTTTTTCCACTCTACCCAGGACCTTCTCATGTGATCCCTTTCAGAGCAGTTGGTAGTGGTAGCTGGGCACCACCTAGTTCTTCTGGTCTCAGAGTTGTGGAGATGTTTGTGTGGCTGTTAATTTGTTGGACTGATTCCATTTCTTTCCATTTTCAACAGCTTTGATGGCTGTCCACGAACTTTTAAGAGCCTAATCACTACTTAACCAAAGTAGGTTGTGAAACATTGTCTTGGTGAACATTTAGGCCAATTGACCTTGGTGCAATGGTCCAGATCCTCTAGGCCCAGTGACTCAGACCCTCAAGATGTTCGCCTATCTAAGAAATTTTCATAGCTTTGCCTCCTGGATGCTCCACTACATTCATGGATGTATTTGCAGCAAACATATATACACATCTACAAATATCCTTCACCAAGCTTGTACTTATATTCCTAGACATTCTCCCAGTGCCCCTCACACACCCATTCAGCCTGTATGACTATCCAGGCATCCACTATCAGCTCACCACAAAAGGATTGTGGATAGAACAGCATCTGCCTCTGTTGCCTTTAACTTTTGCAAAGCTCCTGGTACCGTCCTCTCCCTACATCATTTTGTGTGAGCGGCAATCTCCTTCTTTTATTGCCTCGCCCTGTGTGACTTCTTTTGTTTCCTCGAATGCCCAGGGACCTGAAAGGGCAGTGATTTGAGAAGAAGTGAAGACAAACCATGAGGGAGGCGCTGTCAGCCATCCAAACAGAGGAGTTTGAAAAATGTTTCCAAGAATGGCATCGCAGATTTGACAAATGTATTAAGCATAATGGAGAGTACTTTGAAGGTGATAGGGCTGTTTTGTAAAAACATTTAAATACATAGCTCTGAAAACAAAAGTTCCATTCTCTTTGGAGGGGTACCCCCTCGTATATACTGTGTATATAATCTATATTAATATACATATAAAAACATATATTGAACTAAAAACATAGATGTATATATGTGGTGAAGTGAAATTACTTAAGGCCCTTCTATCCATTACTAAGAAGAGGCCCTGCTGGGGACAAAAGACTAGCCTGTATGTTTTATCACCCTGACTATGTAACTTCCCCTATGAGCCCTCATTGTTGTGAGTACTGTCTGAGTTACGCATGACCCCTGCAATGGGTTGTTGAACCCAACAGGGAAGTAGTGGAGGTGGGGGGGTGTCCGAATAGGGTCAAAGCAAGAGAGTGGAGCATGTCTGGCCTCTCAGGCCTGTGAGCTGGTGTGGCCTTGGTTTCCCCTCCATAGTAATGCTCAGAGAGTGTATGCATAAACTGCAGTATTCCTTCATCCATGTATATGGTACATACAAAACAAAACAAAACTGATTGCCATTGAGTTGATTCTGATTTGTACCAACCCCCTGAGACAGAGTAGAGTTACCCCATGGGTTTCCAAGGCTGTAAGCCTTTTTAAAATTTTTTAATCATTTTATTGGGAGCTCTTACAGATATCGCAACAACTCATAGTTCAATCACATCAAGCAGTATTGTACAATTGCTACCTCAATCAGTTTCTAAACATTTTTTTTCTTCTTGATCTCCTTGATATCAGCTCCTTTTCCCCTCCTTCCCCACCCTATTGCCCTGGAACACTTATTATTATTTTTCCTCTGTTTTTTGTGTGCCATATCTTACATGATCAAATATATCTCATTCACATACAATTCTGTTGTTTGATACCATCATTGAGGGGGATTATATAGTCATCAATGCTATCGGCTCCCCTTTCCCTTCCCCCTCTCTTCCTGGACCCTCAGGAACCATTATTCCTGTTACTGTTTCTGAAGGGTTATCTAGCTTGGCTTTCATATATCAAATGATCTTAATTATACACATGAACATACGCAAGTCTAAAATGACTAATGAGGTAAAACAAAAAACAATAGTTAAGGGGAGGAAATATTAAAGAACTAGAGGATAGTTATGTGTTTCATCAGTGCTGTACAGCCACCTGGATTTATCTTCCTTTCTGTGTGGCCCTTCTGAGAGGGACTGTCCAATTATCTTACAGGTGGGTTTTGGGTCTCCACTACATCCACACCCCTTCACATCAATTCGGTTGCTTGCTTTTGAACTTCTGACCCCTCTTCCTGTTGATTCCTCATGATCACACAAGCTGGTGTACTTCCACGTGGGCTTTGTTGTTTCTCTGCTAGATGGCTGCTGGTTTAACTACAAGGCTTTAAGTCCCCCGATGCTAAATCTTTAAATAGCAGGGCATCATCAAGGCTGTAAATCTTTACAAGAGCAGAAAGCCTCATCTTTCTCCTCCCATGGAGTGACTGGTAGTTTTGAACTACTGACCTTCATGTTAAGCAGCCCAACCTATAACCCAGGGATCCTGTTGGGTATACAGTAATGAACAAAGCAGCAGTCTATGCCCTATGGCACATAGTAAGAGTTTGATAAATATTTGTCAAATGAATTCTGAGCCTTATAATCCACATTCACTAGATTAAACAATAGTACTCATAATAACGGGTGTTAATGACACTCTGTATTAGTTTCCTGGGGCTGCGGTAACAACCACAAAACAACAGAGATTTGCTCACTCATCGTTCTGGAGATCGGATGTCCAATATGTATTCTTGGGCTGAAATCAACCTGCCAGCAGGGCTCTGCACAACCTCTCCTGGGTCTAGAGGAAAATCCACTGCTTGACTTCTCCAGTTTTTGGTGAGTGCCAAAAACATCCCTTGGTTTATGGCGACAACACTCCAATCTCTGCCCCATCTTCCCATGACCTGCCCCTCTGTGAGTGAAATCTCTCGGTGCCCCCCTCTTATAAGCATGCATGTGATGGCATCTAGAGACAGTCCAGAGGATCCAGGATAATCTCCCCACCTCCAAATCCCTACTGTAGAAGCATCTGCAAGGACCCTTTTCCCAAATAAGGTAGCCTTTGCAGGTTCCAGAGATTAGGATTTCATATATCTTGGGGGAGCCACTACATTATTGTTTTATAGCTGTTGGGAAGTTCCCACCTTCGCCTTTTCCCCTCCTTGGCAAATACAATGATTTCTGAGAAACTAAGGGATGATCTAGCCCTTTATTTTCTTACATAACAATAAGGATGATCTTTTCCAAAGAAGCAGTGTAATAATATTTGTGACTCATTCATGAAAGTATTTGATTATCTTCCATCAAGAAACACCCACAAAACGATTAAGTTAATGAGCAGTGGAGGTGGTAAAATAATACTTAAGAAAGTTGTTTCATATCTTGTCCCAGTAGATCCTACCATGCCTTTCAGTCGGGGTCTAAGATTATTAGTAGTCACCACTGAATCATTATCCCCCACATTGAAAAACCGGGCTGTGATCTCCATGACCTTGCCAAAGGCCAGGGAGCCCGGTCCTGTCTAGTTTTAGAGTTACAGCGAGAACCTCAGCAAACAGTGCTGGGTTTGGGAGCCAGCCCCTCAAACGAAGGGACAGACGGGCATTAGTAACAGTAGAGCCATTTGGGCACGATTAAGCCTATCTGTCCCTGGGTGGTGTAAATAGCTAATATCCTCACCTGTTCACCTAAGGGTTTGAGGTTTGCGTCCACCCAAAGGTGCTTCAGAAGAAAGGCCTGGTGACCTACTTCCGAAAAATCAGTTATGGAGCACAATTCTACACACACACACACACACACACACACACACACACACGCACACCGTGCTGACTCCCCTGCAACTAGTTGGCTTAAATCTTCATGAAATGTGGTTCGGAGTCCCAGATTTTAAATTTGTCAAGCTTTTTTGCCTTCTTAAAAAAATAAATCCAAGAGTCTTTTATGATTTAAATAAAATGTGTTTAGAATTTCCTTTGTGGAAAAGAATATTATGAATTATTCCAACAAGACCCAATTTAATCAATGGCTAAAGCCACACTCAGTTTACATAATAAACTCACTACCATCAAAAAAGTCCGATCTGAAAAAAAGCAGAAAAGAAAAAAGAAAGTTTTGAATGATTCCTATGAGTCTTATTTCATTTATAATGTGTCTTGGGAACGTCAGCTATTTTACTTCTCACGTTTCTATTTAAAAACTAAATAAAACAGTCAAAACAAAAAAAAAAAGCAACCCGTGAGAGGCCATTGCAGATTTCTTCTTGATTAGAAACCCTAGATTTACAGCACAACACTCTGGTTCCGAATTGGCACATGCAACGGGCAGGCCGTGGAGGCTGGCAGGAGGGCGTGGACTGGAGGAGAGGAATCCAGGGCTCTCTTCTGAAAGGCAAAGCCAATTGTGCTGGCCCAGAGTTAGAGAAGGATGCTGTGAGCGCCACTGAGTCTGTCCAGACCCTGCGCACAACAGAAAGACACCCCACTTGGTCCTGCAGCCTCCTCATTGGGGCGCCTTTTTGAGCTCATTGTTGCAGCCACTGTGTCAACCCCCCTCCCTGACCCTCTGCTTCGCCAAGCCTGATGTCCTCCCGCGGTGACAGGCCTCCCCTGTCACATGCCCACAGGACGTGAGAGAGGAAGTCTTGCCATCCTCGATTCCAAGGCGCAGTCTAACGGTACCGGTCCCAAGACAGATTGGTTGGTCCCCTGGGCAGGGCGTGGTGTGCTCCATATTCTGCACCCACACCGTGACCCAGACAAACGTTCTTCCATCGTCCTTGTTCCTGGCCCGGCTGCCGCATGCAGACGGGATGGAAAAACCCACGGCTCGGGTCAGGCGCGTTCTAGATCTCAAAGGAACACCTTTGCTGCTCGACTCTCGAACGAAGTCTTTTACAGCACAGAAAAGAAGATGCCTTCGTGCGAAAGAGTCGATTCCAGCTCATAGAACAAAAACGCGACAAAAGATCATTACCATTGTCCTGTGGGGAATTTCTGAGACTGCATCTTTGTGGCAGCAGACAGCCTCATTTCTCTTCCAGGGATTGGCTGGTGTGCTTACACTGCTAACATTTCTGTTAGCAGGTCAGCATCTAGCCCGCGGCGCCACCAGGGGTCCTAAGAGAAAGGATCTCACTGCCATGGAGTCAGTTCTCACGCACAGCAACCCTATGGCCCTGGGAGTGTCCAAGACTGAATTTTGTGTAGTAGGGGAGAAAGCTTCCTCTGGTGGTTTCGAACGGCTGACCTTGTGGTCTACAGCTCAATGCATAACCCACGACGCCACTGGGTGTCCTACAGAAAGGAGAATGTGTGAGAAGTGGAGAAGGCTTACTATGACAAGAACCGCAGTGACAAGGAAGGGTTCAAAGAGATGGCATTATCAGGGTAAGCACGTATTCCAAAATGGAAGGGTGGTAAAGCAGGGCAGTGCCAATGTCAGATCCCTCTTTTATCATGTACTATAGATGTAGCATGAAGATAGACTGAAGGCGGAGTAGCAGTACCAGTGAGAATGTGCCCACCTAAACTCGAGATCAGTGGGGCAGAAAAGAAGTTGACAATAATAATAATAACAAAAAAACCCTAGACTTATTCATGAAACATACAGTGAGTTTCATGGAGCCACAAGAAATTTCAGCTGTGGGATGGACAGGGTTCAAATTGCCTGATTACCTGTCTAGTTTTATATCCACAAGAACGGGCTTGAAAATAGCTTTTTCTCACCTACGGTCACATGACACCAGCTTCAGGAAGTAAGCACAGGGATTGCTCTGAGTCAGAATGGTCTTGCTGACTTCTTTCTCCCCTAAAGCTGCTCTGACCGCAGTAGCAGTAGGTCTGGAAGCGGTCGATGTGCAGACACCAGCATTTCTCCTCGGTCTTCGACAAGCTGGTG
Organism: Echinops telfairi; assembly: GCF_000313985.2. NCBI lineage: Eukaryota > Metazoa > Chordata > Mammalia > Afrosoricida > Tenrecidae > Echinops > Echinops telfairi. Next base: position 10,107,577 of record NW_022106471.1, read on the forward strand.
CAACCAGTCAGTTATTCCAGCGCTCGTACTGCCTGTGTCCCCACACCGCCACTGCCTGTGTCCCCACACCGCCACAGCCCCGTGTAGAAGGATGGATGCAGGTCACAGGATTTGCCACAGGAATGGAGCGGTCCCTCCCTGAGTTCACCCCAATCCTCTCCTTCACCTGGGGTGGTTCCTTTGAGGGCACGTGGAAGACTCCCAGGGATGAAAAGGAGGTCGCACGGGCCTGTTGAGACAAGCGTGCAGCTGCACTTATGCTCTTCTCCAGCAGGTGGCAACAGGTAAGTGACAAAATTGCAAAGAACTAAATTCCCAGCCAAGGTTAGAAGGGCAGGGATTGCTAAAATTCCTAATGAAATGCCAACTTTTAAAATATATTAATTTTGATAAAACAGAAGGTCCTAGGAATTGCAAATAAATGATAGCAGCAGGCAACTGACAGTTTTAATAAAAACAGAAACCTACATGCAATGGCTCTTTATTTAAAAAATCGATGCAACTGACCAGTGCCAATGGTAAAACAGGCAGAATAGTCTGCAAAAACCTAGGAGATTATTCCAGGCTGCGCAGGCAATGAGCCAACTGAGAGCAGAGTCCTCCTTATTTTTCCCAAATCCAGCTGCCCTTGGTGCCCTTGGTGCCCATGGCTCTTGTTCTCCCAGCATGAGGGGTTGCCCTGTCCCTGGAGCCAGGAACCCAGGCACTTGGAGCTGGCTTTCCCAGCGAAGTCCTGACAGAGTCGGCTTCTAAACCTAAAACACACTGAGAAAGCTGCCTACAGTTTTAATCGTGAAGAAGAGAGTCCAGGGGAAAGGGAGGGCTCTTCCCTGGAAGGCTCGCTTCTGGGATGCTAGATCCAGCAGTCTACCCTGGCCCAAGCACCCCCCCGCCTCCCGCTCCCAACCCTTCTCTTCCAGATCACTAGCTGTTCATTTCACAGCAAAGCTTGTTTCTTCATCTTTGATGTGTAATGGTGTGGAATTTTCTGGAGCCTTCTTGCTCCAGGGGATGAAGGCACCTTGGGCTTTCGGTGGCTGCTCCATTGCTGTCTCTCTGTACGCATCTGGTGAGACAGCAGTGTCTCTAAGTCAAAGAAGACCATGACACCCAGGATCTGTCTTCTGGTGGAATGTCTTTAGAGGCCTGTTTGTATAACCCACTCACTTCCATCCAGTCAATTCTCATGCATCACAACTCTATAGGGTGTCCGAGACTATAAATCTTTATGGGAGCAAGCAGTATCATCTTTCTCCTATGGAGCAGCTGGCGGCTTTGATTCGCCAACCTTGAGGTTAGCAATGCAACACCTAGCCCACAGGGCCACCAGGAGTCCTTGAATAATTCTGGAATAATAGATAAAGCATTTATCTCTAAGGATCCACATCGCTATCCTCTTAAAAAAGTCTTCGTGCACTCCATGGGCTTGCCAACCCGGCTGACAGACTGCTCATCACCATGCTCAGTTCCACGGTACCTTTTGTGCTCCCCAGGAATAGTTGATCTTGTTATTCCATCCTTATCCATTGGTATGAAACTTAAGAGATCGGTCATTTTTATGGTTCCATATTTAGCTATGGCATAGATAAATATATATATATTGTAAATTTACCCTGACCTTTCTTGGCCTCCCAGATCCATGGAAATACCCAGGTTTGTTATCTATTCCTTCGTCTGAGGATCAATTGGGATGAAGACACAAAAATCAATTCTATTGCAGCAAGAACAAAGCATCATGATTTCATAGTTCCTTATCATATGTTTGTGTAGGAAAAATCCCTTGTCTTTGGACCATTTGCAGCACCCACAGACTCTGAGATCAATGTTCAGACAGGATAGATATGGACAGAGAGAATCTGGACATTTATTTCTAACTATCCACTTCCCCGTGCTCTTAAAAAGTCTCTGAGCACCCCCGAGGCATGCAAACCCTAATTTCAAGACTGCTCCATATCATGAAAACTTGACAGAACTTAATCACTGAGCACACTGTGCTTCCCAGCAACATTTCACCTGCTTCCCCACACTCAGTACTGGGACCGCTATTGGAACTTCTGAGCATCTCAGCCCTGGGATGGAGCGGGTCCTCTCTGCCTCCAGCAGCAAGCCCTGAGTAAGTGTGGTTGGTGATCTGATGCAACACAGCTTTCAACCTTGCCATCCCCAGTGTCTGCCTGGGAAACGACAGAGCAGCACTCACAGGATAATTGGGGAAAATCCCTAGTGCACTAGTATTCTTTTTTTAAATGTATTCTCTTGAATGTGACTAAGATGTTGACTTTGTAAATAACCCTGAGGGTTCAACTTATTATTATTTTGTCACACCATGTGACTCAATTCATAACTCACCAGCTGGTAACCTCATTAACATGTAAAATGCAAAAACTTTACAAATTATTTTCCCCCACTTTTCTCCCCCCACCCCTTTTAGAGTCACTGAATTACTTATTTATTTAAAGATCATTTTATCCGGGGCTCTTACAACTCGTTACAACCCATACATCAACTGTATCAGCCATATTAGGACATATGTTGCCATCATTTTTTCCTAGACATTTACTTTCTATTGAGCCCTTGGGATCAGCTCCTCTTTTTTCCCCTCCCCTCCCAACCCTCGTGGTCCCTTGATAGATTATAGATTATTATTTTCATATCTCACACTGACCGCTGTCTCCCTTCCCCTCTGGTTTCTGTTGTTTTTCCCCCTGGAGGGGTGCGTGTGTGGTTATGTGCCATTCATTACAATCGGTACCCCTTTCCTCCCCACCTCTTCCCCCTACCCCCTCCCCTTTTGGTATCGTTATTCTCATTCCTGTTCCTGGGTTCCGTGTGTCGTGAGCTTTATCTCTTGCCTATACCTGTGTACATGTTCCGGTCCAGTCCAGAGTGGGAAGCAGCACTGGGGTCATGATAATGGGGCGTGAGGAAGCCTTAAGGAACCAGAGGTACATTGACTGATCCATCGGTGCTTTACTGCACCCTGATTGACTCATCCCGTCCCTGCAACCCCGCTGTGGGGGGATGTTCCTTTGTCTACAGATGGGCTTTGGGTCTCTGCTCTGACCCTCCTCATTCCCACCAATGTGTTTTGGTTTGTTTGTTTGTTGTTTGTTATGAATTTTCGGATGCCTGTTACCCAGTCCCGATGACACCTCATGATCGTACCGGCTGGTGTTGCCCACTTTTCTATACTTATCAGAATCGGAGGGAGGCTTATTAACAACCTGTCATACGAAGATGGCACGTCCTTGCTTGCTCAAAGTGAGAAGGACTTGAAGCACTTGCTGATGAAGATCAGGGATTGCAGCCTTCAGTGTGGATGACAACCAATGTAAGGAAATAAATCCTCACAACTGGTTCATTAGGTAACATCATGATAAATAGAGAAAAGATTGAAGTTGTCAAGGATTTCCTCTTGCTTGGATCCATAATCAATGCTCATGGCAGCAGCAGCCAATAAATCAATTGATGCAGTCTAACGGGTAAATCTGCTGCCCGTGACCTCTTCAAGGTGTTGAAAAGCAAAGGTGTTACTTTGAGGACTAAGATGTGCCTGACCCAAGCCATGGTATTTGCAATTGCCTCATATGTATGTGAAAATCAGACCTGAATAAGGAAGATCAACGAATTGATGCATTTGAAGTATGGTGCTGGTGGAGAATATTGAAAGCACCCTGGACTACCAAAAGAACAGGCAAACCTGTCTTGCAAGAAATACAGCCACGCAGTCAGGGTGCAGTGTAGCAATGATGAAACATACAACTTT
>NW_022106471.1:10111600-10126851 GCF_000313985.2 Echinops telfairi
GGACAGTGTAAGATATGACAAAATAATAATAATTTATAAATTATAAAGGGTTCATGATGGAGGGGGGAACGGGGAGGGAGGGGAAAAATAAGGAGTTGATACCAAGGACTCAAGGAGAAATCAAATGTTTTGAGAATAATCAGGGCAACAAATGTACAAATGTGCTTGACACAATGGATGTATGTATGGATTGTGATAAGAGTTATACGAGTCCCCAATAAAATGATTTTTTTTAAAAAGGAGAAAGAAAAAAAAGAAATACAGCCCGAAAACTTCTTAGAGGCAATGATTGCAAGACTTCTTCTCACGTACTTTGGACTTGTTATCAGGAGAGACCAGTCCCTGAAAAAGGACATCATGCTTGGTAAAGCAGAAGGGCAGTGAAAAAGAAGCATTGGCCCAGTGGCTGCAACAATGGGCTCAACACACAGTTGTGAGGATGGCGCCGTGCCAGGCCACGTGTCCTTCTGTTGCACGTAGGGCCATGAATGTCAGAAGCAACCTGATGCCACTAAGAACAATGACGTTTAAGGGGGCACTTTTTCTGAACAAAGGATCAAACTCTCAAACAGAAATTGCGCAGAAAACATACTATTTTCAAAGCTAGATAAGCATCACCTTGTTCGTTTTGTTTATTTGTTTTTTAATGACCACACCATTCCAGGAAACCGCCAATGACTGTTATTAGTTGCAGAATGGAACCGCTCCAGAAGGCTTTCCAAGCTGTGATCTTTCAGAAGCAGAATGCCAGGCCTGTCTTCGGAAGCCCTGCTGAGTGGATTCAAGGCAAAGGCTGTTGGCTAGTCATCAAGGGCTGGACTGTTTGCACCATCCAGAGGCACCTATCAAACTGATCAGACATATGCATTTTAGAAATAGACTTAAGAACCATCCCAACGACTGTTTGCATATATCAAAGCCATGGCCTTCTGTATTAGCTTGTTACTTGACTTACATTTGGAATTGTGCTGTTTTGTAATGTGCTTTTTCCACTTAGCAATTTATCCTGGACGTTTTCTCATCTCATTCTCTTAGATATATATATAATATCCCAATACATGAATATCATTATGCTAACCAATGCCCTATTTATGGATATTTGTATGGCTTTTTGTTGTTGTTGCTATTTATGAAAATGCTGCAATAAACATCTTGGCACATGTCTTGTGCCCTTGAACGATTATTTGTGTGGAATCAATTGCTTGAGGTAAGATGCTGAGTCGAACAGTCAGAATGTTTAGATTTCAATAGATTGTTTCCAAACAGTTCTCTCCCAAACAGTTGAAGCACTGTATATTCTTGTATAAATACAGCATCAGGGGAAGGTAGTGATTCGCAGACTCTTGTTTCTTAGGAACCTTCTTCAAAGGAAATTCTTTTCGGAATCCGGAATGAAAAGCAGGGAAGGGGCTCCGTTTGATGGAAGCAGGCACAGGGTGGAGCCCTGCAGCACCACCACAGAGCACCATGCAGTACACACCTCCCCTTTCTTCCTGTCTTAACACCATCTATTCTGAAATCTATGCGATCATTAGCATTTAAAACCTAAAAATTATTATAAAATCCCTGCATGATCTCCACTCTCAGCTATAATCTTCAGTAATGTAGTCTCTGTGTCCTACAGGTGTTTCTTTATCGGTTCCTCCCCACCCCATCCCCACCCTCACCCCCACCCACCCTTTACCGTGAGCATGTGATTGAGGCTGTATTCTTCCTTTTACCTAGCTAGAGTTCCAGTTTTGTCTGAATTGTTCTAAGTGTGTGAGGTCTAAACTTGCTGTGACTGATATCAACCTTTTCATGTTTTTGTTTCTTTTCATTTGAATGAGATGGGGGTCAAATGCAATCATGTATTCAAGTAATTGCATAAACAAACGGATCCACAAAGGTGCTGTAAAAATGGTGTGGGAGTGGTTTCTGGGCTTCCTCTGACCTCACAAGGTGGGAGAGAGCTGTCAGCAGCAGCTGCAGAAGCAGCCACTCAAAGCTGATTACTGTGAGTGATCAGATGTGGCTCTACCCGCTAGCCTTTTATTTAGTTAGTTTAAAAAACAAGGAGAACATTTATTAGGTCTCAAAAGGGACAAAGACACACACACATCCTCCAGATGAGGGAGGCTGTTGGTGCGAGGTCAACATGGCGTCCCTCGCGCTTTATACCAATTCTGACACCCACCATCCCTCCCTTGGCACTCTCTGCTTCTCTACTGTGCATTGCAACACCCACACAGAACTTATAGACAATACTCACAGGTATGGGTTTTTTCAGGGAAGTAACAGGTTATAGTTCAGGTTCAGGAACACCCAGGATACAATTCTTCAACCAAGAGAGCCTTTCTCAGGTATGTCCACTGATACACTTCTTTCTGACTCTCAGCTTTTTGGCCCAGGCAAGATTTACACAGTTCTTTTAACTCTGCCAATAAGTGCTCAGAGGCACCTCACTCTGCTAAGCAGCCTCCTGCCTTCTTGCTCCACCTGCCATCCCACTGTGCCATCTCCTGTTGTCTTCTGGTTTTGCTGCCTCAACACCATCACTTTGCTGCTGCTGTTTCTTGCCATCTGTCACCATCTCTGATATTGCAGCTCTCGATCTTTGGGACTAAGGAGGCTAAGCACAAGGATCTTAGGCCTACTGGGTGCTCTCAACTTCTAAGTCCTCTTCCTTGATGGTAGTGAGATTTCCCCTCTCCATCTCTGGAATGTTTCATTTAAAGCCTAATAGGTGGGGGGGTGGGGGGGAAGGGGAGAGGGGAAAAAAGAGGAACTGATACAAAGAGCTCAAATAGAAAGTAAATGTTTAGCAAATAATGAGAGCAACCTATGTACAAATATGCTTGATACACTTGATGTGTGGAATGTTATAAGAGCTGTAAGAGCCCCCAATAAAATGCAGTAAAAAAAAAGACCTAATAGGATGGGAAAACCGTCCGACTGCCACTTTAGGGGTCCATGGACCTTATGTGTATGGCTCTCAGCCCCACAAAGGGGGACTATGTACCTTATTTACATTATGAGCAATGCCCTTGGGGGACCACAAGAACATCACATTTGCATGATACTTCACAGCCACTTGGTGGGCCTTACAAATTTGATAGCCAATAAGATTGGGAGGAAGTAATTCACTGACCTCCATAGGTAGTGACTACCAACCATCCTGATCAGCAGTACTTTTCTTTACAACTAAATGACACCCACAAATAGTGGGCCCAGACACATAACGCTTGACATCGCGGGCTGACCAAGAACAGGGAAGATTTGCCTGCCCTGTGAGTATTTGCATAAAAACACTATAGCGCTCATGACTGTACAGTTAGAAATATAGTGAAATTGGTCAACACAGGAACCCGAATGGAATGAGAGGTGGATTGAGGTATGATTGTATAAAATACAGAAGGATAGGGGAGAAAAATTTGAAGAACGACCTAGGAATTATTGTGCTCAGTGACTCCAACGATTAAAAGGCTGACTCTCTTACTGGGTTTATCAGGCTTTAACAAATCTATTGTTTCCAGGGAAACGATGAAAGAAGACTGCATCAGCTGCTGAATGAAACATAAATGTCCAGGTGGGTTAAAGAGCCATTTGTCCAAGTTATCTTTGACAAGGGGTCCCCCCTCAGAGCTCTCATTCCAGGCAGAAGCTTCCGCAAGATTCCTCTAAACAGAGGCCCCCGCCTCCCTTAGTTTTCTAGGAGGAGGCTCAGTCTCTCGCTCGCTCGCTCGCTCTTTTTTCTCTAAACATTTTCATTTTATTCTGATTTTTATCAGATTGAAGAGAAATCACCCAAGGTTTATTTCAAGGTTGCTTCACATAGGCCTTCTAGTTGGGCTCGTTATTTTTAGCCAATCAGGTATTTCCCGTCTTTTCATAGTTTTATAATGCTTCTGAAAGCATTCAAATGTCCTGGTTCTTAGAGACAATGACAAAACATATTTAACCACCTAAACAGATCTTTAGCCTCAATCAGATGCTGAGTGGGCGAGAAGAAAATGCTCAACAGGAGAACATCCACGGAATGCTAGAATGATTTTATTCATCGAGTCAACAAATGTACGAGAGCCTATAAAAGCAATGGGCTAGCTGCTAGCCCATTTAACAACAAACACTCATTATGCCACATCTTTAGGCCAGGAAACCGCTTAGTTGATAAGGGCCTGGGTCTTTCCTGAGGCTGCAGTCAGACATTAGTTGGGATCGTAAGCGTCTGAATGCTTGGTTAGGGCTGGAGCACCAATCCACTGCCACAGTGGTTCTTCCCATTGTGCTTCCAGGTCTCAGTTCCTCGTCAAGTGGCCTTCCTCTTGAGTGTCCTCCTAACGTGCTGGCTGACTTCTCCCAGAGCAGACAGTCTCAGGACAACTGCCGGAAGGGAGCTCCGGTACTCATCTTTACCGCCTGCTCTCAGAAATGACTGCATCACTGTGCCTTATTTTGTTAGAACTATGTCACTAAAGCCAGCCACACCCCAAACAGAAGCCATCTCTCCCTCTTGAAGGAAGAAATTCCCCCCCCAAATAATAACTAAAAGAATGTATGGATGTATTCTGAAACGACTACCAATCCTAATGATTTGGAAAAGGATAGCAAGACGGTTCCACAACTCTGGGGATGTCATCGCGTCGCTGAATTATACAGGTAGACGTTGTGAGATGGCATGTGCTATGGGGAGTTTCAACACACAACAAACAAACACAGCCTGACCACCACCCTCCAATGAACCAGTTTTCAAGCTTGCTCGTCCTTCAAGCTACTGCTCCGGTCGCTTCATCTTTCAAGGCCACGCTTCTCAAAAGCGTCACCTCTTCTCACTTCCCTTACTTTTTCACCGCTGAGCCTTTGACGATGGACAGTGCAGATTCTGATCCTCGACCTGGGAACTGCGGTGGCGTGCGGTGTTCCACGCCTTCCAGAACATGGTCACAACCTACCTTTGCCTCTTGGCCTCCTCCAGTTGTCCTTGACTCCTTCAGGCTCCGCCCCAAACCCACCCTCTGCTTTCACCTCTCAGGCGGTACTAGAACAGCCTTCCTCCCCAAGAAGGGCCTCTCCTTCAGTTCTCATTCTCCCAGACTCGGCTCAAATGCCGTTTTCTCCCAGAAGGTTGGATTTCGCTAGCAGAAGCCTCCCCTCGTCCTCTGCCTCCCAGAGCTCAGGCGTTGTCCTCCTGACTGCCGCCCCCCACTTCACCGTTTTAGAACAGGTACCTCCTTGTATTCCTTTCGTTACCCCAACAAAACCTTGCTCATATTAAGTCTTTAATCTTTTTTGAATGAATTTACCTAAATCATTAAGATTTCATTTTACTCTCATCAAACGGTAAATTAAAGTCCCTCTCATCTCCAACTCTATTAGATTAATAACTCGAGCCAAGAGAGATTGCAGAAAGGTCTCGGCTGAAGGACAATGCCGTCTTCCTTCCTATTTTGTGAACAATTTTAGCAGACACACTCAAACGCATCATGATTCTTTTCCAAAATGGTTGGCTTCTGAGATGTGTTTGCTTATAGTATGTTTTACAATTCCTGGTCAACATGAAATTTCCATGGAAACAGATTGCAGGCACCGCAGAAGAAAGGAACTGAATTGTATTGAAGCCACATTTTGTTATCGCCACGGGGCCCTTGGTGCTCAGTATTTGCCGTGTTCAGGGAAACGATCATTTTACATCACCTGAGTAAAGACAAAATATTTCATGCTTTTTTTTGGTTTAAAAAAAGTTGAAATATTTTAATTAATCTCCTGACATAGTATAAAAAGGCCGTTTTAACATTTTAAAAACACACATTAATATATCAGCACATCACATTGCCCTTTTGCCCTGTGGCTAGTGCAGGAAAGGGAAAGCGGACATAAAGGATGCTGCCATCGGCCTGTAGATAAAGTGGTCTCTTCTGGCTCTCCTGGAGGTTTGCTGAGTCCAGAGTTACTCTCCTGCAATGGGCTTTGCTTTTGGTGAGAGCGCTTAATCACTGCACCACGGGGCTCCTTTCAATACAAACAGAGAGAAATACAATCGACTTTTTACAAGGCGGTTTTGTTAGCATACAATTGACATATCATGCAATTCAATCGCTCAGTTACATCAAGAAGAGCTGTACAATCATTACCACGATCAGACTTTAACTTTGTTTTTTCATCCTTGTATTTATCGTTATTAGCTCCTCCTTTTCCTCCCACCTCCCCTGCCATATCCCCAAGAAACCATTAATCCAGTTACTGTCTCTACAGACCAGTGGTTCTCAACCTTCCTAATGCCGCGACCCTTTCATACAGTTCCTCATGTGGTGGTGACCCCCCAACCATAACATTATTTTCATTGCTACTTCATCACTGTCATTTTGCCACTGTTATGAATCGGGCGACCCCTGTGAAAGGGTTGTTCACCGCCCCCACAGGGGTGGCAACCCACTGGCTGAGAACCACTGCTATAGATTGACCCACCCTGGATTTCCTATGCAGAAAAACATACTAAACAATAATGACAACAATAACAAAGTAAAGCAGAGAAAAACCTCAATAGGACAGACAGCAGGAACTATTACAAACTAAACATTTAAAAATGGGTCAAATGAGAGATCAAACGATAAAGTGCTAAATCTTAACCTAACTGCATCCGCAATAATCTGCTTTCCAGTGCATTCTGCACAATAGCAAGGCTGCTTGCATCCCTGGTCTGTGGTCAGAGGGGAGTCGCCGGATAACAATCCATGCGGAAAGACTGGAGCCTTTTGTGTGTGCCCCATACTCACACTTAACTAACTCACTAGTGCGAGCAGGCATTTGTGTTCTTTTCATTTTGGTAGAGTCCTTGGGATTTACGTCACAGAGAATCATGTCATGTTCAAATAGGGAAGGTTCTATTTTTTCCTTCCCAATCTGTATGCCTTTTACTGACATGTCTCAGCTTCCAGACAGATGTTTAAGAGCGGGTGGCTCATGATCTTCTCTTCTCTCTTTGCCATGAAAACCAACAACGTTCCAATGTGGCCTGAGAGAGAAATCAATCTCTTGAGATTTTAGAGCCATTTGTTACTACAAATCATTACACCACCCTGACTGATACATCCAGCACATACTTCGCTTCCTCTAACTTCCTGATTTCTCTTTTCTGCTTCCCTTTTATTCTTTGGTGTGTGGGTACTTAATCTCTCCTTCCTGTGCCTTTATATTTCACTCTTGAAAGTCCAAGTAACTAAAGAACTCAGAAGCTTGGAGCCTCGAAGGATTTTGCTCTTGTCCCAAAAAGGCCAGATAGAATCATGAGCATACAGCCTCCCAGATCAAACCAAAAATCAAACTCATTGCCATCAAGTCATTCTGATTCACCGTGACCCTATTGGACAGGCAGAATGGCCCATGTGGGTTTCCAAGACTGCATGGGAGTAGAAAGCCTCATCTTTCTCCGGCTGAGCTGGCTGGTGTTTTTGAACCACTGACCTTGAGGTTAGCAGCCCAACATGTAACCACGACACCAGCAGGGATCATGCCTCTCAGAGAGTATTGTAGAAACTTGAGAAGTAAACATTTCAACTGATTATTACATTTAACTAGGTTTGTTTATTAACTCTACAGTGAATACTTTTTTAAAAAATAGTGAATATTTTTAATAGCAAGTTAAATTTTTGTAACTCAACATTCTATTCTCTGTAACTATAACACACAAAATTTGAGGGGGAGTCTTTAAAAAAAATGTTAACACACTGCTTATCTAAAGAAAGATAGTGCCATCTAATAGGTCTTCTTGAATTCGCTTCCAAGTTTGCAAGGAAATAATTCCAATAGGTCCCCTATCACTTGTGAGTTTATTTAAGGTTCGGATTCTTGGGTTTCTTTCCTAGAGATCCCAGTTTGGGAGGTGTTAGGGAACCACTGAGTTAAATAACTGACTAACCAGTGTAACTGGAACAGAGATGTTTAGAACTCAACTCTCAAATTAGAGACCCAACTCCCTGGGGTTTTCTTTGTCGAAACAGGTCACCAGACCTTTCTTCCATGGTCCCACTGGGTGGGTTAGAGCAGCCAACCCTTAGATCAGTGGTCAAGCATACATCACCAGGGCTACTCTCTTTTACGATGGTTGTTAAGTAGCTGGTAGGTCCTTTCTAGTCAGTTCCGACTCGTTAGTGACCTTATGTACAACAGAACAAAACACTGCCTGGTTGTGTGTTAGCCTCACAATCCTTCCTATGTTAGAGCTCATTGTGGCAGCTGCTGTGTCGATGTAACTCATTGAGAGTCCTTCTATTTTCTGCTAATCCTCTGCTTTACCAAGTATGATGTCCTCTCCCGGGGACTGGCCACTCCTGATAACATGTCCAAAGGAGAAGAGGTCTCACCATCCTCACTTGTAAGGAGCATTTTGGCTGTACTTCTTTTAAGATAGATCTGTTCTTCTGGCAGTCCAGGGTCTGTTTAATAATCTCCAGGACTATAATTCAAATGCATCAATTCTTCTTTGATCTTCCTCATTCACGATCCAGCTTCACATGCACCTGGAGCGATGGAAAAGACCATGTTTTGGGTCAGGAGGTCAGGAGCATCTCAGTGACGTCTTTGTTATTTAACACTTTTTGCAGCAGATTTGCCCAATGCAATGTGTTGATTGATTCCTTAACTGCTGCTTCCATGGCTGTTGGTTTTGAATCCAAGTTAAATGAAATCCCGGCAAGTCTTATATTTTCTGCATTTATCTTGATGTTATTTATTTGTTCACTTGTAAGGACTTTTTCCCCCTTGATGTTGAGGGGTAATCTGCAGTCTTTGACCTTGATGTTGAAGGGTACCTCTGCAGTACCTCCCTCAATAACTGCTTCAAGTCCTCATTCCTTTCAGCAAGCAAAGTTGTGTCCACTGCATAACACTGATTGTTCATGAGCCTTCCTCCAATCCTTATGCCTCATTCTTCTTCAAAGAGTCCAGCTTTTCAGACTATTTGGTTGCCATGTAGATTGAATCAGTATTGTGAAAGGATACAACCCTACCATACTTTCCTGATTTTAAACCATGCAGTGTCCCCTTGTTCTAGTTTGTGTAGGTTCCTCATGAGGTCTCTCAGTGTTCTGGAACCTCCGCTTTTCCCAATGTGAGCCACAGTTGGTTGTGATCCACATAGTCAAATGCCTTTGTATGTTCGTGAAAGACAGGTGTGCATCTTTTGGTATTCTCTGCTCCCAGTCAAGATCTGATACCAGTAACGATATCTCTTGTCCCGTGTCCTCTTCTTAATCTGGCTTAAATTTTCTGGCAGCTTCTTGACAATGCATTGACGCAAACACGTTTGAATGGTCTCCAACAAAATTTTACTCGTAAGTGAAATTATGATATTGTTAGATAATCTCAGCTTTCTGTTGAGCTGTAACTTGTCTGGTGGCAAATGTGTGAAATATGTTCTTCTTCCTTTTAAAAAAATCATTTTATTGGGAGCTCTTACAACACTCCATACATCCATTGTGTCTTTAAGATACTCTCTAAATACAGGTGGAATATATTCAAGGTCTTATGTTTTGCTTTGATGCACTTGTTTAATTTTCTTCAGCTTCAGCTAGAACTTGCATATGAGCAACTGATGGTCTATTCCACAATTGGCCCCTGGCCTGATTTCGATGGATGGTATTGAGCTTCTCCATCATCCTTTTCCAAATTTTGTGTATTTTGTGTATTCCATCTGTCAGGTTCGACATGTGTACTCACCCTTTATGTCATTGAAACGTGGGCTTTGCATTGACTAAGTAAAATATAATCGCCTATGTTGTTTTTATTACTCGTCAGGAAGTTTGCGAGTGCCTGCCACAAGCACAACTCTTTCCATAAGAAACTTCTTGGCCACCGTCTTAGCTAAGAGCTATCCCTTGACTCTTATCTTGCCTTGCTTTCGTCTCCCACTGTGTAATGGACTAGAGACAGTGAAGCTGGCCAACACGAGGTCACAAATGGTGGCTAACACGATAGGATTCTTTCTCTCGGCAATTCAAATGAAGAAACATGAAGAAAACTTAGCTGGCAGAGAGAGATGACTGGGAAAATGACCCAAAGGGGAGTAGATATAGATCAAAAGAATAGCCAAATAATATTAAAAGTTGAACATTTTGAGCATTAAACATTTCCCAAATTCTGCAGCTAAAAGATGGACAAGATAACTTGATTCTAGAGATGGGTCTCTTGAGTTCTCTCTCCATGAGACTTGGCTGTGCTTTGATTCCTATTCTAGGATTCCAGTCATTCTTAGACCTCTATCCACTTGTTGGGCTTTGTAATATCCACTGACGAATATTACAAGGAGGGAAGCATGTTGTGCAGACATCACAAAACCTATTTCCAAACCAGTTTTTTTAATCATCCCAAACAGAACCTCTCAGTTACTTCCTCTAATCAATTTTGTCTTTCTTGTGGTTGCTGCTCTTAGGTGCCATCAAAGTGGTCCCGATGGGGGAGGGGAAAAAAGAGGAGCTGATGCCACGGGCTCAATAAAAAGTAAATGTCTAGAAAAGAATGATGGCAACAGATGTACAAATATGCTTGCTACAACTGATGTATGGATTGTTATAAGAATTGTAAGATCCCCCAAGAAATTATCTTTTAATAAAAACAATCCAAAAGAGCACCAAAAAAAAAGTCCCTATACACAGTGACTCTATGTACAACAGAATGAAATACTGCCCGGTCACGGGCCAGCCTTACAATCATGATGGCATTTATTTATTTATTCATTTATTCGTTCATTTAACAGTCATGATGGCATTTAAACAAATTGTCGCAGCCACTGTGTCAAATGATCTCATGGAGGGTTTTTGTTTTCTCTTTTTGGCTGGCACTTTACAAAACATGATGTTCTCTAGGAACCAGTCCCTCCTGATAACGTGTCCCAAGCATGTGAAACAAAGTCTAATTATCTTGGTTGCTAAGGAACATTCTGATTGCATGTCTTCCAAGACAGGTTTGCTTTTCATCTCTCTGGATTTTCCTCTTCTACATAATCCATATAAGTAGGCAATATTTATCCTTTCAGTCTGGCTTATTTCAGTTAGTGTAGTGGCTTCGAGGTTCAACCATGTTGTAGCAGGTATCAGAATTGTATGGATAAGCCTGTTGATGAGCACATGGGTTCTTTCCATCTTTTGGCTACTGTGAATAATGCAGCAATGAACATTGGTGTACAACTATCTCTGTAAGTGCTTTGTTTCAACCTTTTGGCGTTTATACCTGGAAACGTCATGCTGGGTCTTATGGTACATTGAGAGCCCTGATGGAGGAGTTAGTTATAAATTGGGCTGGGGTTTGAACTCACCAGCCACTCTGCATGAAAAAGACGAAGTTTTTTGCTCCCATAAGATTTACAGCATTGGAAACCCTAGGGAGCAGTTCTATTCTGCTGAGTCAGAACCAATTTGATAGCAATGATTTTGGGGTATGGTACATTTATGGAACCCTGGTAACAACACTAAATTGCTCAGTGCTAATTGAAAGATGGGTGGTTCAAACCCATCAATTACTCTGGGGCTCTATGTGGCAATCTGCTCCCCCAAAGATTTACAGCTTCGGACCAACTAGGGGGCAATTCTACTCTGTCCTCTACAGTTGCTATGCGTTGAAATCGACTCAGTGGCAATGAGTTTGGGTTTGGGTACGGTATAGTTGCCTTTTTGAGGAATGGACAAACTGTTTTCCAGAGTAACTGCACCATTTCTTATTCCCACCAGCAATAGATGAGGATTCCAATTTGTCTACGTCCTAATCAACACTTAATCACCCCCACCCTTTATTTTTAAATTATAGCCATCCTAGCAGGCATGAAATGGTATCTCACTGTAGTTTCGATTTGCACGTTCCTAATGACTACATGACTGATGGCATAGTGCTTACACGTTGGGCTGCTAACCACAAGGTCTACAGTTCAAAACAAGTCCCTCCACAAGAGAAAGATGAAGCTTTCTACTCCCATGAAAGAGGTAAGGTCTCAGAATCCCACAGGGGCAGTTCTATTCTGCCCTGTGCGGCCACTAGAGTTGGAATCAACTTGATGGCAGTGAGTTTTAGTGAGAACGACTAATGATGTTGAGTATTATTTCATATGCAAATTTGCATGTCTCCTTTGAAATATAGGTCTGTTCAAGTCCTTGACCCATTTTTAAAATTGGGTCATTCTTGTTGTTGGTAGTGAGTTGCAAGAGTTCTCCGGAAATGAAACCCTTATCAGAGCTACGACTTACAATTTATTCTCCCATTCTATGAGTTGTCTTTACACTTTCTTGATAATATCTTCAGATGCACAATTATTTTTATTATTGATGAAATCTAATTGATCAGTTTTGACTTTTGCTCCCATATTTTTTGTGTCATACTCCTATCTAAGAAGCCACTGCTAAATCTAAGGTCATGAAGATTTACCCCTATGTTTTCTCCAAAAAGTTTTATGATTATTGGTTTTGTATTGGAGTCTCTGGGAGAAAAATGGGACTTTCTACTCCCATTAACAGTTACAGTCTCGGTAACTCACAGGGGCAGTTAGTCCTATTCTGTCCCATAGGGTCACTGAGTCAGCATCGACTCAATGGCAGGGAGTTTGATTTGGTTTTTATTGATGCCGTTTCTGGAAGGCATCGAAGGTTAAATGCTCAACCACTGGCTTAAAACGTTGGTGAACCCACCCAGAGGCACCTCAGAAAACAGGACTGGGAATCCCCTCAGAAGACAGGCCCGGGTATCCCCTCAGAAGACAGGACTGGGAATCTACTTCCAAAAGATCCCAGGCTTGAAAAACATGTGGACCAATTCTGCTCTGCCCACATGGTGTTGCCGTAAACTGGAACTCACTTCATGGCAACTAGCAACAGCAGCTTTTGCATTTAGGTTGCTGACCCACAGTGCATGAGTGTTTGTACATGCTGTGAGATGGGGTTCATGTGCTCGACACAATTGATGTATGTATGGATTGTGATAAGAGTTGTATGAGCCCCCAATAAAATGACTTAAAAAAATAAAGATATACAGTCACAGAATCCCACAGGGTAGAAACCATGTCTTTTGGGTCACTGTGTTGCAATCGACTTGATGGCAATGAGGGTTTTGTTTATTTGTTTGAAAAGATTTTCTCAGAAGTCATGAGTTTGTTTGGACTTTTTTTTTTTTTGAAGGTTAAGATAGGTGTACCACAGAGAAAACTTGTCTGCAGCCATCCACTGATCAGACATGTTCAAACACGTTTTGTTTGAAATAAATCCATGCACATGTGAACTGAAAACCAAGTAATACTTTTCAAATTATCCTTGTAAAATTCCCAATCCATGAGAAGGAATACATCTTTCTATTTATTTTGGCCTTCTTTATTTTAGTAATGTTTTAATCTTCAGTACACAAGTCATTCACATCCCCGAATAAAGTTAATCCCATGGATTTATTCAGATGGTATTTTATAGGGATTTGCTTTCTTAGGTTCTCTTGTAGATTGTTCACGGCTAGTGTACAGAAATACAGTTTTTGAGTGTAGACCCTGTTCCTTTGTGGAATTCACTTCCGGTAGCTTTCTCGTGAATTTGGGGGATTTTTCTACCTGCAGAATAATGCTTACTTTTATTAGAGCAGTTTTACATTTACAGAAAGTGGGTCCATTGTACACAGGATCACTGTTGAGTCACTGGGTTCCAACTCCACATAACCTAATAAACCTTTAGGGCAGCGGTTCTCCTGTGGGTTACGACCCCTCTGGAGGATCGAACGACCCTTTCACAGGGGTCACCCGATTCATAACAGTAGCAAAATGACAGTGATGAAGTAGCAACGAAGATAATTTTATGGTTGGGGGGGTGGGTACCACCACATGAGGAACTGTATGAAAGGGTCGCCGCATTAGGAAGGTTGAGAACCACTGCTTTAGGGACAGCCAGTGCCACTGTCCCTTCCTTCCCACAGAGCAGCTCATGGGTTTGAACCACCAACTTATGGGTTAACAACGGAGCGCGCTTAATCACTGCACCACCGGGTCGTTACAGTCAGTCACTAGAAAAGCGATCCACCCCACTGAGCCTCTGTGTAATTCACACAAGTCCCCAGCACCGCCCATCTCCAGGGGCCGTTAACCGGGGATGCTGGCTGGGGGGGTCCTCGAGCCGCGCCCCCGCCGGCTCCGCGGGGAGCGCCCGCAGCTGGGCCTCCGACCTGCGTGCACTCGATTCCTCCTCTGCCCGGCCCCCGCCCCCGCAGGTCCACGCCCGCGGTGGGCGTGTCCTCGGAGGAAAGCCTCGCTCCAGTCCTAGGGCCTGAGGATGGCAGAGACAAAGATGAACCCGCGCTCTTCCCCAGCTCAGTCCTCACTGCGCTCGTCCTCGCCCCAGCGCTGGCGAGTCGGGAAGAAGGGCCGGCGCCTGGAACCTCTGCGCACGCGCGTGGGCGCCCTCCCTCCGCTCCGCCCCGCCCACGTCAGCCCCGCCCTACGCACGTCAGGCCCGCCCCACGCACGTCAGCCACGCTCCCGCCCCCGCGCGCTCAGTCCGAGGGACGGCCCCCGCGCTTCCGCTTGTCTCCGGGCTGCCGGTCGGGGTACAGCGGCCAGCTGACAGACCCTCGTCAACGCGTCCCCGGGGCGTTCCGCAGGTGGCCACCCATAGCTATATCCAGCCTCCCTGGCGGATCCTGGAAGCCCTGGTTGGGTGAGCGGGCAGCAGAAAAGGCTGTTATCCTTTTCCGTGAGGAAAGCACGCACGCGCACACTCCTTCCCATGCCTACCCCACCCCCCACGTGCATCGCAGGACAGATGTGCCCTAGACCGTGCTCATGTTCACGGGGGTGTGTTCAAGGGCAATTCGTTTTTCTTAACAGTGACATTGCCTGCGAAGGAAATCGAGGCAGCTCACCTCCCAGGATTCCCGGGGCCCCTGCGGGCCCGTTTCCGCCGCCGCCCCGCTCCTCAGGTTGGGCGTCGGGCAGGGCGGTCCCTGGGCGCCCAGAGCCGGAGCTGCACCCACGCCCCTCTTCCCGTTGCAAGTCAGTACTTTGCTTCCCCCGCCCCCCTGATTGCAAGAAAAACACACGATTAAAAACAAGACAGACAAGCTCCCTGTAAACTGTCTACGGTACATACAGACAGAAAGAAAAAACCCCAAACGACGCTGTAACATTGCTGTATGAATTTACAGGCTTGTTCGTACATAACGACGTCTGCTTTTAAAATTTTTTTAAAGGGGCTTATACAAATCTTATCACAATCCATACGCACATCAATTGTGTAAAGCACATTTGTACATTCATTGCCCTC
>NW_022106471.1:10127023-10144482 GCF_000313985.2 Echinops telfairi
TCCCCCAGGGAGGAGGTCACAGACAGTTCCTTGTAATCAGTTCCCTCTTTCCTACCCACTCTCCCTCTACTCTCCCTGTTTCGCCACTCACACCACTGGTCCTGTAAGGCTCATCTGCCCTGGATTCCCTGTATTTTCAGTTACTATCTGTACGAGTGTATATCCTCTGGTCTAGCCAGACTTGCAAGGTCGAATTCGAGTCATGGTAGTGGGTGAGCATATATTCAATATTGTCTCGACGTTTTCAAGTAAATTCTTACAAATTACATAGTTTTAGGGGCTACATTTAGAACATACGGTGCTTTGGTGGCACTGTGGGTTGGGCGTTGGGCTGCTGATCCCAAGGTGGGAGGTTCAGACCTGCCGCTTGGAGGAAGAAAGATGAGACTGCTCTTCATAGAGATTTACAGTCTTAAACCCTGCGTAGGGTCTCTATAAGTCAGAATCAACTTGATGGCACTGAGTTTTGATGGGCATAATAACTTATTTTAAAAATCCCTAAATTATTGAATTTTCAGAGTATTTACAGTTTTTCACTTCTACAGAAATTATGTATATTTTATATATAAATCTGGATTTATTCCTGTATAACAGATTCATAGAAATGTAACTGTTGGATCAAAAAGAATGCAAATTTATAAGATTATGGGTGATGTTAAAAGACTTGCCTAGAAAGATATTTACAGAGTGTCATATCCTTGCTAATCCTGAGTATTGTCAAGCTACCTGGTTTTTATCGTAGTTTCTTAAAAAGGCTCTGATTTTAATCTGCTTTTGTTGCCCAAGTATAAAGCCAAATAGGACCATATATTTATTTTGTCAAGCCTGTATGCTGAATTATATGAAGAAGAATTCGGCATCAGGATAGGAGGAAGGCTTATTAACAACCTATGATACGCAGATGACACAACCTTGCTTGCTAAAAGTAAAGAGGACTTGAAGCACTTGCTGATGAAGATCAAGGATTGTGGCCCAATGTAAAGTAGACCAAAATCCTCACAACTGGACGAATAGGTAACATCATGGTAACTGGAGACAAGATTGAGGATGTCAAGGATTTTGTCTTTCTTGTAGAGATCA
This sequence comes from Echinops telfairi, assembly GCF_000313985.2. Lineage (NCBI taxonomy): Eukaryota > Metazoa > Chordata > Mammalia > Afrosoricida > Tenrecidae > Echinops > Echinops telfairi. The sequence continues at coordinate 10,128,104 of NW_022106471.1, forward strand.
AAGACGGATCACATTGGGTAAATGTGCTACACAAGCCCTCTTCCAAGTGTTGAAAAGTAAGGATGTTACTTTGAAAACTAAAGTACGCCTGACCCAAGCCGTGGTGTTTTCCATCGCCTCATGTGCATGTGAAAGTTGGACATGGAATAGGGAAGACCCAAGAAGAATCGATGCATTTGAATTGTGGTGCTGGAGCAGAAAGTACTATGAACTGCCAATGGGACAAACTGATCTAGCTTGGGAAAAGTATGGCCAGGGTGCTCCTCAGAGGCAAGGATGGGGAGACATTGTCTTACATGCTTTAGACTTATTGTCAGAAGAGACCAGGCTCTGGAGAAGGACTTCATGCTTGGTAAAGTAGGGGGGCAGCAAAAAATAGGAAAGTCTTCAACAAGATAGATAGCTGCAACAATGGCCTCAAGCATGGGAACAGGGCGATGGGAAGGCGATGGTTCCTTCCGTTGTGCTCAGAGTTGCTGTGGGTCAGAACTTTCTCGATGACCCCTAGCATGCATGACATTCGTGTGAATTGCCGAACCCTTACTGCTGCCTATTTTAAAATGGGAGTACTCCTTTTTTCCACCACCCATCTGTGTCTGTCTTGAGGCAGTGGCTTCTGTGTTGCCGTGATGCTGCAAGTTATGCCGTTGGTTTTTCAAATACCAGAGGGTCACCCATGGTGGGTAGCTTTCAGTGGAGGTTCCAGAGTAAGACAGACCAAGAAGAAATGCCTGGAAAGCTACTGCTATAAAACAGGCCAATGAAACTCTTGGGGATCTCAGAATATTGTTGGAGACTGCATAGGCACTGGATGCTTTCGAATGAGACGACAGGAGGGGTTGATCTTGGAGAAGGACCTCTTGGTTGATAAAGTGGAGGCTTAGTGAGGTGGGGAAGCCCTCGTTGAGATGGATTGCTGCAACGGCCACAACAAAGAACCCAAACATACCAACCGTCATGACGATACCCAGGGCTGGGCAACGCTTTGTTCTGTTTGTGGCCACCGTGGGTTGAAGATGATTCCTGGAAACTAGCAGCGAAAACAAGACCCAAGTGATTGTGTGTATTAGAAATACTAACCTTTGAATGAGCTATAATTACAAGGCCCGTCCCCTGGAGGGACTATTTCTATGCATGCCTATCTATCATGTTTTCCTTTATGTTTCTGGCTTTGGTGTTATGTTGACCTAGCTGTGTTTTCTTTTAGTGTTTTTAGGTGCATGTCAATATGTAACTAATTTGATTTCACTTTATTTAACTTCTTTATAAGAAGTAAGGAAAAAAAATTCAGCTTAATTTATGTTCTCCCAAGTGACTTACTAGTTTCCCCACACCATTATTCAACTGTCAGTCTTCCCTTCTGATGTAAAATTCTGTCTTTGTAAAACTCTTAAGTATCTGTAGATACTTTTCTGTTCCATTGATTTACCTGTACTGGATAGTAATGTTGTTTTAATTAATATAGCTTTAAAATATTTTTGTAGTTCTGATAATATACATCCCCATTTAATAGTTTTCTTTTTCAGAGCGCTTCTTTAAAATGGCCTTTACAAAATATATTTGATACATATAAGAGACAATGTTGGAGCATATGTCTGATAAAAAGCACAACAGTATTAAACTAACCCCCACTCTAAGACACAGAACAGTCCCAGTAATTTGCATCAATGGATGCCTCTCTATTCTCCTTACCATCTACACCAAAGATATGCTATTTCTCCCATGGGTAACTTTAAATCCATTTTGTCATGCTAAAAAAAGAGTTGTGGTTTTTATTGGAATTGTATTAACTAGGGGAAATGAACATCTTTACAAAAGTAAAATACTTATTTCTTTTTAACCAAATGCTTTATTTGCTAAGGAGCCCTGCTGGCACAGTGTGCTAGGCACTGAGTTACTAACCACAAGGGGGCAGTTCAAACCCACCAGCTGCTCCAAAGGTGAGGGATGAGGCTGCCTACTCTTACAAAGATTTGCAATTATGGAAACTATGAGGTTTCCACTTGAGTTCTACTATAGGGTAGCTCTGAATTGGAATCAACTCGATAACCTTGGGTTTAGGTTTGTTTGCATTAATTCACTTAATCCACACAACTCTGTTACTGCCATGGACATTCTACAGACAAGAAAAGTCAGACACAAAGCGATTGAAAGAATTGGCCAACATGAAGCAGCAAGTGGCAAGGCCAAGGTCAAATGCAGGCAGTATGACCCCAGGGCCTGTGATGTTCATACTTTTTTTGATTGCCTCTCTACCCCATGAAACTTGTTTATCCATAATGGACATGCCAGTTCATTTGGGTCCTCGCCCTGTCCCTTTCCAACTTGCACCGGTAACCCTTTGACTGCCAATGCCTCTCCCCTTGCCCTGCCATAGCTGATTGGAGCAGGGGTAGGTGGAAACCTGATTGAAGCGAAGCTAAGTTCTCCCTTCCAGAAATGTTGTGTTCATTTTTGCTGGTCTCCTGACCTAGAAAGTGATGGCACAAAGGCACAGCTGAGAGACACATCTGACCCACATGCAGCCGCAAAAGCACAAGCAGAGGCAGAGAAGCAGCCATCTGGGGTTCTGGGACTTTCTGAGCCTTGGCTTGCTCTACTGCCTCCTCTGCCCTTGGGGGGTCTTCCTTCAAACAAACTCCTCTTTCAGCTGAAACTGGCATGAGCGAGCTCTCTTCTGCTGGAATCCAAATAGGCTGTCTAAAACGGGGTGGCACTCTTTGTATCCAAGTTTTCCAGTAGCTTTTTCTTCCCAGAGATCCTGAACGGTATTTCTTGTGCAGATCATCCCTGAATGTTTTGGGTAGTATTTTTTGCTAATAATGAGAAAATCTGTTTATTGCTGTCCCCTTTGCATCTTATTCTGCTTTTCTTGGCTGAGGTTGCCAATGCCAGTGGCTGGTCAGTGTGGTGATAGTCTTTCAAATGTGATTCAAGAGCGTATGTTTCCTACTAGACACACTAATTTTAGGGCTTCTATACTTTCCATTGTTCTGGTGATGATTCATGGGAAGATGACGATCGATGATTCATCTGATGGAAATGAGCCACATCTCAGAGGTATAGAATTTTCCCCAACCCGATTTTAAAAGAAAGCCTTTGGTATGGTTAGACAGTTCCAACAATATCTAACCAACACTCAAACATCAAAGTAAAACCATATCCATTTTTGTATCCATTTTTTTGAGGTAAGAAACAAGAGAGAACATTATTTGTATAAATACTTGGAATACAATAGAAAGAAGAAAATAAATGGATACCTCTTAATTCAGACACATAATCTATATCTTTTTGGACATATTTGTTACAGAACAAAACTTGGGGTTTGGGTCAGGCAGACAGTGCACATGTCATATTTTCTGTCACATCTCGGGGTCTGGAGCAGCATCGTGTAATCAAATGCATTAGTATTTATGCAACAAGTGTGCCAGTATTAGCTCTCAATAGGATAAATCAAGGCTGGAGTAGCCACACATTTAGACCATGGTTGGGAGGCCTGTGGTCCAGTGGTTCAGTGCTCGGTTACTGACCGAAGCATTAGCAATTAGACTCACCTAGAAGCTGCAGGAGAAAAACCTGCTCATCTGATCCTGTAAAGCAGTGGTTCTCAACCTTCCTAATGCCACGACCCTTTAATACAGTTCCTCATGTTGTGGCAACCCCCCAACCATAAAGTTATTTTTGTTACTATTTCATAACTGTCATTTTGCTATTGTTAAGAATTGGGTGACCCCTGTGAAAGGGTCGTTTGACCCCCAAAGGGGGCCTGACCCACAGGTTGAGAACCGCTGCTGTAAAGGGCACAGCCTAGAAACCCTATGAGGCAGTTCCGCTTTTTCACGTGGGGCTGCTGTTTATTGAAAGTCAACTAGGTACCTGACAACAGCAGAGCTGCATGCAAATGCATTCAGATTTCAACACCCACCTCCAGCCAGCTCTGGAGGTCAAAGAGTTCTTTGAATTTCTAGCTGTGCTAGATAATCTTGTGGTTTTAGGTGTTTAGTCTGAAGAACAAAATACAGTCTTTGAACTAGTTATTGAAAAAAAAATACTGTAAAAAAAAAAAAGAAAGAAAAAAAATGCTGTAAGAGTGATGGGTCAAACGCTGATCAACCTGCATTCTTGACCTTTGCTGTCAGTCCTCATTCCAGTGTGCGGGCTTTGGGTGGGAAGGGATTGCAAGGAACACGAATACTTCCTAGAAATTCTTAACATAAAACAGCAACAACAACAAACACCTGGCAGGTTTTCCTTAGATCTGTGAAGAGGTCAGTGACCTGATATTTTAATGTTTAAAACTTAGTACATAAGAGCATTCACTGGCATGTATTGATGGTGCTACAGTAGTCTTTTAATGTCATGAAATCGAGGAAGTTATTCAGTCATTTATCTTGAGCGCTGGCCGCATGGGACTCTGTGCTAGCTGCTGAGGGGACAGACAGCCCAGTGAGAAACACCTGCATAGGACGCTGTGGTGTCAGGAAATAAGTCAGGTGGGTAGGTGCGGTGTGCTGTGGAGCACCACTGTTCCACAGTGATGGAGGACTGAAATGTCAGAGGTTAGGAAGTAAAGGGGGAGGACAGCGAAAACGTTCTAGTCAGTGTTCTCTTGCAATGTGGTCCATGGTGGAGAATTTCAAATTCTCGTGGCATCGCAACCTCTGGAAGTGTGGTCCAGGGAACAGCGGCATGGGTATTACTGGGGAACCTGCCAGATGTGCTGCTGCTTGGACTCTACCCTAGACTTACAAGTCAAGAAATCTAGGATGGGCCCCCAAACCCATTTTAATAGGCCCAACTCTCCAGTTGATTTCTGATGCGCACGCAGGCAGGTCGGAGGGCCACTACTATAAATAGAAATGTGAAATGTGCAAACAAACTGGACCAAATTCACAAATGGCAAGATGGCTCGAATGTTTCCATGGCCGAATCGTGGGGTGGGAGGAGCCAAGAGGGGGTGGCAGCAGTGAAGCATGCGTCTGGAAGGGGACCTGCTTCGCAGGCCATGTGAACAACTTTGGGCTTAGGCTGGAAGCTGAGTTCCGGATCTTCTGCCTGGTTCACTCGTCCTCCATCTTTTCCTTTCCTAAGAACAGCAGCCCCATGCTGCCCTGGCCCAGGCTCAAACCTGGGGACCATTCTGGCTGCCTCGCTTGCTTTCACCACCCCCACTCTCACCCCCACCCCCATCAGGCTGGGACATCAGACAGAACCTGCGTCTCCTTACCTCCTCCTCTGACAAAGGAATGGCCCAGCCACCATCATCACTTGCCGGAGTTAATTGTGGCAACTGCATGATTGGCTATTCCCCTCTACCCAAAGGAGCCCAGGTGGAAAAAGTAAATCCTCAGCTGCTAACCCAAAGGTTTGTGGTTTGAGCCCAGCAGCCGCTCTGTAGGAGGAACCCCCACCCCTGAGGATCTGCTCTCGTGAAAATTGCAGACTGGCAAACCCTGTGGTGCAGTTCTGGAGTATCCTCAAGGTCGGTCAGGGTTGATTTGATGTCACACAGCAATTATCTGGATCAGGAGCCCAGAGGCTTTACTGCCATCCTTAGCAGATAAGCAGAAACAAATGAGGACAAGTCATGGAGAGAGTCCTGCTTAAAGGTTGCTTAAGCAGAGGGAAGTTATTTCAAAGACCTAAGAATCCTGGGTGTCTCTGGGAACCCACAAACAAGTAGGACTGGGTCAAGGTCTTGGGAAGAGCCCAGGAAATGGCGAGCCATCAGAAAATGGGCAGGATGATCTGCCAAAAGGCAGACTACCCATGGTGCACACGGTATATGTTTGGGTTGCTACAGGTAAGATGTTTTCCAGAAATGTACAACAGCGCTCTATAGCTACGAGCGACGTACAAAAGTAAAGACTTCCTACAATTTAAAAAGCAGCAGCAGCACCAGCCCGAGTCTGAAGATTGGATTTTTGTTCATTTGATAAAGTGTTTTGGAAACTTCTAGGGTTGATGGATATGGTCAATCTGTTTATTATCTTGATTGTGGTGTTGGTTTCACAGATGTATAGTTAGGTCAGAACTTAACAAATTATATACTTTCTATACCTGCGATTTATTGTATGCCAGGTAGATGTCTATAAAACCGTTTTAACACTTGTAAGGAGTGACCACAATATTGCTGGCACTGGGGTAGGCTTCTAGATCACAAAAATGGCGTTGCCAGGACCCCAGCCCTGGGAGAGCCTCGGGCCTAGTGCTCAGCTGAGTCTTGGGGGCCCAGACATCCGAGCAAAGGCAGGAGGCGAGGTGTCAGGAGTACAGTTCACAGTCAGAGGAGGTGATGATAAGATGACGGCCTGCACAACTTTGAACAGTGTTTCAGCAGAAATTTGTGATTTTTTTATTAGTTGGGATGTAATACATAGAACATATCATTCCCTCTTTCAATCACGCCAAGTAGAATTGTACAATTGCAACCACAATCAGTTTCCAACCATCCTTTTTCTACATGGACTCCTTGACATTGTCTCCCTTTTATTTCCCCCCACCACCACTACTGTTCCCCTTCCCTCCGAACCCCTTATTCTACTTGCTGTCCCTGTGGGTCCATTAATCTGGGGTTTCATATACCAAAAAATGGAAAAGCATATAGCACAGCTAGAAGTTATGATTTTTAGTTAAAAAAATATTCTTAGGCAGCAGTCTGTATAAGATATGAAAATAATAATTTATAGTTTATCAAAGGGTCACGAGGGTGGGAGGGTAGGGTAGGGAGGCAAAAAAGAGGAGCTGATACCAAGGGCTCAAGTAGAAAAAAAATGTTTTGAAAATGATGATGGAAACAAATGTGCTTGATACAATGGGTGTATGGATTGTTATAAGAGCTGTAAGAGCCCCCAATAAAATGATCTATATTAAAAAATCTTGTAATTTAACACCTAAGCCAAACTTTTTTCATGAGCCCAATTTACATGTATCAATATACCTACAAAGCTAAAACTTTCTGCTAATTTACTTTGTGAGGCTTTAAATGAGGTAGAATCAGGTGAAATGAAACCAAAAAATACTGGTTGGCATATGAATCATTATAAACCTTCCATATGGGATATGTGGCAGTAAATTCAAATTTATTCATTCATTTATACACTCAAAACTATTTTGATGGGCATCTATTATGAGCTAGGCACTTTGCTGGAGACTAACTACTCGCTTTCTATGTTGAATCTACACTAAACATAATTTACATCTTCTTTAGCTTTAGTTCTTAACAGATGACATGCTAAAAATTCTTCATATACTGATTTAAAGTTAAACATCCAAGAATCCAACGTTTCTTTAATAAACCCATGCATTTATTTTATATGTATTTTCTTAAAGAACTTCTGTCAACATACTAATTATTGATCTTATAAACTATACAAAGCCATATTATTATAGCTTGGTATGGTCTATTTGAGCAATTTAAGCAATAAAAATATTTCTGGAACTATAAATGGAAGCTGAGAAGAAACGCATCTTAATTGACCACTTAAAACATTCCAGATCCTTTCCTAAATTATTATCTCCTTTACACCTTACAATAATAATAATATCCTTATCTGATTGCCACATGTTAGGGAAGTTAGATAAATTTCCCAGGACAAGTAGTAGGTAGTGCGGTGAAGATTTGTGTCTAAGTCTTCAGATTCTTCCATCAACAGGTTTTTTTCTGTATATATTGAGTGCCTACTGAGCGCAGACATTAAAGACATAAGAAATTGGGATGTGCAGATTTGCGCTGCCAGTCCCGTAAGACCAAGAGCAGAGACTGGGATTGAATCTTTTCATAAGCACTTTATTGAGATGTCAGTGATCTGAGACGGTGATGGGTAATGATCCTAATCTACCATTTGAACAGCTCATCCCAAGCCAATAGTTCCTACAGTGTAGAGGAGGAATGGAGAGGGGCTGAGGTCATATTTTGTGTAGGGGTGAAGTTGACTTGCCCCCCAAGTTCTTGTACGTCTCTCAGTGTTCATTCTGCTTGTGTTCATAGCTCCTGGAATTCAGATGTCATCTGAGAGAAGACCTTTAAGGTTTATGAGTCAACTGAGACTATGTGCTGAATTCACTTCCTCCATTCCATTGGTTACTTTTAAGAAAAGGTAAGTTACAGTGGGTAGGATTAATTCTCACAGTCCCTTCACATGTAGATGCATAAGGCCCAGCATCTTCCCTCTAGAAGTTTAGAATCCACCCCATCAGCTATAGACGTTAGCAAATAATTGAACCAGATTCGGAAAATGTGTGTGTACTGGAGTCTGAGAGAAGCTGCAGCATGGAGTGGACATCACATGTAGCTTCAAGCCCTCAGTTCGCACACATACATACACACACACACACACACACACACACACACACACAAATACCAAACTCACTGCTGTCAAGCCAATTCTGACTCGTGGTGACCCTATGGGACAGGGTATAAGTGCCCCTGACTTTGAGACTGTAACACTTGATGGAAGTGGAAAGCCCCTCTTTCCCCCGAGGAGCTGACTAGTGCTTTCAAACTTCTGACGGCGCAGACAACACATAGCCCCTCCACCAGGGCTTCTGCACACACACACATATGTGTTTTAAGCACTGTGGTACTTTTATATAAGTACTTTTCAAACATTAGGTTGTTTATCACATTAAATTCTTTAAATATATTAATGTATGTAATTCCTGTTTAACAACCCTGTGAGGTATTAGATACTATTATAACCCCATTTGCATCACTTAAATAACTTGCCCAAAGTCACAGGATGACTAACTAACCGAGTTGAGATTCAAATATAAGTAGACTGGCTCTAGAGTCTGTGAAAGATTGTGCTACTTTCAAGCCTTTTTACACTCAGGAAATGCAGTGTCAGCAACTGGGGCATTGGTCAACCAAGACAACAAGGAATACAACTAGCAAGTAGACCGAACACGCCTCATTGATTCCTCTCTTTCTAGATCTTTCTACCCAAATAGGCAATGCATAACCAGTAGCTTCTTGGTGAACTTGTAATTAGATCAAGGGGAATTAACTGGTTGATCTTAAAGGCTTGATGATTCCAATTCCACTATGGGGTACCACTATATCTGTGGTGACCGTTTTCCTGAACCACACTGAAGGCACGTTGCTTCTTTGACTCTTTATTACCTTTTTAAAGCTTACAATGCTGATCAACCCTCCTAGAGGTTTAAATAGTCTTTCTTTAGATAATGTATCAGCCAGCACTGTTTGGGTCGCAAGTGATAGAGCACTGGCATACAACGAAGATGTTTGACACGTGTTTCTGCCAAGTGAAGAGGTAGAGTTGGCTTCTCCTGTCTACTGACTCAAATGAAACCTTCCTTCAGGTTTCTCTTTATCTGTGGCCCCTAACCTCACACAGAGGGGGCCTGGGGGGTGGGGGTGGCGACAGCATATGAGGATCCATCTACAAGGCAGGGAACATCAAGAAATATCAAGCGAAAATACAGGGAATCCAGGATGGATGAGCCCTATAGGACCAGTGGTGTGAGTGGCAAAACAGGGAGGGTAAAGGGAGAATGGGTAGGAAAGAGGGAACCGATTACATGGAACTGTGTGTGACCTCCTCCCTGGGGGACAGACAACCGAAAAGTGGATGAAGGGAGAAGTCGGACAGGGCAAGATATGACAAAATACCCATTTATAAACTATCAAGGGCTCATGCGGGAGGGGGGAGCGGGGAGGGAGGGGAAAAATGAGGACCTAATGTCGGGGGTTTAAATGGAGACAAAATGTTTTGAGAAACGATGTACAAATGCGCTTTACACAATTGATGTGTGTATGGATTGGGATAACAGTTGTATGAGCCCCTAATAAAATGTTAAAAAAAAAAAAAAGAAATATCAAGCATTACCAGAAGTTGAAAGAGACAAGAAACAGATTCCCTGCTTAGAGCTAAGAGAGAAAAAGCCCTGCCAATGTCCTGAATTCAGACCTTTAGCCTCCAAATTTCTCTTCTTTAACGTCACCCAGTTCGTGGCATTTTGTTATTGCAGCCTTAGTAAATGAAGACAGGAAACTTCTTTGGGATAAAGGCAGGGGAGTGGAAAAGTCACTACTGTAGGGTTGAGCTCTTGCATTATCGATATACCACCCACTGTGTGAGGCATATGATATGTCATTTAATGCTCAAAAAATACCAACCCTATGAAGTTGGCATTTTTATGTTACTTAAATAAGGATACTGAGTCTCAGAGTGGCTTGTCTAATAACTAGCAAGTGGCCAAGTAAGCATTCTAACTTAAATATTTCTGATTGCTGTCATCTTATTGTGGCCCCGGTGGATGCTGGAGGTCAGTTCAGCTAGAGGAGAAGAGAAAGACAGTGAGATAAATACAGTTATGTCTGTCCACAGTGTTAAGTCCCTGTCTTACATGTAAGTACTAAAAAAATTCAAAACAAATGTTTAATAAATAAAAGATAGCTTCCTGTTGTACTAGAATATTCACCTTGGAAAACTAAGATATTATTCTCTTCTCAATAGGCAATTCTACCTTAAAAAAATCTTTTATGTCAGACAATGTAAGACATGACAAAATAATAATAATTTATAAATTATCAAGGGTTCAGAAGGGAGAGGGGAGGGGGAAGGAGGGGAAAATGAGCTGATAACAAGGGCTCAAGTGCAAGGTGAATGTTTTGAGAATGATGATGGCAACAAATGTACAAATGTGCTTGACATAATAGATATATGTATGGATTGTGATAAGAGTTGTATGGGCCCCCAATAAAATGATTTTTAAAAATCTTTTAAACAGAAAATAACTTGACTCTTCTCCCTTTTTCTCAGTCTAAAAGATATTCACTAGAACAGATAGGGTCAGGATAGTGGACTGAGAACATGCATCCACATCATCTCTCACCAAAAATACAGAATGTGGTGTAAGTGTATACATACATATACACTCAAATAATCGATTATTCTTTCATGCATTCAAAGTACACAATATTTATTGCATGCCTGTTACATCCCCAGGACTGTTCTATGTCATACATACACAGCAGTTTATAACAACCAGGAAACATAAGAAAGCAATTTATTAGAAATGCTGAGAAGTTTCTGAGAGAGAAATATCATACAGGATCAGAGATAAATAGGAACAAAATTGAAAGCAATCGTGTCCCAAAACACTTGCAGGAAAAGATGGCTGTGCAGGTAGAAGTGGCTCAGTGTCATACCAACTCCAGAAGCAATGGATAAAACGGGGGAGAGAAAACCACCCTGAGCGTTCATCAGGGCAATTAACTGAGACGTTATAGAAGAGATATCCGACTGTGTGGATCATCACTATTGACAAGAAGAATGGGAATTAGAGAGTGCTTCATTGTGCTCATTCAGAACCTGTACATGGACAGGTTCACATGGAACCAGTGAACACTGTGTGGTTTAAAACCAGGAAAGGTGTGTGTCCGGATTATATCCTTTCCCTATGTTTATTCAATCCAAATGCCAAATAATGTTTGCTGAACATAAAATCCAAGAAGGTGGATTTTATGAAGAATAACATGACATTAGGATTAGAGGAAGGGTTCTTAACCTACAATATGCTGATGGCACAACCTTGCTTATGAAGAGGGAAGCAAACATTATAATCCAGGATCAGAAATGTTAAGAATAGAGTTCTTTTGTCCAAAATCCCTTTTCAGTCATGCTAGAAGTCATACCTGTCTTGTTGTTGGTCTCTGCTCTGCTTGGGCAAGTGTTACAAAGCTCTATTAGCATTCATAAATGCCCCAAAGGCACCCTACTGGGCAAGCCATCCTCCTCCCCAAAGCCACTCAGCTTTACTCAGCCTCATCCTGTCCCTGTCACTTCTCCATGCAGGGATCTTGGACATGTTTCTCTTGTGATTCTTCTTTCTTTTAGGGTAGTGGTTCTCACCCTTCTCATGCCACCACCCTTGAAGACAGTTCCTCATGTGGTGGTGACCCCCAACCATAACATGATTTTCGTTCCTACTTCATAACTAATTTTGCTACTGTTATGAATTGTTATGTAAATATCTGATAGGCAGGATGTATTTTCATTGTTACAAATTGAACATAATTAAAGCACAGTGATGAATCACAAAAACAATATGTAATTATATATTGTGAAATATTTATTTCTAATGACAAATAAATGAAATTTTGTCTTGAAGCATGATGTAGCATGAGTAACAGTCTTCACGCAGGGTACTCTTATGTGGGTGTTTCTGCATGTGGGTGGACCCACCTGGAGACGGATAGAGGAGCGGTGTCTCGGTTCCTAAGACCATAGGAAATATGTGTTTTCTGATAGTCTTCAGCAACCCCCAAAGGGGTTGCAACCCACAGGTTAAGAGCCGCTACGTTAGGGCATATGATTCTGTGTGCCTGTTTGTGAGATGGCTCACCTGATAGCCAGGAGAATGACAAACTGACTAACCCCCTCATGTTCATCCAGAGCATCCTATTTTCATGCTTTCATCTACTCATGCACTGGGAATCCTTGCAAAAACTATGGTTAGAAGAGCAACACCAATTTTTTTTGGGGGGGTGGGGGCAATTTCACTTCACTGTAGGTATATCTTAAAAAACTTTCCAGGTGATTTCATGTATTGCAGTGTTGATAAAAATTGACAAGCACAAATATATATGCCTGCCACAAGTGAGTACTTAATGAGTGGTAATTTTTAAAAGTAGGATGGAGGAAGATGTAAAGAAGACTTTCAGACTGAGGCAGCTATAACTTGAAACAAAAGAGGCTTAAGCTTCAGGATGCTCACTTACTCTAGCTCCTTCCAAGGCTCAAAGAGTTCTCTTCCCCTAATTATCTTCTTATCATTGCTTTAGAGTGAATCTTGACCATTGGGTCTCATATAGATAATTATTTAAAGAAGCACAGGACTCATGGACGATATTGCTTATCTTAGGAACCAATGTTATTTGGCTGGAGATGGCCTCTGGCAGTGGTTAAGGTCCAAGTGGGAAGGGTATCTCAGGGCAATCATTTTGGGGCCTCCCCTACTGCTACTCATGGTTCCTCTCTCCCATTCTATTTGGGACCGTCTGTTGTGTCCCTGGCCTGAACAATTGTACTGGTAGTCAGACATCATCTAGTTCTTCTGGTCTCCAGATTCATGGGGCTGTGGTTGGTGTGAGCTTTTAGTCCTGTAGACTAGTTTCCTTTTTGGACCTTCGGTTTCCTTCCTTTTCTTTTGTTCCAGATGAGTGCAGACCAATAGTTGTAGCTGAGGTGGCTGATTGCAAGCTTTGAAGACCTTAGATGCTACTCAACAAACTGGGACGATTTCAAATAAATGGAATAATAACTTAATAAACTAAGCTATGCCGCATGACTGAGTCAACTTTCAAGAGTATGTCCATGACCACGCTCTTTAAAAAAATAATTTTAATAAATCATTTTATTGGGGGCTCTTACAGCTCTTACAACAATCCGTACATCAATTGTATCAAGCACATTGTACATATGTTGCCATCATCATTTCCAAAACATTTTCTTTCTACTTGAGCCCTTGGTATTAGCTCCTCTTTCCCACCTCATGCCCCATGCTCCCACCTTCTTGAACCCTTGGTAATTTATAGATTATTTTTATTTTCATATTTTGTACCATCTGCTGTCTCCCTTCACCCCCGTTTCTGTTGTTCACCCCCCTGGAGTGGGGAGTGTTGTACGTCGATCATTGGGATTGGTTCCCCCTTTCTCCCCCTACTCCCCCTAGCTTCTCTCTATCCTCATGGTATCACTACTCTCATTATTGGTCCTGGGGGTGTATCTGTCCTAGATTCTGTGTGTTGAGAGCTCATATCTGTACCAGGGTACATGCTTTGGTCTAGCCAGATTTGTAAGGTAGAACTGGGGTCATGATAGGGGGTGGGGCGGGGGGAGAACATTAAAGAACTAGAGGAATGTTGTGTGTTTTGTTGATGCTATACTGCACCCTGATTAACTCGTCTCTTCCTTGTGACCCTTCTGTGAGAGAATGTCCAATTGCCCACAGATGGGCTTTGAATCTCTATTCCGACCCCCCTCATTCTCATTGAAATGGTTGGTTGATTGGGGTCTTCTGATGCCTGATATGTTATCCCATTGACAAGCACAAATATATATGCCTGCCACAGTGAGTACTTAATAAGTGGTAATTTTTAAAAGTAGGGTGGAGGGAGATGCAAAGAACGCTTTCAGACCGAGGCAGCTATAACTTGTAGTCACACGGGTAGGCGTGCTTCTTTCATGTGGGCTTTGTTGCTTCCCTGCTATATGGCCGCTAGTTTAACTTCAAGCCTTTAAGATCCCAGATGCTGTATCTTCTAATAGCCTGGCACCATTGGCTTTCTTCACTACATTAGCTTATACACACATTTGTCTTCAGTGATCGTGTTGGGAAGGTGAGCATCACAGAATGCCAATTTATTAGAGCAAAGTGTTCTAGCATTGAGGGAGGACTTGAGTAAAGGCCCAATGTCCGTCTGCTACCTTACTACTTAACCTGTAAATATGTGTACATAGATCTACATCCCTATTGTTATATATTAATATATTTACATATGTACATGCCTATGTTTATACTTCTATAAATGTCTTTTGCCTCCTAGTTCTTTCGTCTATTTACTTCTACTTTCCTCCTGTCCCACTATCATGTTCGACCTTCAGTACTTGATCAAAGCCCACCAGGCTTTCTATGCCCTCCTAGTCATCAATTTTAGATCTCTTGTTCCCTTGGCCCTGGTTTTGTTGGCTCCCTACTCCCTTTCCCCCACCTCCTCTTCTGTCCCCCTGGAACTGTCAGTCCATTGTTTTATCCCCAGGATTGTTTATCCTGCCTATCTTATATATATATATATATATATGATAAAAGGTGGTGGTGGGGGGTAGTCTATGAATAGCTCCAGGTCTGTCTGATGACCCATCTGATGTGATGCAAAGTTTTGCCCCCCTGAGTCTGAAGTCTATTTTCAGAATTCCTGAGGGACTTTGTTGCTTTGCTCCCCTTGCTGCTCTGTTGCACTCCCTTCCTGTTATGCCCTGGTGTTGGGTGGGTTAGATCAGGCATAATTCCCACACTGTGTCTCTGGTGCTGACCCCGAAGCACTGTGGGTCATTAAGGGGATATTGTATCTTGTGTGGGGGCTGACCCTTTGGTCCTCTCTGAACATTGACTGCTCCAAATGAAGCTTGGTGGACCGCGATGCTGCTCTCTCCCCCTCCCTCCCTCTTAGCTTGCTCCCGTGTCATGACCACACTCTTGACCAAGATAACTTATTCTGCTACATTCCGAGATGGCCTGCCGGAATGTTTCAGGAAACAGAAGGACCCAGCTCTGGAACACAGGAAATGGTGACTCAGATGGAGCATCCCACCTACTAGAAATTCCCAGCAAATGAGCCTATGAGAGCATGGTAAATGCCAACCAGTTAGATGCACCCTGTACTCGTCCTAGCTCTAGACAAAATTTACAAAATTGTGTGTAAAAGACGTGCTTATGCTTTCTCTTTCAGTGCCATTTTGAAATTTCATTTTAGCCCTTCCTGATTTTCAAATCTTTGAATCTATACAAACCTTTTGTTTTATGGTAGCTTTCATTTTTAACAGGTGGTATTAGAGTGACTGTAGTCTTTTTATATAATCTGGCTAAGAGGAATATGAACACCATACATTTTGTTCCACAAAAATATTTTAAAAGAGGAAGTGAGTTGGAAATATGCTATTTTAACAGCTTTATTCATATATCATTGACCTCAATGACACATACTCCAAGTGGACAACTTGATAAGATTTCAGTTTCACAGGACCTGTGCATCCATCACCAAATCAAGAGAGTGAGCATGTATGCTTGTCACTTTCTCAGGGTTCCTGCCCCTGCCCCGTCTCCAGGCAACCACTGATCTCCTCGGCTCTACAGGTTAGTTTGCATTTTCTATAATTTTATATAAATGGAATTATACAGTATGGACTCTTTTTTTTTTTTGGCAGAAGAGTGGCCTATCTTTCCGTTACTATTGTTATTTTAAAGTCCATTCATATGGTGGTGCTTATCAATAATTTATTTATTTTTATTGCCATTGTTTGGATATCCCACAATTTGTTTGCTCATTTGGCTTGAGAAAGATTTGGATTGTTCCTAGTATTAGGGTCTTTTAAAAAATATTACATATGATTTTATTTTTGTGGAAAATCCAGAATACCTTAGTCAAGTTTAGTTAAACCATGTGCCCTACCCCCCTCAAACCCTCCCCTAAGAATGATACCACTTGCATATCTGTATGAACCCATACGTGGTGGTTAGAATGGTACCACCTGCATATCTGTATGGACCCATCTGTGGTGGTTAGAATGGTACTACCTGCATATCTGTATGGACCCATCTGTGGTGGTTAAAATGGTACCACCTGCATTTCT
>NW_022106471.1:10144635-10169578 GCF_000313985.2 Echinops telfairi
TTAAAATGGTACCACCTGCATATCTGTATGAACCCATAGGTGGTGGTTAGAATGGTACTACCTGCATATCTGTATGGACCCATCTGTGGTGGTTAGAATGGTACTACCTGCATATCTATATGGACCCATCTGTGGTGGTTTAATGGTACCACCTGCATATCTGTATGGACCCATCTGTGGTAGTTAGATTTTATGTCAACTTGACCTGTGTGAAAGTGCAGGTCACAGCCTGCTGATGCCACCTTGAGGGTGTGGTCTTTTTAATAAGAGAGACCCTGGGAGCCTCTTTCTCTCCCTCTCACCTGTCACTTTCTATGTACGTGCTTATATTCTGTGTCTGTCTCCAGCAGTGGCTCCTTGTGGGCTGATGAACCTTGGAGCTGTTGATGCCCTGTGTTGATGCACTGTGATCTTCCTGCTTCACCTTTCTTTTTTAAAATCATTTTATTGGGGGCTCCTACACCCTTATCACAATCCATACATACATCCATTATATGTCAAGCACATTTGTACATTTGTTGCCCTCATCATTCTCAAAAAATTTGCTTTCTACTTGAGCCCTTGGTATCAGCTCCTCATTTTCCCCCCTCACTCCCCACTCTCCCCTCCCTCATGAACCCTTGCTAATTTATAAATTATTATTATTTTGTTATATCTTACACAACCCGATGTCTCCTTTCACTCACTTTTCTGTTGTCCATCCCCCAGGGAGGAGGTTAAATGTAGATCCTTGTAATCAGTTCCTCCCTTTCTACCCCACCTTCCCTCCACCCTCCCAGTATCACCACTCTCTGTCCTGGATTCCCTGTGTTTCCAGTTCCTATCTGTACCAGTGTACATCCTCTGGTTTAACCAGATTTGCATGGTAGAATTGGGATCATGATAGTTGGGGGGAGGGAGGAAGCATTTAAGAACTAGAGGAAAGTTGTATGTTTCATCATTTCTACACTGCACCCTGACTGGCTCGTCTCCTCCCGAGACCCTTCTGTAAAGGGATGTCCAATTGCCTACAGATGGGCTTTGGGTCTCTACTCCGCACTCCCCCTCATTCACAATGATAAGATTTTTTGTTCTGATGATGCCTGATCCCTGATCCCTTTGATACCTCGTGATCACACAGGCTGGTGTGCTTCTTCCATGTAGGCTCTGCTGCTTCTGAGTTAGGTGACCACTTGTTTACCTTCAAGCCTTTAAGACCCCAGACGCTATATCTTTTGATAGCCAGGTACCATCAGTTTTCTTCACCACATTTGCTTATGTACCCGCTTTGTCTTCAGTGATCCTGTCAGGAAGGTGAGCATCATGGAGTGCCAATTTAATAGAACAAAGTACTTGAGTGGAGGCCCAATGTCCATCTGCTACCTTCATACTAAGCCTATAGATATATGTATGTAAATATATTTACATATATGCATGCCTGTATTTAGACTTCTATAAATGCCCTTTGGCTCCTAGTTCTTTCCTCTAGTTCCTTTACTTTCCTTTAGTCCCACTATCATGCTCAGTCTTCATTTGAGTTTCAGTGATTTCTCTCGGTTACGTTGCCCTTGATCAAGCACTACAAGGCCTCCTACACCCTCCTGACCCTTGTCTTTGGATCACTAGTTGTTTTCTTGTCCCTGGGTTGATCAACACTACCTCCTTTCCCTCACCTCTCCCTCTCCCATGTCCCCCAGGAACCATCGGTCCTGTTGTTTTCTTCTTCAGACTGTTCACTCAGCCTACCTTATCTAGATAGACCTGCAGATGTAATAATATGCACACAAAAACAAGACAGCAAAACAAAGCGACAAAAGAAAACAAAAGGACGACAACAACCAAAAACAATGACAAAAAAAAGAAATACCTGCAAATAGTTCAAGGTCTGTTTGTTGACCTCTAGGTATGTCCTCCAGTCAAGTCTGATGGGGTGCAGTCAAGTCTGATGAGATGCCATACCTTATCCCCGAAGTCTATCCTTGGTACTCCCTCAGGACCTCCCTGCTCTGCTCCCCCCGCTGCTCTGCTGCATGCCATTAGTGTTTTGCCTCAGTGTGGTGGGGTCAGACTGGGCGCAATCCTGACACTGTCTCCAGTGTTGTCCATAGGGCCATGGGTGAGCAAGGGATGTCGTGTCTCATAGTGGGGTCAGCCATCTGGTCCTCTCTGTCCATTGGCTGTTCTGAGTGGGGATATCATCCACCAGGCTTAGTGGGCCAGGATGCGCTCCACTCTTTCTTCCTCCCCCTTCATTTGCTCCCAGTATTAGGGTCTTAAGAAGCAGCTATGAGTGTTTGTCGTTGCATGGACATATGTGGAGGTACCCCTCAAAAAACCCAGAATTGCACTGGGCAGAGCAGATCTTTCAAAGTTCGCATTTCTCCCCGCTAGGTGAGCAACTCACTCTAGGGGCATCGCCTGGGAAGTTCTCTCTGGTCACAGTGAATTTTTTATAAAAGCAGTTTTGCTTGAACCTCATTTTTTGTGATGGCCAATTTCAGAGAACAGCGTGCAGCTGTGAAATTTTGTTTCCTACTTGGGAAAAATGTAACAGAAACTGTTGTGATGTTGAACACACCTTACAAGGACAGCACTATGGGAAAAACTCAAGTGTACAAATGGTTTTCTCATTTTCCAAAAGGTGAAATGGTAATGGATGATAAACCTCATTCTGGATGTCCGTCAACTTCTGGAATAGATGGAAATTTCAACTTGTAGTGCATTTGGAGTTTGTTCCACCAGGTCAGACTGTTAACCAAGCTTTCTATTTGAAGGTTCTGGAAAGATTGGATAACTGTTCAACAAGAGAGGCCTGATTTGTGGCAGATAGGGGACTGGTTTTGGCACCACGATAATGCACCTGCTCACGCAGCCATCTCAGTGTACCTGTTTTTGGCAAACAACAGCATGCTCCTCCGATACACACACACAACTTACTCACCTGACCAGGTGACTTCTTTTTGTTCCACAAGTGAAGAGGGCTAAGCAAGGACAGTGACTGGATGACGTAGACAAGCTGAAGGAAAAAAACCAGGGAGGTGCTGTCAGCAATCCAAACAGATGTTTGGAAAATGTTTCCAAGAATGGAATTGCAGATTTGAAAAATGCACTAAGTGTAATGGAGAGTAGTTTGAAGGTGATAAGTTTGTTTTTTTTAAAAATTAAATACATAGCTTTGGGGGGAAAATCCATTTTTTGTGGGGGGGTACTTCCTCATATGCTTTCACTTTTCTTGAGTAAATATTCAGAAGTAGAATGGCTGGATCACATGACAGGTATATGTTTCATTTGTAAGTAGCTGTCAAGTTTCTTGAAATGGTTGTATCATTTTATATTACCACTAGCAATATATGAAAATTCCAGTTGGTCCACATATTTGCCAATATTTAGTGGAGTCCTGCTGGTGCCGTGAGTTAAATGTTGGGCTCCTAACCACAAGGTCGTTAGGAGGTTAGGATCAAACCCACCAGCCACTCAGCAGAAGAAAGAGGAAGCAGTCTGCTTCGGTGAAGGCTTACAGTCTCAGAAACCCTAAGCAGCAATCCTCGGGGGCCGTTTACTGTGACCCCGAGTCAGAATCAGCTCAGTAGCCGTGGGTCTGGTGTAGTCAGTCTTTTTAAAATTTTAGCTATTCTAAGAAGTGTCCTTGAATCTTACTGTAATTCGCATTTCCTTAATGGCTGATGTTATTAAGTATCTTCTCATGTGCATATTTGGTTCAGCATTTGGCTGCTAACTGGAAGCTTGGTGGTTAGAACCCTGACAGCTGCTGGAGGGAGGAAGATGAGGCAGTGTGCTTCTGTAAAGAGCACAGCCTTGGGAACCCCGGGGGGCAGTTCTACTCTGCTATAGGACCACTCTGAATCAAAATCATTCTACAACAGGTTGGTATTAGGTTTTTAAAGATCTTCTTTGTGAAGTGACTTTTCAAATCTTTGCCCATTAAAGTGTGTTTGTGTGTGTGACTATTTTCTGGTTGTTGTTAGTTGCCACCGAGTTGGTTCCCATTCATAGCAAAACACCACCCGGTTCTTATGCATCCTCATAATCTTTCCTATGTTTGAACCCACTGTTGTTTGTAGTCCCCGTGCCAACCCATCTTGTTGAGGGTCTTCCTCTTTTTCATTGACCCTCTACTTTATCAAGCATGAGCTCCTTTCCAGGGTCTGGTCCCTCCTGATAACACGTCCCAAGAATGTGAGCTGAAATCTGGCCATCTTCGCTTCCAAAGAGCATTCTAACTGCATTTCTTCCAAGACAGATCTGTTCATTCTCCTGGCAGTCTCGGCAGATTCAATATTCTTCACCATCAGCCATCATTCAAACGCATCACTTCTCTAGTCTTCCTTATTCACTGCCCGGTTTTCACATTAATATGAAGTGATTGAAAATAGCATAGTTTGGGTCAAAGTGGCATCTTTGCTAATCTTTTGCAGCAGATTTGCCCAACCCAGTGTGTCATTTGACTTCTTTATGGTTGCTTTCATGGGTATTGATCGTGGATCCAAGTAAAATGAAATCCTTGACAACTTCAATCTTTTCTCCATTTATCATGATGTTGTTTAGTGTGAGAATTTTTGCTTTCTTTTACAGTAAGGTTGTACTTGTGTGGGCTTTCATTTTCTTTACACTGGGGTTGTAGTCTCTGATCTTCATCAACAAGTGCTTCAAAGTCTTCGATTTCAGCAAACAAGGCTGGCTCATTTGCATATCTCATTTTGTTAATGAGTCTTCCTCCAATAGTGATTCTTTTTCATATAAGCCATCTTCTTGGATTACTTATTTAGCCTACAGAATGAATACGTATGATAAAAGGATCAACCTGACACACAACTTTCCTGATTTTAAACTATGTAATATTTCCTTGTTCTGTTGGCTGATTACCTCCTGGTTTATGTACAATTAAGTGTTCTGGAATTCCCATTCTTCAAACTATTATTTATAATTTGGTGTGCTACACACAGTTGACTGCCTTTGCAGAGCCAAAAAGACACAAGTAAACATCTCTCTGGTATTCTCTGCTTTCAGCCATGGTCTGCCAGCAGCAATGGCTGGTTTCTTATTGTGGATTTAGAACTGTGTGTTTTATTTGAAAGTACACACAGCAAAGCTTATGCATATCCTAGATACTCTCATAGGTCATCTGGCCCCATGTGGTCATGGTGAGATAATCCCCATGGAGAATCAAACATTTCCCAAGTTGACTACTGAGTCTTGAAGCATGCAGCATACGGTACTAGAACAAAATCAGTCCAGGTCCTTTTCAAAGCTTTCTTGTAGCTCTGGGTACAGAGAAGTCCAGACATGGACATCATGCTGTCTGTGGCCCAGTCTTAGAATCTCTCATGATTATCAACAACAACAAGCCATGTACGAGGGGGCTTCAAAAAGTTCATGTCCTTGACCCAACAACCATCACTTTCAGGGACTCACCAATCTAAATTCACGATTAGAAACAGACAGAAAAAACTGTCTGAAAGTGCATAGTCCTGCTAAAGAAACTCCTAATTTATCACCCCGATTGAAGGCTTGCTTTTATAACTGCCAGCAACTGTCTTCGGTTTTCTCCAAGAAGAATTCACGGATGTCTGCTTGTCATTTACATAACTGACCATTTCATTTTGGCCATTTCCCTCCAAATCCATGCTTCTAGAGACATGGGTAAGAAATGTCACTTCTTTAGCTTCCTCAAACACTAAAGTTCCTTCTCCACTGGATAGTGAATTATACGTATGTCAATAAGGAACATCTCTGCACTCTCATCCCAAAAAACCTTCCGGTTAGGTGTAAAAGTTAGGCGTCTCCTTGCTGATGAGCAAGGATTTGAGGGTGTTGCTAACGCTGCTAGGAGCATTAACCTAGCATCTCACCTTGTCCAAACGCAGGTCAGACTCAGACAAAGCGAGTCTGTCTGTTTACAGCTCAGAGATGGGTGACAGAATAATCTTGCCATCCAAACAAAGGTTTTGCAGAGAGGCAATGAATAGGAAGATTCATGGAAATTAGAGCTAAAAGTGTAAAGGCAACTGTGGTTGATATAAAATGGTTGGGAGACCACCGAACCAACAGGGAGCTGACGGAAGTCACGGCTCTTGCACTTAATTGACAATAGCATGACATTTGATATTGTTTCTACATTTTGGGATTATGGACACATTCCTGAAGTTTCCCTGCTAACTGCCCCCTCGCCTTAATCCCTTTCCTGCTTATACTATATATATATATATATTTTTTAATCATTTTATTAGGGGTTCATACAGTTCTCATCACAATCCATACATACATCAATTGTGTAAAACGTATTTGTACATTCATTGCCCTCATCATTGTCAAAACATTTCCTCTCCACCCAAGCTCCTGGAATTAGGTCCTCATTTTTCCCTTCTCCCCGCTCCCCCCTCCCTTACGAGACCCTGATAATTTATAAATTGTTATTTTGTCATATCTTGCCCTGTCCGACATCTCCCTTCACCCACTTTTTGGTTGTCCGTCCCCCAGGGAGGAGGTCACATATAGTTCCTTGTAATCGGTTCCCTCTTTCCTACCCACTCTCCCTCTACCCTCCCTGTTTCGCCACTCACACCACTGGTCCTGTAGGGCTCATCTGCCCTGGATTCCCTGTATTTCCAGTGCCTATTTGTACCAGTGTACATCCTCTGGTCTAGCCAGACTTGCAAGGTAGAATTTGTGTCATGATAGTGGGAGCGGGGAGGAAACATTTAGGAACTAGAGGAAAGTTGCCTGCTTATACTATATTTTTTTCCTTAACCTAGAAAATCTTCTAAA
Organism: Echinops telfairi; assembly: GCF_000313985.2. Classification (NCBI taxonomy): domain Eukaryota; kingdom Metazoa; phylum Chordata; class Mammalia; order Afrosoricida; family Tenrecidae; genus Echinops; species Echinops telfairi. Next base: position 10,151,401 of record NW_022106471.1, read on the forward strand.
TTGTTTTTCACACTGCAAAATCTTGAGAAACTTTGGAATCTAAAAACCAAGTCAATCCAAGGACCAAAACCCAGAGTGGTTTGGGGAGCACGTATTACGGAATCAAAAAGCATTACACCTGAGTCATTACTGTATTACCTATCACGATGTCATCTCTGTCATGATCATAATGGTCAGTCCTGCTTGAGGTAAGCAAAGCTATATGCTTTATAGATCATGCCATCCAAGAACTCAAAAAGCACACTGTGTTAGATACAGTCTTGTTATCCCCTTTGTATAGAGGGAAAAACTGAGGCACAAGGAAATGAAATAGTCTTCTCAGAGCCACACACCTGCTAAAGAATGAAATTAAAATTCCAACAGATCCATTTATCTCTTGAGTCATGCTTGTAACAGTTTCACCATATTTATCCCTTCTTTCAGTCATTAGTGTTTGGAGAAGCAGATTATCCGAAAGGAAATGAAGCTTAAGCTTCAGAACCTTCCACTTGTACCTGCCCTGGGAGGAGTTTTCCTAATGAGGCACGTGGCCACCTATCTTTGCAAACTTCGCCCTCAGTGAAGATTGCTGTTGAAATCGAGGGAAATCCACAGTGACACATTTGCTGATAAGGTGACCAGATGTCCCGCTTTTGGCGGGACAGTCCCAATTTTAAACAATTTTTCCCGCGTCCCACAGCGTTTTTAAAAAGTCCCGATTTTTGGAAAGAACGCATGACAAGCTGGGGTATACGGTTTTCGGCTGCCATGTGGCTGTTTCGCCAGGATATGAGTTTTATCAATGGTGTCCCGCTTTACCAATATTAAAATCTGGTCACCTTGCAATAGCACCAACAATTGATTAAAACAAACTAACAGAACTGTTTGGGTAGAAAATCTCGTATGGGAACCCATTTTATTGTATAAATCATCACTGAAAAGAGACATGAAATGCTCTTTGAAAACATTGCCACCACCAACGAACGATGTCAAGGAGCATGAAGGTGGTGTGCATCTGGGCAACGTTTCCTTTGGTCGTACATCAGGTCTCCGTGAGTGGAAACTGAGTCCCTGACAACAGACAACAGCACGCTGACTTCTCCATCCCACGCATCTTCTTACCGCCGGCACGGGAGGAGCTGTGGTCATTGGGGAGTTCTGTCGGATTAGACATACGTACGTTTCATTTGCGTCTCATGGGATGTTCAGTCGTCTTGCCTATGTTGGTCCGTGGACTCTTGGGGATTCTCTATGATTCCTTGTGCCAGTTCACTGCTGGTTGAAGTGACAGTTACATTAAACAAAACGATTTTTAAAACGATGAGGGGAGAAAAAAGAGACAGCCAAAGGTAAAATTACATTTTTTGACATTTTCAGTTAGACTTGTAGAAGACTTGATAAAATTTAAAAAAAATTACCTAGCAGAGGTAATTAATGAAAAAAGGTACAGTTTGTTCTGTGATACACTTTAGAGAGATTTATATAGAAATTGTTGATATCAATATGAGCATAATTTTTGCTGGGTAATGAGCTCATACAAAGTAGATTATTCCCTTATGGTATCTGATGAAGCATGATTTTGATGGGGACAGAACCCCGAAATATCACCTGTGATGTATAATAAATTTATAAGATTGACCCTGCCAGCTTGAATAACCGTTCAAGGGAGAAATCTGCTGGAATCATGCTAAAGAAAGGGTTTGTTAAGCAAATGAAGAAACGAATCATCAGGTATACAGGATGAAGAGATGTTATTTTAGCCCAATCACTCTTTAAAAAAATTATTATGTTTAATCATTTTATTGGGGGCTCATACAGCTCTTAACACAATCCATCCATCCATTGTGTCAAGCACTATTGTACATCTGTTACCGTCATCATTTTCAAAACATTTTCTTTATACTTGAGCCCTTGGTATCAGCTCCTCATTTTTTCTCCTCCCTCTCTCACCCTCCTTCCCACAAGAACCCTTGATAATTTATGAATTATTATGATTACTTTTCCATGTCTTATACTGACCTATGTCTCCCTTCACCCACTTTTCTGTTGTCCATCCCCATGGGGGGAGGGGTTTGTATGTAGATCATTGTGATCGGTTCCCTCTTTCTCCCCCCACCTTCCTCTGACCTTCCTGGTATCACTACTCTCATTGGTCCTGAGGGGTTTATCTGTCCTGGATTCCCTGTGTTTCCAACTCTTATCTGTATGCATGTACATGCTCTGGTCTAGCAGATTTGTAAGGTTGAATTGGGATCATGATAGTGGGGGCACTGCTGGTGGACTTGTAAGTATGTACAACCACTATGGAAATCGATTTGGCGATATCTAAAACAGATGAAAATTGAGTTACCATATGACCCAGCAATTCCCCTACTGGGCATCTACCCAGAAGAGGCAAGAAACAAACCAAGGCCAAAGATCTGTGCTCCAATGTTCATTGCGGCACAGTTCACAATTGCAAGGAGTTGGAAGCAACCCAAATTCCCATCAACTGATGATTGGATTAAAAACCTGTGGTATATACATACGATAGTGGGGGTGGGGGGAGAAAGTATTAAAGAACTAGAGGAAAGTTGTATGTTTCCTCGGTGTTCTACTTACTGCACCCTGATTGGCTCGTCTCTTCTTTGTGACCCTTCTGTAATGGGATGTCCAGTTGCCTACAGATGGGCTTTGGGTCTCCACTCTGTACTTCCCCTCATTCACATTGATATGATTTTTTTTTCTGGGTCTTTAATGCCTGATCCCTGATCCCATCGACACAGGATGGGATGCTCACACAGGATGGTGTGCTTCTTCCATGTGAACTTTGTTGCTTCTCACCTAGATGGCTGCTTGTTTATCTTCAAGGCCGATCATTCTTGAGAGGCTTCAGATCAAGATCCCTTGGTTCAGAGGGTCTGGGGGTCTTAACAACCTTACCTGGTCTGTGGCAGGCAAAAGAGGGACTTGGGGCGCTTGACTTTACTCCTGTGCTGTTGACCAAGGTAAAAGATTAGTAGCATTTTTTTCTGGAAGACCGAAAATCGCACTCCATCATTTCTAACAATAGATAAATTAGGGGCTGAAAGTACATCTTGGGCACACTAGGGACTACTGCCCTTCTATGGAAAAGGAGTCCTCAGGAAAGAGACGTGATAGATAGATCCAAGCAATGTGGTAATTAAAAGTAAAGAGTATTAGAAGGAGACAAAAAAAGTAAAGTAATTATTAATCAACTTACAGAAAAAATGTTTCTTTGAACTTGTTTCCACATCAAAACTTGCTTAGGTTAATGAATCTGCTCTAAGAATACAATCAGTTTTTGAGAAAGGGAATATCTCTTAACTTTAAAATGACAGTTTTTTCAATTTCTATGATTTCTATCAAAACTTTGAAGATCTTAGTAACAAATTTCTGTCAGAAAGAGACATTTAAGTGACAGAATACACAAGTTGTATCTCAGAGAGAGAAAGAAACAGAAGAAAATAAAAAATAAGTCGGCCAGAGCTTCAAAAAAAGAGCAGTTAAGAGGCCCCAAGGTGACCCTGATGTTGAAATAAACAGGACTAAGGAAACATAGAACCTGAAATGGGAAATAGAGAATTCTATAATAATTTATAAACATCAAATTCTGGGTAAGCAGATTAATGACAGTCCAGCAGGTCTAGAGAGCAATGGCCCACCATTTGGAGCAGGCACAGGAGGGACTTGAGGAGACATTTCCATAGAGGGAAACAATATTGGTAGATCATTTTATGTGCTAAGCAATTAGAAAACTTATCGATAGGATTGGATCTGTTAGAGCAGTTGGAAAAATCAGTGATAAACAGAAAAACTAACCCAATAGATAGATGTCACTATGAGTGTGCATCGAGTCTATGGCAGTGAGTTGAGTTGTGTGTTGAGGTACATGTGGTTGTACCGTAGAGTAGTTGAAGTAAATGGAAGAAAGAAGATGCAGTATGCAGGTGATACAGCCTTGCTTCCTGAAAGTGAGGAGGACTTGCTTGCTGATGAAGATCAAGGATTGCAGCCTTCAGTATGGATGACAGCTCAAAGCAAAGAAGACCCTAATCCTCACAACTCGACCAATAGTTAACATCATGATCAATGGGGAAAAGGTTGACGTCAAGGATTTTGTCTAGCTTGGATCCACAATCAATGCTCATGGAAGTAGCAATAAAGAGATCAAAAGACAAGTTGCATTACATAAATCTGCTGCATAAGACCTCTTTAGAGTATTGAAAACCAAGGATGTTACTTTGAGGACTAAGGTGCACTTCACCTAAGCCATGGTACTTTCAGCTGTCTCAGATGCATGTGAAAGTTGGACCCTGAATAAAGAGGACTGAAGAAGAATTGATACATTTGAATTGTGGTGCTGGCAAAGAATACTGAAAGTACCATGGACTGCTGAAAAGGACAAACTGATCTATCTTGGAAGAGGTAAGGCCAGAGTGCTCCTTAGTGGCAAGAATGGGGAGACTTTGTCTTACATACTTTGAACATGTGGTCAGGGAGACCGGTCCCTGGAGAAAGGCCTCATGCTCTGTAAAGTAGAGGGGCAGCAAAGTAAAGGAAGGCCCTTAAGGTGGTGGACTGACCCCATGACTGCAACCATGGGCTCGGGCATGGGAACCGTTGTGAGGATGGTGCAGGACCAGGCAGTGTTTCCTTCTGCTGTGCATGGGGCACAATGGATCAGAACCAGATCAATGGCACCTCACAACAACAAAACTCTTTGTGGAAGCAAACTGATAGCCACAGGGTGACTCTGAACCACCGACTACACTTTGGGTGACCCTGCTGGCATTTGAAATACCAGTGACATCTCTTGTAGTACACAACAACCCTTAAGCCACCACAGTATGACAAACTGACCAGTTGGTACTTCAGTATAAATCTTTTGTCTTACCCGGGCACCTCCTTGGAGGGCAGGGTGTTCTTATGCATAGTTTCTTTTGGCAGCTGTCCACGTGGCTGAGGGGTCTCCGTGTAGGCAGAGCTGCCTGGGGTGCTGGTGAACGTTTACTCTTGGGCCTGGGGAGAAGAGGCGCCCCAAAGGGTGGAGCTCCCTCCCCGCTGTCTTCTGGAAGCAGTTTCTCCAGGGGAGAAGAGCATGGTGTTCAAAGTCAGACTGCCTGGATTTGAACCCCAGCTTGAACACTTACGAGTGGTGAGCCTTTGATCAAGTCCCTCAACTTCTCAGTTTCCTTATTTGTAAAAGCACCCACTTTATTGGGCTTTGTCATGATTAAATGAGGACATTTGTGTGGATGACAGAGGACTCTCCCTGGCACAGTGTAAGTCCTGCACAGGGGTTGGTTATCCTTATACTGCAGGGGGCTCTCCTGGCTCCTGAGCCGAAGGGAATTCTGCCAGGCAAGATGCCAGGCCACTCTCTGCAAGAAGAAGTAGGGCTAGGAAATGTTTTTTCTTGGCACTCTTGGACAGACATGGATACGAGGTAACCTGATTCTTGACATGGCAGAATAATTTGAGACTAATCTTGTGACGGCCTGCCAGGCTCCCTTCCTTTTGGGCACTCACATCTAAGATCCCTTCAACCTTCTGGAGCTGACATGATGAAGAAATAGGCTGTAACTGCTGACATGACGAAGAAATAGGCTGTAACTGCTTGCTGACCCGTCAGCTCTCTCACTTTGCACCCGCCACCTGGACAACTGGGTTGCTCTTCAAGGTACCCTTCATTCCATTGATCTATCCAGGTCTGCTCCTGACACCTTGACAGTTGCCCAGGTTCCCAAAGTCCACCGCCACCCCCCATTGTAGACCTCAGACAAGCCATCTTTGGTTGCAAGGCAATAATGGAGTTTCACTTCTCTCCCGCGGACTGAATGGGAAGACGTCTATGCATCTCCTCCCCACAAAACAGGTCCCACCTTCTCTAATCATTGTCTCCCCGCTTCCGCCTTCTCCTGGGCTTTATTTTGTCCCAGTCCATCTGAGCATGCTGCATGGCATGCACACAGTATGTAGCATGTCAAGACCCACGTGTTAGTTGTTGAATAAATGACAGAGTTGCTGTGAGTTGGAATGGCCTCCAACAGCAGTGAGTTATGTTAATGACTTGGCAGAAAGATATCCAGTCGGTCTAGCCATGGGTGTGAGACTGGATGTGGACCTGGAAACCAGCTAATCAGAGCTGACACTGGACTAGACGAGGGTCTGGAGTGTCTCTGAGAGTGCCAGGCATTAGTCTCTTTTTTGAGTTGTTTTTGTTTTTACAGTCTTATTGGCACATAATCCACACAGCATACAATTCAGTAGTGCATCATATCGAGAAGAATTGAGCAATCATTTCTCTAATGAGTTCTAAAACTTTTTTTCATGGTTAAATCGCTTTTAAAATGAGTTATGTAATCACCATCAGTTCGGAGCTCCTTCCCTCATCCTGCGTGCTTTGTTTGTCCTCCCGACCCCTCACCCCTACCTCCCACCCCCCCTCTACCTCCCCTACAGCCCCTGTATCAGTTATTATCTTGATGCATCTATTCCTTGTGTACTTCACAAACTCGGTAACCCAACAGAAACAAAATAAAGTGGTAAAGATAAAATAATAATAATAATACAAAGATAAAATACAAATACTGTGTAAGAAACACCATCAGTATTTAAAAGCCCAGGGATGAAGTTTTGTCATGGTACAACTAAGAAATACCTACACCTAGAACAACTTCAGGTTGGATCAAGAGGGAGGTCAACTGATCACCTATCCAGTTCAATCTAGTATAATCATGATTACAGTGATCTCTATGTGATAGTGAAGTTGCTTGAGACCCTTGCCTGTGGCTAGAGGGGGATCTGCCAGCAGCTTAATCTGACTAGAGACTCTACTGATTGGTTTTGGGGTCCCACTGCCCTCCGTAGCCTTCTACAAATGGGGTGTTCATAATTTTAGCTCTGATACTTTTCCCTTTGTCATGTTTGAACTTTGTTATTGTTGTCTTTGGATCACACAAGAAACTTCCTGGATCAATCCTTTCAAGTGCAGTCCCCACCCAGCAGATCAAACCGTCATGTCACTGTGAGGGGGGCATTGAGGTATTAAGTATAGGGTGATTCTCAGTCACTTTCCTTTGGACACCCACTAAGCCGGGGGTTCCCCTCAAGGTCCCATGACCACCACTTCCATAATCCAGGGTGGCCACTCTGCTTCCTCTCCCATCTGAGTACCCCAGTCCTCAGTCTAAGAGCACAAGCATCTTTGAGGCAGGGCTGAGTTCATTCTGCCAGACCTCTAAGTGTAGCCCCTGAGTTATGCCATGCTGCCTGCAAGGTCAGCGTCCAAAGTCATCATGGTGTTTAGTCCATGACATGGTTCATTCAGGGTAGAAACGTATTTGTAGTGTCTACCCAGGTACATGAAATCTGGTCCATTGCCCCCCTAGGTTTCCTACAATCATTGTTGAGCATCCCTTCCTGATGGGAGGTTACTTCTCCCCAGTCACCCACCGGACTTTCCAGCAGAACTATCAGTGTCTCCTCCACAATGTAGATGTTCCTCTCCTTTGGTCCTGACCTGGTTTTCTGGCAAGGTTTTCCTTCCATTCCTGTGGAGGCCCATTGATCTGTCTCAGCCTTGTCTCAGTGTTGTACAGCCTCTAGTGGATGGCCTTCTCCCATTTCCTCCCTCTTGAAGGAATGGCCCCAGCAGGGCATTTGGAGGGGTCAGGGTAAAGATGATTTACAGACCATTATGGGAAGTGGCATTTTAAGGCCACAATCTGGGAGCTAGGGATTCTTGTTGCTACTAGGGTGATCACTATCTCTAGGCATTTTCAGTGGGAGTTGTACATCTAATTTTTAGAGATAAAATAGCTCATAAATCTATGCTGCCACTTCAGTTCAAATTCAGGACTCAACCTTTTTACTTAAACTTTGCTACAATATATCTTCTTATTTTCTACACCAAGTTCCCTCAAGGCATGATAAAATGAGAATAACTCATAATCACAGTACTAACAATACCAACACCAATATGATCACTGAAAACAGTTCGTTTGTTTTCACATATGTTATACCCGTTTATCCATATGCGGCTGTTGCTAGGGGCCCTTGAGTTGGTTCCAACCTGCAGCCACACCGTGTAGAGTAGGAGGAAACAATGCCCGCTCCTGCACCATCCTCACAATGTTTGCTGTATTTGAGCCCACTGTTACAATCACAGTGCCGATCCATATGCGATTCCCCTTTTACAAAAAAAAAATCTGTTCTATCACGTCACTGTCATAATACATAGTTATAACACACTCATATTCTCTCTTAACTTCCATTTGTCTTCGTTCTGTAAGTAGCCGTAAATTTAATGCTCCCCACCAGCCCCTCTTCATCATTCATCTGTCATTTTGTTTCATGTTGCTTTCATGTTGCTGTGATGATAGAAATGAGTTCACTGGTATTTCAAATACCAGCAGGGACATGATAGTGAACACGTTTCAGCAGAGCTTTCAGATTAAGAACAGACCATGAAAAAGGAATAGGTGGTAGCAATTGAACAATACTGCTTGATATGATTGAACTATGAAATAATATGATATGATAGATATTAATTCACAATTAATAATAAATTTTTTTTAAAAAGGAACAGGCTGTTCTAAGGGATTAACCAATGAAAGCATTGGGGGCGTTGACAGTTGTAATGCCAAAAGATGAGCCCCTTAAGATAGAAGACACTTGAGAAACAATTGGAGAAGAACTGCCTTCTTAGAATCAACCATCGTGACGTAGATGGGAAAAGCTTCCAAGACCTTCAATCACTAGTGAGGCACAATTCAACATGAGGAGAATCAACTGCAAGCATCCATTAATGATCAGAACAGGGACTGTATGAAATATGAAAAGGCAGATTCACCAAGAAGTAAGAAAGTTCATATGGGGGAAGGTAGCAACCACACCACATGAGCTCATTAAGGAGCCCAGAAACAAGCCTCCCCCCACCCCCCACCCCACCAGAGCTAACAGGGGGAGAAGACTTTCCTCGAGAGCTAGCATCCTGATTCAGATTTTCTCCTAAGTAGTGAGAAAAAAAGTTTCTGTTAAAGCCACCCACTTGTGATACTTCTGTTACAGTAGCCCCCAAGCCTAAGCCAGTGGGCAAAAGAAATGACTATCTGCTACAGTCTTACACTTCTAACGTTCTGTGACGGTCTCTGCAGTTATTTGAGAGATGAATCCTTTATCTGTCCAAGTAGAAATGGATGCTCCTTAAAGGCCTACTTTCGTGAGTTCCACAGCACCTACCAAGAGGCCATACATGCACGCAGTACTTAACCATTGATCATTGATCCAACACATAACACAACACTCCATTATGTCAGTGAATCTGGCCATTGACATTGTAGCATGAGTCTCATGGTCAGATTTGCTATCATGATCTGCTGTTAATATAAATACTTTAACTGAAAAGATATTCAGAGTAAAACAAAGCTACCACACTGAGTGTAGGGTGTGAGCTATATCCATATATAATGAAGAGTCACTCCTTCAAGAGGGGGGACTTGGGAGATGACCATCCACTTGAGACTCTACAACATCAAAACAAGGCTGGGCAAATCAATGGGCCCCAACAGCAATGGAAGGGGAAGCTTTCTGGAAACGCTAGCCATGGCCAGGAGAGGGGACCATCCACATTGTGGAGGAGATGCTGATAGTTCTGGTGGGTAATTGGGGAGAACTAACCACATAGTGGGGAATGATGCTAGACAAAATTGTAGGGAACCTAGGGGGACATTGGGACAGATTTTAGGTTCCTGGTTAGACACTATGAACTTGTTTCTACCCAACCTTCGGCGAAGCACGTCATGGGCTAAGCACCAGGATGATCACGGAAGCTGACCTGGCAGGCCGCAGGGCACCACTTACTCCAGAAGGATTTAACATTGAGGCCCTGCCAAATGACCTGAGCCCTGCGTGGAAGCTGCCGGCAGCCTGGGACGGAGGGCTGGGGTACTTGGATGGGAGAGGAACAAGAGAGTGGCCGCCCCAGGTATGTGGAAATGGTGGTCATTGGACCTTGGGGGGAACCCCTGGCTCGGAGGTATCCAATGGAAAGGGACCCAGGTTACCATACATGCGGTACCTCAATGCCCACCTTACAGTGGCATGACAGGCTGTGATACGTTGAGCAGGGTCTGCACTTGGAAGAACTGATCCAGGAATGTCCCCCCTGGCATCAGTCCCCAGGCTTAGGGTCAGCAGAACCCCATCTAATGAGAGAGTGGACTGTGCAGGATACAAAAATCTGGGTTGTGGCTCAAGGCGGAACTGTACTCGCGTAGACTCCTCAGACTGACAGTGTCCGGTGCTGGGTTACTGGGAAATTGGTGATAATAGTGCAATCTACGTATACCTCAGGGGGTTGACTGACAATAATGTACTTCTTTGTTTATATGGGGTTTTGCTTTCTGGCTTGTAGCTTGCTTTTTCTTCTTCTTCGTTTTCTTTCTGAGTGTGTGTGTTCTGTTTGTTTGGTAATTGGTAGGCTTATGGCACCCATTGATACAGTTGGTCTTATAGGGTTTTGATTTTGTCATATTATGACCGCCAAAGTAAATCTGAGACATGCAAACATGGCCAAGCAGGTGGAATCTGGGATCCTTCTTAACTCTAGCCCCAATTAAAGACCAGGTAGTTCTGATAATATGGTCCTGTTCAATACTTTCATGAAATGATCATTAAAGATAAGGGTGCTATAGCAAAGCATAGTGAAGACAGTAGATGGTGACTGGATATCAATCAGAATAGTTTCTGGCTTTTTAAAGGCTCGTATGAGTGGTTACACCCCCCCCAAAAAAAAGCCTGAATTTTTTCCCCATAAAGCTATGTATTTAATTTTTTTACAAAACAGCCTTATTGCCTTCAAAGTACTCACCATTACACTTGATACATTTGTCAAATTTGTGATTCCATTCTTGAAAGCATTTTTCAAACTCATCTGTTTGGATGGCTGACAGCACCTCCCTCATTTTTTTCTTCACCTCATCTATGTCATCAAATTGCTGTCCTTTCATGAATTCATGGAAACAAAAAGAAGTCACATGGAGTGAGGTCAGGTGAGTAAGGTGTGTGGGGCTAGAGAAGCATGCTGTTTTCTGTCAAAAACTGGTGCACTGAGATGGCTGTGTGAGCAGGTGCATTGTCGTGGTAGCAAAACAAGTCTTCTGTCTGTCACAAGTCAGGCCTTTTTTTGTCACACACTGTTGTGCAATCTCTTCAGAACCTCTAAATAGAAAGCTTGATTAATAGTCTGACCTGGTGGTTTAATGAACTCCGAATGCACTACAAGTGGACATTTTCATCCACTGGGGAACTTCACAGACGTCCAGAACAAGGTTTTATCATCAATCGACATTTTACCTTTTTTGAAATGAAAACCCATTTATACACTTGAGTTTTCCCCAAAGCATTAGCCTTGTAAGGTGTGTTCAGCATCACAACAGTTTCTGAGCAGGAAACAAAATTTCACAGTCGTACGCTGTTCTCTTAAATTGGCCATCACAAAAAAAAAAAAACAAGGGTTGAGTGAAACTGCTTTCACCAAAAAATTCACCATAACCAGAGAGAACCTTCCCAGGTGACACCACTGGGTGCACTGACTCAGAGCGAGTTGCTGGATGCGCACCTAGCGGGAAAAATGCGCACTATGAAAGCTCCATTCAGCGGAGCTTTTTTCCACTTTTTTTCGGGGGTGGTGGTGGTGGTGGTTACCACCTCGTATTTAAACAAGCAGCCATCTAAGTGAGGAGTCAATTAAATCCACACAGAAGGAGCACACCAGCTTATGTGATCCAAAGATGATAATTGCAAAATCCTAATATGGCAAATGGAAAGTATCAGAGCTAAAATTATGAACACCCAATTTGGAGAAGGCTATGGAGGACAGTGGGAGCCCAAAACCCACCTGCAGAGCATCTAGTCAGACTGAGCCGCTGGCAGATCTGCTCCAGCCACAGGTAAGACTCCCGAATGGCCGTACCCTCAGGCAAACCATTGTAATCCTGATGACGCTGGGTCAAACTCATGCTTGGCCAATTCCCTGTAGAACCGACCTGAATTTGTTCGGGGTGCTAGTATCTCTTACTGGTTCCATGACAGAAACTTCTTTCCTGTTTTTATTTGAATGTTGATAGTGGTCTGTTTTTCTTACTCATTATCTGTATTTTTGTCTTTATATAATTCTTATTATTTTGTCCTTACTACCTTATTTTGAATTTTATTGTTTTGGTTGGGCTTCCCACTTTGTGAAGCACAGGAGGGGTGAATGCATAGTGATAATAACTGATACAAAGGTTTTTAGGGGCTGCAGGGGTGGGTTCTGGGTGGTAGGGAGGGACAGGGGATTTCAGGAATAAACAATGAAGGATGGAGTGGGGAGGGAGCATTAGAACTAACTGTGATTGCACAACTCATTTTAAAGGAGATTAAACAGGGAATGAAGATAATGTTCCAAAATTGATATGGTAATGATTGTACAATTCTCCTGGATATGATTGAATGATCGAACTATTGAATTGTACGATATGTAAGTTTTGTGCCAATAAAACTGTTGAGAAAAAATACATTGAGAGATATCTTTAAACCAAAGGAACTAAGTTTGTGGAAGTGTATTTAAAACACCCAACTAAATGTTATGTAAGTAAATATTTGAATAATGACTTAAATATTGATGTTATAAGGAAATGAGTCATAAAAGCAAAAATATTTGAATAATAACTCATCCCATCGGGAAATTAGCTTTCCATGAAATTCTGTTCATAATAAATATAATTATATAATATATAATAAACATAATCATGTCATCACATAAAGGATATATGTAAGGAAGAAAAGTATAGAGTGGGAATAGTGTAGTTACAGACCTTCCAAATGGAAAGGAACTCAGGTAGACTTCAAGAATTGACTGAAGAGGAAAGCAATGTACAATAAGAGAGAGGTTGGCAAAAAATGGTGGAGGTAAGGGAAGCCACTGGGAGATTTGCAAGAGTTAGAGGCAACAGGGAAAATTACTGTTGTACACACAATCCTGCAGGAACAGTAATTTAGGAGCAGATGCATGGATAGGTGCATGCAGGCTGAACAGGTGAGGGAGGAAGAGTGGGTCAATACCCACAAATATGTGTAGGAGTCACACAGGATATTCATATTTGGGTATTTACCTTTGCTACAAATATATCCATGGATGAGGTGGAATGTACAGGGGTCAAGTTATGAAAACTTCTGATATATAGCCAAACACCATGGGCGAATGGGGGCACTAGGTTTGGGGGCTCAGGACCATAGTTTTGGGGGAATACCAAGATCAATTGGCATAGCAGAGTTCACAATGACAGTGTTCTACATCCTACTTTGGTGAGTAGAGACTGGGGTCTTAAAAGCTCATGAAGGTGCACCTATTGTTCTGTCCTGACTGGTGGCAGGAAGAGTGCAGAAAACCTAAGACATCTGGAAACAGTCCAGTGAACTAACGAACCACTCAAACATCAGTCACCAGCACCCTGAGACCAAAAGAACTAGATGGTGCCTGACTAATCCTTCCACCTGATCTGAAAGGGATCAGCATTAGAAGATCCTGGGCAAGGTGGAAGAAAAATGCAGAATACAACTAAAAAAATATGAAAGAGAGCAGGCTTACTGATGGGGTAGAGACTGGTGAGAGCCCCAAGACTATACTCTTTGTCACCCTTCATGTCTGGGATGAACTCACTCCAGTGTCTCAATTTTCAGCCAAAGCATAGACAAGTCTATAAGGGAAACAAGAACACTAGTGAGGTGAGCCCACCTTAGAATAATTGGCCCTTTGAGATCAAGACATTTGCCCAAACAAAGTTCGGTAGGGTTAGAAAGTAGAACTTTAGATAGGAAACAAAGGGTAGAGGCCGGCTGGGTGGGGTTGCATTGAGAGAATTGCAGTGAATGAGATGAAATAGAAATATATAAATGATTAAATGTACATCCGATGATCTTCTCTTTAAGCCTTCATCCAATTCATAGTAACCATGTATATTTAATATTCAAAGCTACCATTTGACAGTGTGTGAAATACAGAAATGAACAAGTAGACGAACATATGTACCACAGAAGCCACTGACCTTTAGAATTCTGTGAAATACAGTAAGAAGTAGAATTGTAGTTTCATGCTAGAGATGGAATCACTAAAATGAGAATAAGGAGTCCTAGTACCATAATGGTCCGGCCCTCGACTGCTGACCAAAAGATCATTACTACAAATCCATCCAGTCACTCGGTGGGGAAAAGACCAAAAAATCTCCCATAAGGACCACAGCTTAGTAGGGCCGGCCACACCACGAGATACAATGTCCCCTCGCTGACCCACAGCACTGCTGGGGACAGCACTGGAGACACAGTGCGGGAATTGTGTCTGGTCTCACAAACGTCCCCCCTCCCAAGACCCCAATGCCAGGGCAAAACATGAAGGGAGTGCCACAGAGCAGCAAGAGACACAAAGCAATGAAGTTCCCGAGGAATCCCGAAAATAGACTTCAGACTAGGAAGGCAGGGTTTGGCACCTCATTAGACTCGATCGGAAAACATACATAAGGGTCAGCAGACAGACCTGGAACTACTTATAGGCCCTTTTGGGGTTTGTTTTCTTTTCTTCTTCTTCCTTTTTTTTTTTTTATCTTTCCCCATGTCTAGCTATATAAGATAGGCAAGATAAAAAATCCTGAGGAGAAAACAATGGGACCAGTGGTTCTGGGGGACAGGGGAGAAGGGAAGGTGGGGGAATGGAAAGGGGGAGGCAACAAACTCAGAGACAAAGGAACAAGAAGGTATAGAATGCCTGGTGGGGTTTGATCATGTGCAATGTAGCCAAGAGGAATTACTGAGAGCCAAATGAAGGTCGAACATGATAGTGGGACAGGAGGAAAGTAAAAGGAAATAGAGGAAAGAATTAGGAGTCAAAAGACATTTATAGAGTTATAAATATAGGCATGTATATATATATATAAATATATTAATATATAATGATAGGGATATAGGTTGATGTACATATAGGTTAAGTAGTAAGGTAGCAGATGGACATTGGGCCTCTACTCAAGGCCTCCCTTATTGCAAGAACATTTTGTTCTAATAACCTGGTATTCTGTGATGCTCACCTTCCTGACATGATTGCTGAAGTCAAAATGGGTGCATAGGTAAATGTGGTGAAGGAAGCTGATGGTGCCTGGCTATTAGAAGATACAGGTCTGGGGTCTTAAAAGCATGACGTTAAACAAGCAGCCATCTAGCAGGGAAGCAACACATGGAAGAAGCACCCCAGCCCGTGTGATCATGAGGTGTCGATGGGATAAGGTATTAGGCATCAGAAGACCCAAAACAGATAATCATATCAATGTGAACAAGGGAGGTGGGAGTGGAGACTCAAAGCCCATCTGTAGGCAATTGGACATCCCCTCACAGAAGGGTCACAAGGATGGGAAAAGTCAGTAGGGTGCAGCATGGCACCGACAAAACACACAACATTCCTCTAGTTCAGTGGTTCTCAACCTTCTTAATGCTGTGACCCTTTAATACAGTTTCTCATGTTGTGGTGACCCCCCCAACAAGAAAAGTATTTTTGTTGTTGTTTCATAACTATAATTTTGCTACTGTTATGAATTGGGTGACCTCTGTGAAAGGGTCATTCAACCCCCAAAGGGGTCTCAACCCACAGGTTGAGAATCACTACTCTAGTTCTTTAATGCTCCCCCCACCCCGCTATCATGACCTCAGTGTTACCTTACAAGTCCAGCTAGACTGGAGCATGTACACTGGTACAGATAAGAGGTCCCGACACACGAATTCCAGGACAGATGACCCCCTCAGGAACAATAATGGGAGTAGCGATACCATGAGGATAGGGGGCAGGTGGGAGGAGAAGAGGGACCTGATCACAATGATCAAAGTATAACACCCTTCAGTGCCACCAAAGTCCCTTTATATAGTAACAAGTAAAGAATTTTCTCATCACACCGGACATGGATTTCAATTGTCCCAACTGTGAGGCACGAACAATAGGTGCCTACAACTGCCATTTCCCACTGTGCCTCAGATCTGAATACCATTCAGATGTTTACCATTCCACGGTTTATTGGAAGAAAATTATAAAGGCTAATTCTATTCCTGATGACACTATAGATCTATTATCATAGTACAGAGTAAAGATGCGACCGAAACTTTAAAAAATAAGATAAAAGTGTGAAGTGAAAATAAGGATCCCTGGTGGTGTGTGAGGGTTAAACATCCCATGCTGCCAACTAAAAGATGGGCCATTTGCACTCATTCGATGGCTCCACAGGAGATGACCTGGAGATCTGCAAACAGGAAAATCCTAAGGGCAGTTCTACTTCATGGGACCAACCCAACAGCACCTAGCAACGTAAAACGTAATTTAAAAATCATCGTATGAACCCATGGGAGGAGGAAAGGGTGCCTAACACGTTCAGTGCTATGAAAGAACACTATTTGTGTTTCAGAGAAGAAGGGTGAACTGTTTACTGGTTTACATTCTACCTGATTGGATAATCTGTAAAAAGAAATACTTTATTAAAAGCTACCGTATTTAAAGGCCAAAATTAAAAAAAATAAAGTATAGCACCTTTCCGCCCAGGAGGACAAACAACAGAAACGTGGGTGAAGGACGACAGCAGAAGGTATAAGATATGAAAATAATAATAATTTATCACCGGGTCACGAGGGTGGGGCAGAGGCAGGGAAGAAAGAGGAGCTGATCCCAAGGGATAAAGTAAAAAGAAGGTATTTTGAAAATGAGGATGGCAACATATGTATAAATGTGCTTGCTACAATTGATGTATGGATTGTTATAAGAGCTGTAAGCGCCCCAGTAAAATTATATATATAGTTAGTTACAAAAGGACATTCAAAACAAACCCAAAAAAAAGACGGCAGTGTAGCAAACTCGGCGGGGCAAGTCTGCTTTGTCACACTGAGTCGTGTGCATTGAACATGCACTCGAAGGCACCTGACAACAGCGAGGTAGGTTGCTTGGAATTACAAATTGAGTAAAGAAAACCCAGTGTAGTCGCAGAAGAAAATGTTTTGTGTCAATACCACACGTAACAAACAAACTTGGTGAAAAAAGTCTTCCTGTCAAGCGGTCTCTTCAAAAAGCTAGTCTTTTAGATGGTAGAAATGAGGTAGCAACTTCCACTAAATTTGGAGAGCGGAAAGACCTTTTGTAGATAAAATATTTCAGTGGCAGAATACAAGGGGAACTTGTTTTGAAAAGATACCAGTGCTGACAATAATAATTTCCTCTTCTGGATTTCCACATTACATGGTCTTGATCTGTGGCACAATCCAAAGGACAACTTCCCAACA
This sequence comes from Echinops telfairi, assembly GCF_000313985.2. Classification (NCBI taxonomy): domain Eukaryota; kingdom Metazoa; phylum Chordata; class Mammalia; order Afrosoricida; family Tenrecidae; genus Echinops; species Echinops telfairi. The sequence continues at coordinate 10,168,726 of NW_022106471.1, forward strand.
GCAGTTGGCGCTGTTCGCCATGCTCCCCAGGGTTTGTAGGCTGTACTCTGTCCAGAATCCGATCACTAAACCTTTTCTATTCAGAGTCAAACTCTGGCCTTTCTCAACCGGCATTCCAGCACTTACTGATAGTCACTTATAGATATATGGGAGTACGTGTCGCTATTCGGCTTCCAGTTCATGTGCGATGGGTTTATCCCAAACAACATGGGTCTAAACGTGAGACAGTAAGTGGCTGCAGACCAGTGCTCTCTGGATTACTCTTGTCTTAAACTCGTTGGAGTGCCAAAGTTGGAGAAGAGCAATTCTGAAGTCAGGGCTTGTAGAAATTCTCTAACACAACCCAGGTGAACATCTACCCAAAGCATTGAAGCTAGTCAGTCAATTCCAGGAACACTGCCCCACATAAAACAAGAATTCTTTAGATGAATCACATGTTTGAAGGCAGGCCAGGAGGACCCCAGAGGTGAACTCCAAGCAGAGAGGTCAGCCTCTGTTGATCGAATGCCAAAGGCATGATCATGACAGATCTTCTCAGAGGACACAGTCAACCATGTGGGCATCCTATAAAGACATTTTAAGAAAATTAAAACCTGTGTTTATGAGAAAAAGGCCAGGAAAGTTGCACAGAGGAATTTTTCCCATCATTCTTCAAGGGTATCCAGAACTGTCTTTTAAGAATCCCTGAGAAACCTGACCCTGTTCACCCTTCAGCCCTGAAACTTGCCTCTTTTTTTTAAAAAATCATTTTGTTAGGGGCTCATACAACTCTTATCACAATCCATACATCAATTGTGTAAAGCACATTTGTACATTCATTGCCCTCATCATTCTTAAAACATTTGCTCTCCAC
>NW_022106471.1:10170868-10176753 GCF_000313985.2 Echinops telfairi
GGGTTTCAGTAATTCCTCTTGGTTACATTACCCTTGATCACGCTCTACCAGGCCTCCTACACCTTCCTCACCACTGATTTGGATCACTTGTTCCTTTGTCCCAGGGTTTGCTAACACCACTACCTTCCCACCCCACCCCCACCCCCACACCCAACCTGGAACTGTCAGTCCCGTTGTTTTCTCTTCCAGATTGTTCATCCAGCCTATCTTATTTAGACAGACCTGTGGAGATAATAACATACACAAAAACAAGATAGAGCAAAACCAGAAGCTTGCCTCTTTAGACTTCTTTTGTTCCCCAAGCTCAAAGGACACTTGAAAGATCATTTGAGTCCTTCCAGGACACCAAAACTGCTGTTCTGATGTGACATAAATAGAAGAGAATGGAATTCTTCAGGGAAGAGTTAGAGGGTGGGAACATGAGATCTGGAAATACATGGACCTAGATGGAGGCTACATTAAGAAACTGGAGCCTCACATTTTAATATCTTTACTTAATAAAGGTATCCATAATACTGTTTTTTAACTTAGTCTCATAAACATGCTAGTTCTGAAGTTCTAGATCTACTCTTTATGGATTAAAAAAAAACAAAGACGATTAAGGCTTTATAGAAGTGCTACTGAGTTTTGTTTTTGTCTTTGCTGTATTCCAATTTTGTCCTTACAATTGTGTCCTTTGCACAAGTACATACTTCTTCAGCTATTTTATCATATTTCTTAGAAATCCAGGGATTCCGTGTGTAAAGTACAACTTGTCTGTCCAAATTTTCTGACATGACTTTTTCACAATACCTCAGACTCCATGAATACATTTTTCTAGCAATTATGGGTCATTACATTTTTTTGTCCTTTTGGACAGCCTAGACAGAACCTGGGAAACTTATTACGCCCAATAACTATCTGGTTCAATCAACTTGGTCCTTCAGAATACACCATGTTCAAGAGAGTCACTTCTCCAACAGTTTTATTGACACATCATTTACATAGCATAGAATTGAGTAGTTCAATCATTCAAACATATCAAGGGGGAATTGTACAATCACCACCGTGTTCATCCTAGAACATTTCCGCCCCCCATGGTTGATTCACCCCCAAAGTGAGTTGTTCAGTCACCATCAGCTCCAGTGCTCCCCACTCTGTCTTCATTGTTTACTTTCAACCCTCCCCCCTCCATCGCCTGTTCCCCTCCCTTAAATTCCCTGAAACACCTTGCATCAGTTATTATCATTGTACATCCACCCCTCCTGTGTGTAAGCCATTTCTTAATATAAATCTCTTTCTACCTACATACCAACTCCTGCAATCCTTAGCTAAGGCTTCCCCTAAACGACTCAGTCTGTTGTTTAGAGAATGAAGGCAAACAGCTCTAGATCACATATCCCCAACCCTGATTTATGGACACACTTTCTGAATATGTGATTGGTCTAAATCATCTAGTGCTGATGTAACAGAAATAGCACGAGTAGCTGGCTTGACATGGTTCTCTCACACTTTAGAAGGCTGGCAGTCCAAGTGAGGGATTCCAGTTCCAGGGCAAGGTCCTGGCATCTTTTCAGCATCTGTCAGTGCTGACTTCTTGGAGATCTCCAAGGAATGGGTCCTTGCACCAGTCTTCTCTTGGGTTCATGAGGTTCTCAGTTCAGGCACCCTGGATCCACGGGATTTACTCTGCTCCCAGCAATTCTTCCTTGGTCCCTCTCCTCTCTGCTCAATTCTCGCTCCTTTTGTCTCCTATCTGAAAAAAGATGTGACTCAGGCAAGGGTGTGACTGAGTCAGGGCAAGGCTTAAGTAAGGCTTTCTTATAAGGCTTTGACTCTAGATGGAGGTTAGGATTTACAACACATCACAAAAAGAGGGACAATTAACAGTACTGGGAATCATGGTCTAGCCCAGTTGACATATATTTGGGGGGAACACAATTCAATCCATGACACTGTTGTCGTTCCTGCTTCATTATCATCTCTTCCAACTTAGTAGATATTATTTAGAGTAGCAATGGTGCCACTAAAAAAAAAAAGTTACCATTTCCCAGCATCCTTTGCAACAGGACATGGCCACAAGACCCATTACTTGGCCAGAAGCATGTAAGCTGAAGCTGGCTGAGAATTTACAGAGAAGCTTCACTTTTCTGATATAGATACGGGGCCTTTACCTTTGATATTCTTTGTACCTCATCAACTGGCTTGGGGCTGGAGCAGGGGCTGGGAACGTCCAGCCTGTAGGCTCTGAAGGCCTGTGAAATCATCAATACTGCCTAACATCACACACTCACCAATGAGAAGCAGTTCCAGCTGTCACAGTAGGAGTGAGTTCGTTAAGTGATCAAATATAACTCACTGCCATCGAGTCAGTGCTGACTCATAGCGACCCCCTGTGGACTTCTGAGAATGGAACTGCTTATGAGAGTTGAGAGCCCAGTCATCCTCCCGGGGAGCTGCTGGTGGTTTTGAACTGCCGACCATGCGGATTGCAGCCCCAAGTGTATCCATTATACCACCAGGGCTCCTTTTGACCAAATAGAGCAGGCTAAATTTTATTATTATTATTATTATTAAATGCTTTTATTGGGGACTCTTAACCACAATCCATACATTCATCCCTTGTGTCAAGCACTTTTGTACATATGTTGCCATTAGCATTTTCAAAGCATTTTCTTTTTACTTGACCCCTTGCTATCAGCTCCTCATATTTCCCTCCCTCCCTCATGAACCCGTGATAAATTATAGATTATTATTTTCATATCTTACATCGTCATCTGTCTACCTTCACCCAATTTTCTGTTGTTTGTCACCCTGGGAGGGGTTTTTGTATCATTCCTCGTGATCGATTCCCCCTTTCTTCCCCTACCTTCCCCTTCCCCTCCTGGTATCTCTACTCTCATTATTGGTCCTGAGGGGTTTATTTGTCCCGGATTCCCTGTGTTGTGGGCTCTTATCTGCTACCTTAATACTTAACATATAAATATAAGTACATAGATCTATTTCCCTATCATTATTTAAAAATATATTTACATATGTACATGCCTGTATTTAGACCTCTATAAATGTCCTTTGCCTCCTAGTTCTTTCCTCTATTCCCTTTGAGCAGGCTAATTTTTAAGTTGATAATTTTGTATGGCCCATGAATGGTGTTATACATATCCAAATAGCCCATCACAGAAATAAAAAAAATGGTCACCTCTGGTAAGCCAGTCATGCTGCAAGCATGAAGAGCAAACCACATACTGAGGATAACCGAGCGGAAAGACTGAAGAATGAGGAGATGTGGCGTCACTGCACCAGCCCAGCGGCCATCTTCGGCCATCCTGGTTCCCACACCCCAGTCACTGCCACCAACTCCACTCTGACTCATAGGGACCCAGTAGAACAAAGTAGAACGGCCCTATCGGGTTTCCAAGGTTGTCAGTCTTGATGGGAGCTGGTGAGTTTGAACTCCTGAGCTGGCGGTAGCAGCTCAGTGCTTAACCTCCTGTCCTATCAGGGATCCCTGTTCTCTTTGTTAGGTGAGGAAAAATAACCCGATTCAGTGAAACTACTGTCACGAGGCTTTATTATAAATGCGATTCCTAATAATAGTCTTGCTGCCTGGGTTTCCGTATCATCTACCCACTCACAGTCTGGCTGCTGGCCCACCCTTTCAGGGTACTCACCGATGTATGTTAGGAAACCCACAGGACCATTTTAGCTCTGGTATTACTTAACCTCTCAGTAGCAGTTGATTCTGTTGTTCACATCCTCCTTTTTGAAACATTCTCCTCTTCCTCCTTCAGATGATCATCTCAAAGCCGAGATCCTCACCACACACAAATACACACCCAGCGAAATCAGCCCTAAGTATGAGCTGAAGGGGGCACTCAGGTCCTTGCCAGGTCCAGCGTGTTCCCAGCCAACCGACACTGGTTTAATCCCTGCTATCAACCTGGCGGCCAGGAGAGGAGGTAGTGGGAGCTCATGAGGCAGAGACTTGCTGCCTTGACAAAGACGGGGCTCTGCAGAATCTTCCTGCACAGCAGCGGTGCTACCTCTCCCAAAGGGCCACCCTGCAAACTCTGAGAGCTCAGAGGAGTCTGCAGAGCCACTGCCTTTGAAGTTAACCCCTCAGAAGGGCCCGTTCCATGTTTTAGGATCCTGGGTTTTCTCCACCAGGGACCGGACTTCAGGAGAGAAAAAAAGATCTGCTTTGCTGAGCGCTCAACTTTGGGGAAGCTCTTAGACCCAAAATCTAGACTCTGCGTTTGCACTGAGTCGTGCTGGCTATAGCACTCTACAACTGACCAAAGAGACTTTCAGACTCTCTCACTTAACCCTATGGATTGTTAACTGCCCTCCGTGTCCCTGTCTTCCTCTGCAGGGTGTCCAGCAACTTGCCAATGACCACTGGACTCCATTGTTTGTGGATGGTGGTCTGCTCCGACTCCCCTCCCCGTACTTCTCGAAAGCTCGATTCATCTCATCAACAGGGCATTGTCTGCTGGGGTGGTCTCTCAAGGTCCTATGGGAGGTTTTTTCTCTTCTTAAGCCATTGAGCTACCACTTACCACAGTAGACACAGCCTTGCCAGTCAGCTGAGACTCCACCCCCAAAGGGATGCTGCTGATTTGTTGGGCCCTCTGGGAAACAGACATGAAGGCGGAGCTAGGAGTCCAAGGTTTATTGAGGTCACATCTGGAAAGGACTAAAGGGTAAAGAACTGAACGTCTTAGACCGTGATGCAGGCGTGGCACCAGCAACAGGGAGAGGGACAGGAAGGGAGTGCAGGAAGAGTGTCACACTGAGGCTGGACTCTGAGAAAACCTCGGGGCCATGTGTCCCAGAAATGCCCAAGCCCTAATGTCCTGCTGGGAGCTTCCTGGGAGGAACGTGGTCCTGGGTGCAGGGACTGGGAGGGGAAGAAGAGGGCCTCAGGGCTTACTTCATAGTCTCCGATTTCTTACTCTGCGGTTGGCTTAATGTGTACGCTCTTTTTATAACATTTGATCGAGCTCACTCTTGATTTGGAAATGTTTAGCATATATGTTAGATTTCAGTAAAACCTACCAGAAGGAAACGTCATGGGTCTCTGCCTTTGACCTCTACATCGCTTTCATAGTCTTATGACAAAATTCACAAAGAATCGTGATTAGGATTTGGAAACCCAAACCCTAGGGGGGTATCCCACTGCTTGAAGAACGGTTTGCTCTATAGACCCAGAAAGTGTCAGAAAAAATGTGAACCCACTTCTTGGAATGTCTTGTTTGGAAAAGGTAACACACTTTACAGAGTCTTCAGTAGCTGGAGGTTCATTATTACCGTGTTGATAGAAGTGAACCTTTGCAACAGTCTCCACCAGTATAGAAGCTGTCAAATGAGTGACAGTGGAGCCAGACAAGGAATCCATGGGAGTGATTTACAAAATGATCTATATTGGATGACATGGAAGACTGGTAATAATATGGTATTAGTAAGTGAACATGACCAAAATATCTTCACTATGACCCCTTTCTCCAAAAAAGAAAAAAAAATGTAATAAACGTGTTTGTTCAGGCTTAGAAAAACAAGGCCATGAGTATTTTAGTTAAAAGATTAATAGTGGACTATATTCGTCTTTGGACTATGTATTTGGAATGACCATTCATTTATTTATTTTTAATCAGGCTCCTAAATTTCCTAAAGTGAAAATGGAATCAGAACCCTTCCCCAAAAATATTATTTAAAAAATAAATACATTGCTTCACATTTTCACCTGTTGAGTAAGTATAGCAAGCAGAGCTTTGTGCTAGGTCTTGATGAAGATTATTATTTTTTTGTTTGTTTCAATGATCTTCCTTCTTTTTTTTTTTTAACATTTTATTAGGGGCTCATACAACTGTTATCCCAATCCATACACACATCAATTGTGTAAAGCG
>NW_022106471.1:10176853-10185350 GCF_000313985.2 Echinops telfairi
CCAGGAGAGGAGGTAGTGGGAGCTCATGAGGCAGAGACTTGCTGCCTTGACAAAGACGGGGCTCTGCAGAATCTTCCTGCACAGCAGCGGTGCTACCTCTCCCAAAGGGCCACCCTGCAAACTCTGAGAGCTCAGAGGAGTCTGCAGAGCCACTGCCTTTGAAGTTAACCCCTCAGAAGGGCCCGTTCCATGTTTTAGGATCCTGGGTTTTCTCCACCAGGGACCGGACTTCAGGAGAGAAAAAAAGATCTGCTTTGCTGAGCGCTCAACTTTGGGGAAGCTCTTAGACCCAAAATCTAGACTCTGCGTTTGCACTGAGTCGTGCTGGCTATAGCACTCTACAACTGACCAAAGAGACTTTCAGACTCTCTCACTTAACCCTATGGATTGTTAACTGCCCTCCGTGTCCCTGTCTTCCTCTGCAGGGTGTCCAGCAACTTGCCAATGACCACTGGACTCCATTGTTTGTGGATGGTGGTCTGCTCCGACTCCCCTCCCCGTACTTCTCGAAAGCTCGATTCATCTCATCAACAGGGCATTGTCTGCTGGGGTGGTCTCTCAAGGTCCTATGGGAGGTTTTTTCTCTTCTTAAGCCATTGAGCTACCACTTACCACAGTAGACACAGCCTTGCCAGTCAGCTGAGACTCCACCCCCAAAGGGATGCTGCTGATTTGTTGGGCCCTCTGGGAAACAGACATGAAGGCGGAGCTAGGAGTCCAAGGTTTATTGAGGTCACATCTGGAAAGGACTAAAGGGTAAAGAACTGAACGTCTTAGACCGTGATGCAGGCGTGGCACCAGCAACAGGGAGAGGGACAGGAAGGGAGTGCAGGAAGAGTGTCACACTGAGGCTGGACTCTGAGAAAACCTCGGGGCCATGTGTCCCAGAAATGCCCAAGCCCTAATGTCCTGCTGGGAGCTTCCTGGGAGGAACGTGGTCCTGGGTGCAGGGACTGGGAGGGGAAGAAGAGGGCCTCAGGGCTTACTTCATAGTCTCCGATTTCTTACTCTGCGGTTGGCTTAATGTGTACGCTCTTTTTATAACATTTGATCGAGCTCACTCTTGATTTGGAAATGTTTAGCATATATGTTAGATTTCAGTAAAACCTACCAGAAGGAAACGTCATGGGTCTCTGCCTTTGACCTCTACATCGCTTTCATAGTCTTATGACAAAATTCACAAAGAATAGTGATTAGGATTTGGAAACCCAAACTCTAGAGGGGGTATCCCACTGCTTGAAGAACGGTTTGCTAATCGACCCAGAAAGTGTCAGAAAAAATGTGAACCCACTTCTGGGAATGTCTTGTTTGGAAAAGGTAACACACTGTACAGAGTCTTCAGTAGCTGGAGGTTCATTATTACCGTGCTGATAGAAGTGAACCTTTGCAGACAGTCTCCACCAGTATAGGAGCTGTCAAATAAGTGTCAGTGGAGCCAGACAAGGAATCCATGGGAGCAGCTTCCAAAATAATGATGAACGTGTATATTTAATGACATGGTAGCGTGGTTATGAAATGACATTAGTAAATGAAAAGGAAGTGACACAAAATGACCCCTTTGTAAAATGAAAAAAGTAATAAATGCATGTCTTCATGCTTAGATAAAAAAGGCTCTGAGTAGTATTCTTCAGTATCATAGTATTATCTTTAGATGGTGTGTTTTGAATGCTTATGCTCATTCATTTCTTTCTCTTTGTCGTATAGCGCTGCCTTTGTCCCTTCACCTCCGCTGCTCTCCTTCTGTTTCCTCTGTGGCTTCGCCGTCTGTCCCCTCATCACCCCACACACTTTCACCATCAAGGACATTCCCTGCCTGTTGCCACCTGCTGCTTCCTCTGTCTGGAATGTTCTCTCCTTGTCTTTATGTCCCAAGTCTTCACTCTTTTTCAGATCTCCAGATTGTCTCCACTTCTCCCGAGAAGCTTCCTCTGACCTCCTTGTGAGGTCACATTTCCGTATGAAGCTTCCCCTTCACAGCTTTTAGCGCAGCTACAACCTAAGCCCTTGACTACAACTCTTAGAATACACTGTCCACACCATGAAGGCAGGGGCCGTGTCGATTTTTGCTCATTATGTTATCTCCAAGCCCAACATATTCTGCAATACATAAGATGTGCTCAATAATTATGTGTTATTTGATTAGTCGTTTAAATGATTGAATACAAAGTTGATGATCTGAAATGTAACACACACACCCCACCCTACCCCACCCACCCAATTTACAATGATTGATCCCTTTGGGTGTCGTGGTCATGTGTTGGGGTGCTAACGTCAAAGTCAGCAGTTTGAAACCACTAACGGCTCCTCAGGAGAAAGACGAGGTGAGGCTTTCTACTCCTGTCCACAGTGACAGTCTTGGAAACCCACAGGGGCAGTTCCGTCCATTCCTATAGGGTGGCTGAGTTGGAATTGCCTCAATGGCAGTGAGTTTGGAGAATTAAAAAAAAAAGGTTTTTAAAAATTAATGGCATGTTAAATGAGTAAGTGAATTACTGCGTATGTATATAGTGATTTACTGGCTTACCTGTGTATTATCTGTCTTCCTTCCCTCAACCGTAAGTTCCGTGAGAGCTGGGAACACGGTCTGGCTTGTTCCCGAGTGTCCATGCAGAGTCCAGCTCCCAGTAGACGGCCCCTAGTGGGAAAGAAATGCGACACATTATTAGTTTGTAATGATCCACGAGTGTGTGACATTCCAAGACAGACATTTTAGTGGTTGTCTTTTATTGTTGTTGTTTTTAACTGTCGTTTGATAAAACTTCTCCTTTGCAATAAAGCCCTTTATTGTATTCTCTGCCTGCAGAGAAGACTCTTTTGGAGAAAAAATTGCTCCCTGCGAGCCTTTTCTCCTCGCACGGTGCCGAGCCCGACTGTGAAGACCCGTGTGCCCCTCTTCCTCTTCACTGCCACCACCCCGCTCAGAACGCACTATCAGATTTCCCCCCAGAGGAAGTTGTACTGCACACTTTTCCTTAAGCATGATTTATTAAACTAAATATAAACTGGGAGGGCTCAGTCTTCAGGCCAAGGGTCATATCTGTTTACGGATCCCAAAGCAAGCGAGGCCCATGTGGGTGCATAAGTAGGTTTCTTTTTAAATCTTGCTGTGGCAGAAGATTACTTCTGTTCTGCATTTGACAACCCAAAGAATATTTCATTTAGTTCAGAAAGCGAGGTATTTTTAAACTAGCAACAGATCTTTGTTTTAAAATTATTGAACTGAATAGGCTCTCCTAGAAAGAAGGGAGGATTTAGCCGAGAACTCACCCCACGGACACTTAGATTCTGAGATGTTCAGTGAGGTTGGCAAGAAGGGTGGTTTCCCTTTGATTTGTGCAGCTGGCACAGCCCTGAGGGTGCCCTTGGCCTTGTCATTGGCTTCTCTGAGTCCTGCCCCTTCTTCAAGGGCACAAACCCCAAACCAGGCCAGTTGCCCTGGAGTTGACTCTGCTCCCAGACTCCCATGTGGACAGAGCAGACGTGTACCTCTGCACCTGTGCATGGCTCTGGTCTTTCAGCAGCAGGTGAGCAAGTCTTTCTTCCATGGCACTTCTGGGTGGAGTAAAACTGCCAACCTTTCCGTGAGGAGCAGAGCACTGAACCATTTGTGCCTCTTGGGGACTACTCTCCTTCAAGGCCCAGTGCCTGTCGTTCTGCCTTGACACGCCTTCCCTGACTCCCACGCCCACTCACAGCCATGCCACCTTAACTTCGTATCTGTGTTACATAACTATCGACGTGCCTTCTCCCCAACCAGCCCGGACAGGGTGGAACAGGTGCCTGATCCCTCGGTGTATCCTCGGGGCCTAGCTAGTGTAGTATATCTTGAAGCCCAATGTTTTGTTGATGTTTAGTTTTATGGGAGCTAATACACATCTTTTGCCAGCTATTGGATGCCAGCCTTTACAGTATTCCAGCCGTGGTGGCAAGCTAAATAGGTGTTATCGGCCTTCCCTTTTCAAAAAACGAGAGATTAACTGACTTGCACAAGTCTCAGAACTAGTAAGCTGTGGATGTGGAGTTCAAATCCCAGCCTACTGGATTCCAGAACTGGTGCTCTTACCCAGTAGACTAGCTTGCCCCTCTTGAATATCTCTAAGTACCAGATGCTACTCAAGCGGCATCTGCTTCGGACTGACAGTGCAGGCAGGTCACCAGCTTTGCTCACTAGTAGTCAGGGGCATCTCAAGTTGTTCTCAAATGACACCGACGTCGTCAGCCTGCAAATAATTAAGACAGACCCATTTTGGGAAAAGCAGGGAGGGGTAGTAGGTAGAGGCCCACTTTGACATTTGGATGTGCATTTAAACACAGCTCGCGGCTATCAAAAGCCATGACACTGAGATTGCAGAAGCATTAAAAATCAAATTGCCTTATATATTTTTTAGAGTACTGTAAATGACATCCTATCGTCTCTGGGGAGATCGTTCCCTAAAGCTCTCAGCCTCTTGGTGACCGGGATGAATAAATTGGCCTCATTCCTTTACCAGGCTCCAATTTCTACCCCAGAGGGTGAAAAGGAAACCCTCATTTGAAGATTTAAGCTTTGTTCGTTGAAGTTTCTGGCTAGTTCATTGGAAACCAAGAGAAACCATTTCATGTTGGCATAATAGTCGAAAGTATTTAGCTGCATTCCAACTTAATGATGGAAGATTAGCTGAGTTATTATTAAGTTTTAATCTCCTCATTTAACTAATAAAGTCGATTAACACCCTGCCTGTCAAGAAAAAGAAAAATGCGTTACATAATCTTGACAGAGTGATATTTTTTATTATTGTTATTATTTTTTTAAAGATCATTTTATTGGGGGCTCTTACAGCTCTTTAACAATCCATACATCAATTGTATCGAGCATATTTGTACATATGTGGTCATCATTTTCTAAACATGTGCTTTCTATTTGAGCCCTTGGTATCAGCTCCTCTTCCCCTCCCGGGCACCCTCGTGACCCCTTGATAAATTATAAATTGACATAGTGATGTTTTAACCAGATTGTCCTTTTGTGTTTTGACTGAAAGGGACTATATCATGGGCCACTGCGTTTCCTTGAAAGCTTGAGAGGAGCTAATGATTGGGGAAAGGTCCACGGGTAGGATAACCCAGAGACTAGAATGCGCAGCAAAATGGAGTTTCTCCAAATTTGGCATCAGGAGAAGCAGTAGATAAGAGCAACTGGCAGCTACAGATAGATAGCCTCTTGATTGTCCCAGCTAGAAACCTACTGGCAGAAGCTTTAACTAAATTTGCTTGCAAGTTTTCCAAAGGGAGCGATCGTATTGCATCAGCATCTCTTTTCATAACACACTACTTTGCAAGCAAGTTCCTTGGACCTGGTAAAATATTTGTGTTCTGAACCTTGGTGTAAGTATATAGAATTGCCAGCGTGTCCATTACTGGGCAGCCCAACTGCAGAATTATGAGTTTAACTATTTACTGAAAATGGAAACTCCAACAATATTGGTGATTTATGAGGACATTGAATCTTCATTTTGAAGGACTTAAAGTCTCAAGGAGGTATTTATCCAAAATTAGCATCCAGGAACGGCACTTTGGGAGATCCCTGTTTGGGCAGCATCTGTAGATAGATCTGGTTTCAGTTAATAAATCTAATGCTGGAGCCGCTGACCTCAGGGAGACAGGTGGCCTCTCACACAGAAGAACACCGTGCTGGGCCATAAAAATGTGTTTGATGAGATTGCCTTGCGGCCTAGCCTGCTATCTCCAAAGCTGTCCAGCATAGTGTCCCTTCACAGAGAATTTATGGAAGAATCATCTCTTCTCCCAAATAAGTTATTCTGTAATGAAGGGCCATTACATATCCCAAAATAAATGCTGACATAACAGAATATGCAAATACTGTTCATTGATTTGCTAATCAATTCAATACGTATTGACTACTTAACTATGAGCCAAGCACTTGGAATACAAATATCAAAAACAGACCATCTGTCCTCAGTGTGTGTTTGTTGTTAGACCCCATGAGTGATGGAGTAGAAATACTACATAAGATTTGCTTCACTATAATCTTACGGAAGGATAACACCAGGGCTTTTCCTCTGTACCACCATCGGGTGAGTTCTACACCACCAGCCTTTACATTAGCAGTTGAAGGCAAAGCATGCGTGCCACCTATGGACTTTTAGCTCGGCATAGTACCATGTTGTTGGAAGGACCCAGAATTACAGATCTTCTAGCTCTCTTTTAACCATCTGATCTAATCTTTAGAGCCCATTTCAGATCTTCCTTCTTCAGTTCACCTATTTAGGAAAACTTTATTGGATTGCCCAAACTGGGTTAGGCTTTAGAACTTCAACCCGTTGAATATAATCCCTACCACCAGGGTGATCATGGACAGAAATAAGTGAGGTGGGCAGGATCGGAGAGGGAGATGCTGTAAGCCATGCTAACCAAAGAATATGGGCTTTATCCATCCACAGTGAAGAGCCACTAGACGTTCTGAAGAAAGAGAGAAATGTAGTCAAGTTTCTATTTTGGTTAAAACAAACAACGACAAGGAAAATGGCTGTGGTGATAGGTAGGTTTATTGTGCCAACCTGCCCAATAGGAACATGTGGGATTAATCAGGTTGCAGTTTGATCGAGGACAAAGAGATAAATGGCTCTGCATGGCCCAACCCTCCTCTCTCTTGCTCTGTGGTGATTGGAGTGTGCTGGAGCCTGCTGCTGCTTTAGCTGGTTCTCTGCCTCAACCTGTGAGTTACACTACCTGTGAGCCAGGCCAACCCATGGATCATGTCTCTAGAGCTTGAGCCTCCTTCAAGACCTGCTTTGCCACGATGCTGGTGCATACATTGCTTGAGCTTGAGGCTGGTGGATCCTGTCGCCTTGCATTGCTTGAGTTCGATATCCCATCAAGGCATGCTTAGAGAAGTTCCCAAGCTATTGACTGTTGGTGACCCACCCTGCTGCTTGCTGCCTGTGGGCAGACTCTGCCTGCCTTGCCTCAAGGAAGACTCTGGTGTTGGTGTCTGCTTCCTTGACCTTGACCTGGCAGCCCACATGACTTCCAGTATATTAACTGTTCCATGGAAGTGAGTTGAGCTGAACCTTTTGTACTGCCGCGTGGACTAATTAACTGTTGTATAAATCAATCCATATATATATATATATATATATAATCATAAATGTCCTGGTTTTATTTCTCTAGAGCAGTACTTCTCAACTTTCCTAATGCCATGACACTTTAATACAGTTCCTTATGTTGTGGTGATCCCCAACCATAAATTATTTTTGTTGCTATTTCATAACTGTAATTTTGCTACTGTTATGAATAGTAATGTAAATATCTGATAGGCAGGATATATTTTCTTTTTTTTTTTTGGCAGGATATATTTTCATTGTTACAAATTGAACATAATCAAAGCATAGTGATGAATCATAAAAACAATATATAATTATATATTGTGAAATATTTATTTCTAATGACAAATACATGAAATTTTGTCTTGAAGCATGGTGTAGCATGGATAACAATCTTCATCCGGGTACTCGTATGTGGGTCTCTTTGCATGTGGGCGGACCCGCCTGGAGATGGATAGAGGAGCAGCGTCTCGGTTCCTAAGACCACTGGAAATAGGTGTTTTCCGATTGTCTTAGGTGACCCCTGTGAAGGAGTCGTTCAACCTCCAAAGGGGTCACAACACACAGGTTGAGAACTGCTGCTCTAGAGAGCCCTCCTTTCACAGCTGGTAAAGAAGAGATGCTAGAAGGAAGGAGATCACAGAGGAGTAAAAGTCAAAATCCAAAGCAATTAATAAAATGAAAATAAATTTTAGCAACCAATCAGATGTGACGCCTGAGGGAGAGGTCAATGTCTAGCATGACCTCTAAGATTCTCATGTAGGTGACATTAGCATGAGAAACAGGGACATGTGCAGTGGGGAATGAGGTCCATCAGACCTGTGTTTTAGGTGCATATGGAGCATCCAGGTGTCAGCGTCAGGCCTGCTGTTGGGTGTGCTTTCTGGTAACTCATGAAAGAGGTAAGGCTGCAGGTAAGGATTCAGACTTCATTGCCTCATAGATAGTGGCTGAACATGACTGTGGATGACATTGTGAATTCTGTGACCATTCCTTATTACTCTGGGATCAAAAATCCCCTGTAATTATCCAGCATTCATTTAACCCTAATTATTTGCTCATTAAGTTATTCCTTCATTTGCTAAATTAATACATGTGAAACTCCTATATCATATTTTAGGTGATGTAAAAAATTATGGGTGTGCACAGATGAATAATAACTTTTACTCCCTATCCTAAAGAGTCGCATAACCTAGCTGTTCGTTATAAACAAACTGGTTCTATATCAGTCCAAGTTCAATGCCTCCTCCATGATCAGCTCCTCTAAGGAAAGGACTCTGTCTTAGGCTTTAAAATAATCTTCATTGCTCACCTTCCCGACACAACCACTGAAGACAAAGCGGGTGAATAAGCAAATGTGGTGAAGAAAGCTGATGGTGCCCGGCTATCAAAAGATA
>NW_022106471.1:10186283-10209117 GCF_000313985.2 Echinops telfairi
CGCTTTACACAATTGATGTGTGTATGGATTGGGATAACAGTTGTATGAGCCCCTAATAAAATGTTAAAAAAAAAAAAGAAGGAAGATCATTGAAACAAACAAAAAAATAATAATCTTCATCAAGACCTAGCACAAAGCTCTGCTTGCTATACTTACTCAACAGGTGAAAATGTGAAGCAATGTATTTATTTTTTAAATAATATTTTTGGGGAAGGGTTCTGATTCCATTTTCACTTTAGGAAATTTAGGAGCCTGATTAAAAATAAATAAATGAATGGTCATTCCAAATACATAGTCCAAAGACGAATATAGTCCACTATTAATCTTTTAACTAAAATACTCATGGCCTTGTTTTTCTAAGCCTGAACAAACACGTTTATTACATTTTTTTTTCTTTTTTGGAGAAAGGGGTCATAGTGAAGATATTTTGGTCATGTTCACTTACTAATACCATATTATTACCAGTCTTCCATGTCATCCAATATAGATCATTTTGTAAATCACTCCCATGGATTCCTTGTCTGGCTCCACTGTCACTCATTTGACAGCTTCTATACTGGTGGAGACTGTTGCAAAGGTTCACTTCTATCAACACGGTAATAATGAACCTCCAGCTACTGAAGACTCTGTAAAGTGTGTTACCTTTTCCAAACAAGACATTCCAAGAAGTGGGTTCACATTTTTTCTGACACTTTCTGGGTCTATAGAGCAAACCGTTCTTCAAGCAGTGGGATACCCCCCTAGGGTTTGGGTTTCCAAATCCTAATCACGATTCTTTGTGAATTTTGTCATAAGACTATGAAAGCGATGTAGAGGTCAAAGGCAGAGACCCATGACGTTTCCTTCTGGTAGGTTTTACTGAAATCTAACATATATGCTAAACATTTCCAAATCAAGAGTGAGCTCGATCAAATGTTATAAAAAGAGCGTACACATTAAGCCAACCCCAGAGTAAGAAATCGGAGACTATGAAGTAAGCCCTGAGGCCCTCTTCTTCCCCTCCCAGTCCCTGCACCCAGGACCACGTTCCTCCCAGGAAGCTCCCAGCAGGACATTAGGGCTTGGGCATTTCTGGGACACATGGCCCCGAGGTTTTCTCAGAGTCCAGCCTCAGTGTGACACTCTTCCTGCACTCCCTTCCTGTCCCTCTCCCTGTTGCTGGTGCCACGCCTGCATCACGGTCTAAGACGTTCAGTTCTTTACCCTTTAGTCCTTTCCAGATGTGACCTCAATAAACCTTGGACTCCTAGCTCCGCCTTCATGTCTGTTTCCCAGAGGGCCCAACAAAACAGCAGCATCCCTTTGGGGGTGGAGTCTCAGCTGACTGGCAAGGCTGTGTCTACTGTGGTAAGTGGTAGCTCAATGGCTTAAGAAGAGAAAAAACCTCCCATAGGACCTTGAGAGACCACCCCAGCAGACAATGCCCTGTTGGTGAGATGAATCGAGCTTTCGAGAAGTACAGGGAGGGGAGTCAGAGCAGACCACCATCCACAAACATGGAGTCCAGTGGTCATTGGCAAGTTGCTGGACACCCTGCAGAGGAAGACAGGGACACGGAGGGCAGTTAACAATCCATAGGGTTAAGTGAGAGAGTCTGAAAGTCTCTTTGGTCAGTTGTAGAGTGCTATAGCCAGCACGACTCAGTGCAAACGCAGAGTCTAGATTTTGGGTCTAAGAGCTTCCCCAAAGTTGAGCGCTCGGCAAAGCAGATCTTTTTTTCTCTCCTGAAGTCCGGTCCCTGGTGGAGAAAACCCAGGATCCTAAAACATGGAACGGGCTCTTCTGAGGGGTTAACTTCAAAGGCAGTGGCTCTGCAGACTCCTCTGAGCACTCAGAGTTTGCAGGGTGGCCCTTTGGGAGAGGTAGCACCGCTGCTGTGCAGGAAGATTCTGCAGAGCCCCGTCTTTGTCAAGGCAGCAAGTCTCTGCCTCATGAGCTCCCACTACCTCCTCTCCTGGATACCAGGTTAAACCAGTGTCGGTTGGCTGAGAACACACTGGACCTGGCAAGGACCCCAGTGCCCCCCTTCAGCTCATACTTATGGTCGATTTAGCTGGTGTGAGGGTGGGGTGGGAATCTCTACTTGGAGATAAACATTTGAAGGAGAAGGAAAAAAAACCTCCTTGCTTTGTTTACAGATGGGTCAGTTCACTGTTTGGGGACAAGTACTAAATGAATGATGACATGAGTACTGCCACCCCAGGGTTGTTTTGAAGGCAGTAGAGAGGGAAAAGCTTCCCAGTGAGTAGAGCTGCAGTAGTTCACCTGCTCACTTCCTTTAGGGGAAGTTGACGTGGTTGGAGGTGGCAACATATATGGACTATAGGCAGTGGAAGATATCTTGGCTGCTGGTTAGGAGCCCGAAAGGAAAATAAATGGAAGACTGGGAAAAAGAAGCCATGGAAGAGGAGCACTTGGTTGAGAGTGGACAAAGGGTGAGGGTCTTGGAACTGCCCACCAGAAAGCATCCTCCCTGGAAGAGGCAATGTGTTAGATGTGGTTTTCTAGAGAAGCAACACCAACGATGTGTGTGTGTGTTCTGGTTTATATCAAGTAACGGCTTACACAGCTGTAGGAGCAGGTATGTCCATTTCAGTTCCAGTCCAAGGGTCAAGTGGACACTGAAGTCTTCTTTGGCTCATGTAGCTGCAAAAGCTGAGCAACCAGAAGTAGGATGAAGAAGCAGGAGGGTCACAAGTTGGTGGATGCAGAGGTAAATGGATCTGAGTTCAGTCAGATAAATCCAAGATGGGGGGTCTACTGTTGACTCCTGTGATCAGCAGGTGATGTAACAGGAGATTGACAAACCAGATGTAGGATCCAGATCCAGCAAGAGAGCTTGGTTCTGCGCAGGGTCTCCTCTGACACAAAAGGCCACATCCCCACTGAGGTGTCATCAGGCTGCCACCTGATTGATAGGTTGGGCTC
Source organism: Echinops telfairi (assembly GCF_000313985.2). NCBI lineage: Eukaryota > Metazoa > Chordata > Mammalia > Afrosoricida > Tenrecidae > Echinops > Echinops telfairi. The sequence continues at coordinate 10,189,212 of NW_022106471.1, forward strand.
CCCCTCTACCTTGACCCAAGTATGTTTAGTGGACATAGACTCTAACCATCACAGGCACTGAGCAACCAAGTTAATGCCATGACTCCGCCAGCCTTTGTCACTGGAATCGACATTAGTAGCTCCTAATGAGAATGGCCACTGTGGCAGAGATGGTGGTTATGCATGGATTCAACAGAGCGGAGCCCAACTTCCCAAAGCTGACCTTGCACCGGTGGTCACTGAATAGCCAGCCTCTTAGCAGCACAGACCAACGCTCTGCCCGGATATGGCACTATTCCTTGACGATATCAAGTGATAACAAGTGTACTAATTAGGCTCCTTTCATCTTAGAAGAGCCAGAGAACATTCTCTCCTTATTTATTTGGGTATGGGTTTTCTTTTCCTGTTCTCAGAATGACGGTGATCACTGTTACCCAGGGACTTGCCTCCATGATGGGTGCATTAGCAAATGTGGTCAAGAAAGCTGAAGGTGCCCGGCTATCCGAACTAGTTGCTCCTACAGAACTACCTGAGACCATCACCTTGATATAACCTTTACATCTTGAACTGAAATGATATATCCCATGAGGTCACCTTTTGGTTAAATAACAGATTGCCTCATAAAGTAAATAGTATCATCTATGAACACTGAGCTCCTAAGGGGGTGGGAGGGGGGGATGGATATCTCTATGAGACCCAACAGTCAATAACACAAATATGACAAGGTAATGGGTAGGAAAACAGGATGACTGGCAATGGAACAATCTGAATGGGAGTAGTGAGAATGTTGACACTCTATGAAAAGTGTAGCCAATGGTACTACAAGTTGTTAAATGGGAACCTAATCGGCCGTGTAAACTTTCCATGGCAACACAGTAAAATACCATTCAAGAAGAAGATGGAAGGCATGTGATCCGCTGGAAGGAATGCAATTAGCTGACAGCCTCCCGTTGAGCATCTGTGGGATCTACTGCGGTAACCTCAGAGTCTTTGATTTTGCCAGCACCACAAGGGTTTATCCTTTTGGGGAACTGGTCTTCCCAAGCCCCAAACCTAACCATGAGGTCCCCAAAGGAGCAAGCATGCTCTCATCTGGCCCTTCTCGCATGGCCAAAGTTGATAGATGTAAGAGTGTGTACCTGATCCAAGTTAGGCAAGTCATAGTAAGCATTTCTGTACTTTTTTCTGTTTGTGCTGCAACTGAGAGTCTCTCCCATGGGAATAGCTGCCAGACATAGAGAGGGTATGTGTTTGCGTGGGGCCATGTGCGGAAAGTCCCTTTGTGAGCATGACACGAACCCACAAAGAAGCATAGACAAGGGACAGAGTAGCCTGTGAGTTCCTGAGGTCCAGCTGCACATGGGCCCCTGGGAGTTGGATTGTACTTCGTTCTATTGGGTAAGACAGTTCAGTGTTTTTCCAATAAATATGCCAATTGGAACTGGGTGACTAGCATCTAAAACCAAATAAACTAACCACAGAATATCATCAAGGTCACCGCGATGTACATTTAGCAACAGGTGAGAACCAAAGACCCTGTCCAGTCTGTTCTGCTGTGTGCATTCTAAACCACAGTAACAATTGAAAACAAGTGATTCACATCTAGAATCTCCTCTAGCTATTTTAGAGGAGATTTGGTGGTGCTGGGGGATAAGGTTTGCCTGCTCTTAAGGCTGGCATTTTCAAAACCATCAGCCATTCCGTGGGGAAAAGAGGAGACTGTGTGCAGTGAGGTTAAAATTTAGCACCTACTCATTCACTGTCCCTATGATCCATAGACATTTGTTCTAGTTTTTTATACTTTCTGTGTTCTTTTCCATTGAGGTTTTTATCTGTTTTGAACTGTTGTTCTTGTTATTTCTGTTTGGTTTTCAATATTTTTTCTGTATATGAAATTCAGAGTAGGTAAATCTATACCAGGTTTTTGAAGGTATCTCAGGGGAGGTGGGGGGAAATGGAGAGCTAATAACGATGAGTGCAAAAATAAAGAAAATGACATAAAACTGATTGCGGTGATGATTTTACAAATTCTCTTGATGTGATTGAACTATTGAATGGCATATGTGAGTTATACACCAATAAAATTGTTGAAAAGAAACCCATACATATGAGTCAGAATCAGCTCGACAGCAGTGGGTTTGGGTTGGTTTCATCTGTATGCCTGTTTTATCATAATAGCATTGACCGAGTCGAATGTTTATTGTGTCCTAGAGACTACTGTAAGCAGTTTACATACATGAATTCATTTCCTCTTCAAATAATTCAATGAGTATATATCTAGGCTCTACTTTTTCCATTATGAGCTCCAATTTACATATGAAGAAACTGAGCTACTATATTTTAAAATCAAGAACAAATGAATGATTTTACCACATGCTCCTAGTTAAATTTTTTATTGTGATAAAATATATATAACTTGAAATTAGCCATTTTAACCACTTTCAAGTATACAATTCAGTGACATTAATTACATTGACAACCTTGTGTAACCATCACCCCAGTTGATTTCTAAAACTTTTTCATACCCTAAACAGAAACTCAATACCCATAAAGCAGTAACTCCTTTTGTCCCTTGGCCCAGCCCCCAGTAACAACTGATCTATTTTTCTCTCCAAGCATAGCACACACCTGTTTAATAACCGGGACTCTGGAGGGCAGTAACTTTGGAGAAGTGCCACCCTAAGTGAGTGATTTCTCACCAAACAATGGCCTCTTTGATTTGTGGGATGGCCACAGACTGGTGTGCCACTCCACGTGTTCCTTGCTTTCTCAGCCAGGGCTAATTTTAGGAACCGGAAGTAGCATCATACCTACACAAACTTGATCGTTTTAGATACACATCAACTAGGATTCAAGGTATAAGCACCTGCATGGTCAGAACATATAAATCAGGACACTGAGTCAAGTACCTGTCAATGAGGACTCCCAGACGTCCAAATATCTCCCTCACCGAGGCTTGATATCTAGTGTCCACCAGTCACTCCTTTATATGAAGTGTCACATGACCTCTGATGTCTCTCTCTTTAATTGTATTATATATACATTTTTATTCACTGTATTTTCCCCGGGAAAAAAGGCAGGCAGGCAAAAGTACCGGCCCGTGTTACAAATGATGTAAGGGAAAGGAAGTACACAGTACAGCAAAGTCAACCAACCAACACACCCCAGGGATGAGGCTCAGCTTCCTTCCGTTCAGGAGTGAGGTGATGGGATCTGGGAAAGGACGGACAGGTGACAGTCTCCTGTCCTCCCTCCTTCTCTACCAAGGCAAGATTTCACACAGGCTCTGGTTCCTAGCAGTCAACATGGAGTGACATTAGTCCGTCTCCCATTCAGCAATCATGCAGCCACTGGACATGAGTTTCTTGCAGCTGAGTGAACTGGAAATGCATTCCTCTTCCCTTGGTCACCCACCCTACTGCCTATGTGGAAGCTGCCATTGCTTCTCTGTACCCTAATGACCTCATGGTTGGAGATTGAGCAGCTTTGGTCCAGCCAAATAATAGTAAGTTTGGGGCATGCATCACAGAGTCTTGACTCAGAAGGTTGGAAACTTCAGAGTTATTCTGATTCTTCAAGTTATTTGAACAAAATGAAGTTGTGGAGACACAACCCCCAGCCCCAAAAGAACATGGAGAAAGACCAACACATTATCTTTACACAAACTCGGCTCCCTAGCCTTCACTAAATCAGCAACTTGGGAGGTTCTATAAACACATTACCTAGAAGGGGCAGGGAGCTATGGTGGTGGAATGAGTTATGCATTGGATCATGCTCTGGTGGTGGAGTGGACAGTGCTAACCACAAGGTTAGCAGTTCAAAACCACCAGCTGCACTGTAAGAGAAAGATGAGCCTTTCTGCTCTTGTAAAGAGAACAGCCTTGGAAATTCAAAGGGGCAGTTCTACTCTGTCCTATGGAGTACTCTTAGTTAGAATTGACTCAATGGCATTTAATTTTTTTTGGATGGGGCAGTATTTAAGGAAGAAAGGAACCCAGAATGTTCCAACGCATTTGCCCCATTTCTACAGAGTGAGGTAGATTTGCAATGATCTCACAGCATGTTAATGGAAACCCCTTTCTCCTTGCCTGTCATAACACTACGGCAGCAGATCAGGGCACTGGTCTGAGGCCCACAGAGAACCCCTGGGCAGCACAGAATGGCATGGAGTCTGTACCATAGACTATGGAGATAGCCTTCTGCGTTGTTTTCTGAGGTGTTGTTATTAGATGCTACTGGGTTAGTTCTGATCCCAGTGGCCCCGCCTCATCCTCACAGTGTTGTTATGTCTGAGCCCTTTGGTGCAGTCACTGTTAATCCATTTGGTGAAGGGTCTTCTTCTTTTTCACCGATCTTCTACTTTACCGAGCATGATGTCCTCTTCCAAGGAGCGGCTTCTCCTGATAACATGTCCAAATTGCAAGAAAAAAGTCTCACCATCCTCACTTCTCAGGAGCATGCTGTCTGTAGTTCTTCCAAGACAGGTGTATTTGTTCTTCCATCAACCCATGATTCTTTCTTTTCCTGTTTAATGCAGTTTTTTAAATTTAATTTTTAAAATTTCAATCATGGTACTTTCCATATTCTTTGCCAACACCTTAATTCAAAGGCATAAATTCTTCTTCAGTTTGCCTTAGTCATTGTCTAACGTTCACATGTACCTGAGGTGATTGAAACTATCTTGACTTAGGTAAAGGCACACCTTCATCCTTAAAGTGACATCCTTGCTCTTCAATACTTTAAAGAGGTCGTGTGCAGCACATGTGCCCAATGCAATACTTCATTTGATTTCTTGGCTGTTGCTTCCATGAGCATGGATTGTGGATCCAAGCAAGACTAAATCCTTGACAACTTCATTCTTTTCTCTGATTATCAAGGTGTCTATCGGTCCAGTTGTGAGGGTTTTGTTTCTCTTTACATTGAGTTGTAATCCATACTTAGGCTACAATCTTTGATTTTCATCAGCAAGTGCTTCATCTCTTCTTGGCTGTCCACAAGCAAGGTTGTATCATCTTCATGGAGTAGGTTGTTAATAAGCCCTCCTCCAATCCTAATGGCAAATTCTTCATACAATCTAGAACCTCAGATTATTTGCTCTATAGCAAAAGCTACAACCCTGAAACACACCTTTCCTGATTTTAAACCAAACAATGTTTTTGCTCTAGTTAAATGACTACCTCTTGTGTACAGGTTCTGCATGAACACAACGAAGTGTTCTGAAATTACTGTTCTTCTCAGTGTTATCCAGTTTGTTATAATCCACACAGTTGAAGGCCTTTACCTGGTCAATAAGACACAAGTAAATATCTTTCCAGTATTTTCTGCTTTTAGTCAAGATCCACTTGATGTGACCCATGATATTCTTCATTCCATATCCTTTTCTGAATCGTGCTTGAATTTCTGGTAGTTTTTATTCAAGGTACTGCTTCAGCTATTTTTAAATTATTTTCAACAAAATTTTACTTGCCCGTGATATAAATGATATTTTTTCATATTAAGCCTTCAGAGTGTATTGTACATTCACAGCAATTCTCAATTCAGATACTAAATGTTAAGAAGTGCATGCTCTGTTTTTAGATTTCATGAAGTTTAAAATTTAAAAGTAGTTTCATATACCAAGTTGTCCAAAATATGCCAAAAATTTTCCAGTAACTGAATCCATTTTTAAAGCTTAATTTAAACTAATTAAAATAATTGTTACAGTTCTTCAGTCTCACTAAGCATGTTTCAAGTGCCCAGTCACCCTTTGGGGCCAATGGTTACTGTATTGGACAGCCCCAGCAGGGAGCTCTGTCCTCATTGGATTGTGCAGCTTTCAGCAGTTGAAGTCTCAGGAGTGGATGGTAAACAGATTTACTCCTTGTCCAGTAAAACTTCTTCAGTTCTCTTCCCTGAGCCTGTCCCCCAGCCCCATGCTCAGCAGGGCAGTCGAGAGCCACACCGATTGGAGTTTTAATCTCAGTTCATCACTTCCCAGTTATTTGAATTCCAACAGATGAATGAACTTCTCTGAGTCTCAGTCATTCCATTAATAAATTGAGGCTGATATCGGAAAGGATTGTGGTAAGGATGTACACAAAACATTGAGCACCCAGCCTGCCAAGAAGAAAATAATAAATGATAGTTATTAAATAAAACCAAACTCTTTCAGATGATACATGCTTGCACCATATGCCTGCCACCCAGCTTGGCTGTTCCATGGGGTTCCCAAACAGGGTAGAAATTAGGTGGGGGGGTGGGGGGATGCGGGGAGAAGGGGTTGAGAGACAGACTTGGGGCTTCTGTGTGTGGCCTAAGCCATGTGGTTCCTCTTTGGACAGTTCTTTGCTGCTGCTGTCTTTAATTCTTCCTTCCCTGCTTATCAGAGTGGTGCTTTTACTCTGCAGCTCCACGTCTCCACACACAAACCCTCCTCCTCCTCCTCCTCCTCCTCCTCCTCCAACCTAGAACAAACGATTACCCACACAAAACAACGCTCACTCTTTCCAAGGACACCAATGACCTCATTATGTCCAAACTGCTGGCATTTCTCCTGAACTCATCGATCGTGTGTGACACTGTTGCTGCCTCCTCCTCCTCCTCTTCCTCTTCGGTTCTCCAACCAACCCTTCCTTCACTGTCAAAGACAAACTTTTTACTGCTTCCAGAACCGGAGCCTCCCCAAGGCACTTTTTCACTTGGATGATTTTTCTCTTTTATTTTTTTGACTCCTGGACTTCAGCTCAGACATTTAAACGGATGCCTCCCAAACTTGTACCTCTCGCTCCTGCTTCTGGTTCGGTTTGAACTCATGGCTCTCTGCCCGTTCTCTCTTCCTCAGCGATCCCTGCAAACAGCCCCTTGCTGGGAGTGGGCACAGAAGCCAAGCTCCCCAGGGCCCCCTCCCGTGTGATGCCCCTCATTTTCATCTTTACAAAGACTCTGGGAGACAGGGATTGCGTCTCCATCTTACAGCTGAAGTAAACACGAAACTGAAATCCGGTGTGTCTGGATTCAGACTCCATGCTCTTTCCAATCTATAGGACTGTTTCCCAATTTATTCAAAAGGCTGAAGCTCTCTGCAGGGGTTCGTGCCGGTTAGTGAGAGTGTCGGGGTTTTGAAGGTGAACTGGAGTCTATGGTAAGGGCTTGAGAGGGCCCTGTGGAAAATGCATTGAAAAGCCTTCTTTTCCAGCCTTGGGAGTCAAGGAAAGGCTTGTCAAAGAGAAAACAAAACCATATAAGGGGTGGGGGTAGAGAGGGGGGTGATGGGCTGGCTGGCAAGGGCCATCTCAGGCTGAGGGGACACATTCTCAACTCACTGCCATCGAGTTGCTTCTGGCTCATAGCGACCCTAGAGGACAGGGCTGAATCCCCCCATAGGTTTCTGAGATTGCAACTCCTTATGGGATGGTACAGAGGGTCTTCTAACTCAGGAGGCCAGTAAGAAAGGTCATGAAAGTAGGCAGGAAGCATCCCCCATCAGCAGTGGCTTATGGTGCTTTGTGGGATGGTGGTCTGATAAACGTAACCCCCGGAAAAGTGTACCTCTAAATAATTGTTTCCTGTGATGATCATTGCACAACCTGCTTTTTACATGGTTTGGAATATGAATTGCTTCCTGCGATCATTAGAAAACCTGCTTTTTGTCACACAATTTAGGGTATATAACTTGCTTGATTTTCGAAGCAGTTTGGAGGTGGCAAACTCCACTGTTTCCTTCTGTCTCACTCTTGCAGAAAAACCTCAACTTAGCTTCGTCTCTGTCTTTGGCTGAAACAATGACAGGCAGTCCTGACCCTTGTGCCCGGCAGCACTACTAGGGCCCTTGGCTGTCAGGAAGTAGCCCAATTGTCAGGACACTGCCAGAATCTAGATGAGAGTTGATGGTGGAGTTAATGAAGGTAGCAGCTGCCTGGGTGAGGTGAAGTGACAAAACATGCAGGACTTCAAGGGCACAGGACTTAATAGTTGGTCAGATGTGATTGAATATGTGGTGCAAGTGAGGGACAAGGGACAATGTCCACATTCAGAACTTGGGCATCTGTTGGATGGAGAGAGTCTTGAGAGAGGGAACCGAAGACAAGGGGCAGAGATACACCTCTCTGGGGACATGGTGTGTTGAGGTGCCAGTGGGATACCCAGGTGAGGGTCTCAGGTAGCTAGTGGCTTGTGGGTTCCTAGTTAGGAGAAAGAACTGGTTGTGGCTAGAATGTTATTTATGGTAACTTAAGCACAAGGAGTATGTGAAATAAAATGAGAGGAAAAACCAGTTGTCAAAAGAGCTCTGAGGAATTCCAACAGTTAGGAGATGTAAAGATGTAAAGAAGAAGACTTTACAGAAGACTGAAAAGAAATGAAAGAGATAAGAGGAAAAAACAACAACAGGGAAGCATGTTCTTATGGGAGTCAAGGGAGAAGATTTTTTTTTTTTAAGGGAGAAGATTTAAGAACTACAAAAATAAGTTCTCTTAGAAGAATTAGTACCAAGTTGGTCCCAATGAAGTAAAATATAGACATGTCCCAAATGTCCGACTTTTCCATAATTCTATACCATTCCATTTTCCTTGATCCCCAGCATCACTTCTGCCTCCCGTTTTCTTCCTATAGCCTCAGGGTTCCACAATTCACTGCAACATCACAAAACTCACAAATTGTCAAGGAAATGGCTCATGTGGTTGGGGAGGCTGTGGCAAGTCGCAAATCCAAAGTTCAGATGTCCATCTGGAAGATTTTCCTGATTCACACCCAATCAGACTGTTGACTGACAAGACATTGGAAGTTGCTGAATCAGGTCATGTGATAAACTGCTGGCTCAAGACCCAAGAACCAGAGATCAGGCTAAGGCAAGCCAGAAACAAGATCCAGAGCAAGAGAGCACATTTCTTCAAAGTTGCTCAGTATAGGTCAAGATAGCTACTCAAATCCTGGGCCAACAGTCTTGTTCATCTGATTGGTATGCATCAACAAATGACTTGGGACTAGGTTTTAGTACACGCTCTGTTGCAAAACAGGGACCCACAAGGATGGCATCTTGCCTACAGCCAGGTCTTTGACGGAGGTGTGGATTTTTGCATTTTGATTTCAAAAGTTTAGGTAGAGGATACTTTGATCATTTCTGTGCATTTAAGCCAGATCTACACTCAGGCAGTTCTGTGATCCGATCCCAGCTTCCTGTTTTTTTCAATCAAGCAGGTAGCTATGGTCTACCTATTAAGGAAGTAGCTCAAAATCAGAAACTAGTTCTTGTTTTAACACAGATATTAAAGATGACAACTAACTTGTAGATCATATGCCCAAGGAAAGAAAGGTAGTAACTTGAATCACCCCCTCTAAAAGAGTGGGAACTCCACATATATCCCCCCCGTAACCTGGCTTCATTAGCTTAACAGATAACTCACTCCAAAATAGGACTATAATCACAGGGGTAGAGGCAAAGATTTACACTGTATCACAAAATGGAGGACTATGGCTATAAGGGTCATATTAAATAATTAATCACACCCTGATTGGTGTTAGAACCCTGAGAGTGCACCAGTTTCAGCAACAGGGAGATTCCTGGTCTTCTTATTGAAAGCAGTGTTAAGTGGAGTTTGGACGGCAGAAGCCAGTCTGCTGTGGGTTGAAGAGAAAGAATGATGGTAAGAAAACAGGGGGAGCGAGATGGACAGCTCCACCAAGACTGCAAGAAGGTCACTTAGAAGATGAAATTATTCATGTCTACCAATTAGCAGAGTACACAAATTAACATTTATGGCACAAACCCACAAATATTAGCTGCTACTATTATTATCATGTCAACCAGTATATTTCGGGAAGTAGTGAGAGGATGATATCCAGGAGATGTGAGTTTAGGGAAATTTATTTTTAAGGTCTCTTTCCTCGCCATATTAAAAAAAAAACCAAACCTCATTAAAGAAATGCATTCAAATGGTTCAAAGAAAACAGCAATCCCTGGGCTACCCTTCCCCAGCCCAGCGGCAACCATTGTCCATGGTTTCTGTGAATGGTAACCATCGCCTCTAACTAACCGCTAATGTGGTTCACTTTAAAATGTGTCCAGCCTTGGATGCTATCTGATATGCTGGACGAGGACCTACTTCATTTCTATCCCTCTCCTTTTTCTCCTCTTCTCTTCCAAAGTGGTTCTAGCACCATTCTAGGTTTCGCCACTTGATCACCTTTGCAATGGTCTTGTAAGTTGCTATCAAGTCAACTCCAAATCAGGGAGAGAGGCCCCATGTGGATCCAAGTAGAACTGGGCTCCCTAGGATGTTCAGTGGCTTTCATAGGATCACCCAGCCTTTCTTTTAAGTGTCTATGGGTGGACTCAAGCCTCCAACCTTTTGGTTAGCAGCAGAATTTGATAACTTTTTAAAAAAATTTTATTAGGGGCTCATACAACTGTTATCCCAATCCATACACACATCAATTGTGTAAAGCGCATTTGTACATCGTTTCTCGAATTTTTTTTAAATCATTTTATTGAGGCCTCATACAACTCTTATCACAATCCAGACATACATCAATTGTATAAAGCACATTTGTACATTCGTTACCCTCATCATTCTTGAAACATTTGCTCTCCATGTAAGCCCCTGGCATCAGTTCCTCATTTTTCCCCCTCCCTTCCTGTTCCTCCTTCCCTCATGAACCCTTGATAATTTATAAATTATTTTTTTTGGCCAACTTTATTTATTTATTTATTTTTAACATTTTATTAGGGGCTCATACAACTGTTATCCCAATCCATACACACATCAATTGTGTAAAGAGCATTTGTACATCGTTTCTCAAAACATTTTCTCTCCATTTAAACCCCCAACATTAGGTCCTCATTTTTCCCCTTCCTCCCCGCTCCACCCTCCCGCATGAGCCCTTGATAGTTTATAAATGGGTATTTTGTCATATCTTGCCCTGTCCGACGTCTCCCTTCACCCACTTTTCAGTTGTCTGTCCCCCAGGGAGGAGGTCACACACAGTTCCATGTAATCGGTTCCCTCTTTCCTACCCATTCTCCCTTTACCCTCCCTGTTTTGCCACTCACACCACTGGTCCTATAGGGCTCATCGTTTCTTGAATTTGATAACTTTTTGCACCTTCCAAGACACCACAGTGCACATCAGCCTCCACATCTCTTGACTCCCTGTTTTTAAGATGAAGATATTAGATGTCTTCTCTTTCCACTACTTCCCAAGGGGAAGGAGCACCTTGAGTAGGCTTAGATGGAAAGGAATGAAGGAGAGTGAACAATGGAAGATCGATGACACAGTCAGAAGTGGATGATGTTCCAGCCCAGCATGGGCCGTTTCCTCATAGTCTTCTGGAATACCTGGAACTCCTTTGCATCCTGGATCCACTCAGTCATAAGGTTCTCAAGGTGGAAGAAGACACACACACACACACACACACACACACACACACACACACACACACAGCTTGTTTCTGCAGTGTAAGCCAGATCGAGTTTCCACCTCTAGTGAGCATCTTTCTATTCTCTCCTCTCCTGCCCATTGCTTCTGTTTGGGCGTTCAGTCTTTCTGGCTTAGACAAGTGACTGTCTCTGGTCTTTCCTTTCACGATCTTCTCCATGCAGGTCTATCTTCCACTGCCCTCAGATTAATCTCCTGAAAGCAAAGTGCTCACCATATTACTTTTTTTCAAAATCTTTCCTCTGGTTTCCAAGGCCTTCTGCAGTGTGGTTTAGTCCAGCATGGGTTAGTTAATAGAAGGTTCAGTAAGAGAAGGGTGAGCTGGAAGTCAGGGACAAATGGGGCATATTCCTTGGTTCCTCAGACCCATCCATTCAATAAGAGCTATAGGGCTTTTCCATAGGAGGCAGAGATTGGTTGGATACCCAACATACAAGGGGGCACCAAAAAAAAAAAAACCTGGAATCTTTTTTCAAATATATATATTTCAAACTTTTTTACAAACAACCTTAGCACGTTCAAAGTACCCTCCATCACACTTATTATAATTTGTCAAATTTGCAAGTCCATTCTTGGAAACATTTTTCAAATTCATCTGTTTGGATGGCTGACAGCACCTCCCTCATTTTTTTCTACATTCTTCTATGCCATCAAATCCCTGTCCTTTCATGTCCCTCTGCATTCACGGAAACAAAAAGAAGTTGCGTGGAGTGAGGTCAGGTGAGTAAGGTACATGGAGCAAGAGAGGCATGCTATTTTTTGTTTTACCCCAAACTGGCACACTGAGTTGGCTGCATGAGCAGGTGCATTATCTTGGTGGCAAAACCGATCCCCCATCTGCCCCAAATCAGGCCTTTTTTGTTGCACACGGTTATGCAAATTTTTCAGAACCTCTAAATAGAAAGCTTGATTAATAGTCTGACCTGGTGGAATGAACTCCAAATGCACTATTGATTGACATTTTTGTCTGTTCTGGAAGTTGAAGGGTAGCCAGAATGCAGTTTTTCATCAATCAACATTTCATCTTTTTTGAAATGAGAAAAACACTTGTACCCTTGAGTTTTCCCCATAGCGCTGTCCTTGTAAGCTGTGTTCAATATCACAAGCGTTTCTGTGGCATTTTTCCTGAGCCAGGAACAAAATTTCACAGCCACACACTGTTCTCTGAAATCAGCCACCACAAAACACAAGTAAAACTGCTTTTACGAAAAAATTCACTGTGACCAGAGAGAATCTTCCCAGGCAATGCCACTGGGTGTACTAACCCAGAGTGAGTTGCTTGATGCTAGACTAGCGAGGGGGATGGGGGGGACGGAGGTATACTGTGAAAGCTCTGCTCTGCCTAGTGCTATGCCAGTAGTTTTGGGGGAGTACCCCTTCGTGGGTCTATTAAAAAGGCCAATGATCATAGTAAGAGTTCTGGTTCAAAAATTCTCTGAATATCTCTTTTGGAAATTCACAAAAGAAGAAATACATATAACCAATGAATGTGTCTAAAAGATCAACATCACCAGTCCAGTGTGAGAGCCATGTGAAATCCAAGTTACATTCTTCCAACCACAGGGGCCATAACTTATCAAGGTCCCCTGCCGCTGTGTCCGAAATCCATGGCTGCCTTTGTGTAGAGGCCACACAGCCTACAGGCTTCCCCCAGCAGATTACTGAGCACAGTAGGGACATCCAGGTAGACATATTCTTGGGAGACATGAGACTCCTGAGGACCATGCTAAACTTTCTTTAAACTACAGAGAGTCAAGGACCCTTCACCCACCTTTCTCCCGCTCCCCTTCACCCAAAGTCAGACTTGAATTGTGAGGTGATGGCTCTCTCAGCCTGATCTGACTTCCTCCCCACTTCCCTGCACACAGGCCTTTCTCCTCATCAAATGCCTGCACATCTAATCCCATCTCGGCATCTGCTTCTCTGAAAACCTAGACTAACTAATCACTAGACTGATCTAATAATTAAATAAATATCAGTTTCTAAAATAAGATACCGAGTTTGCTCATCAAACTAGAAAAAGACTTAGAAAATACTGATCCAGTCTGACCAAGGGGTTACAAAGTTACACTTTACTATTTGTCTAGGCACAGTATACATTCATAAAATGATCCTGAGAGCAAATTTGGTAATATGTATCAGAGAATTTAAATGTTGGTTTATCATGGGGCAATAACCAGAAATATAAATTAAAACGTCAAATTCCTACTACACACACACACAGTAGACATATTGGACTGGTTGAGAGTGAAGGAGAGCTGAAGTTATCGCCTTGAGATACTCTTCAAACCCCGAACCCCTGAGGCATCTTGTTACTAAATGCAAGAAAAATAACAAACTCGCTGACATCCTGTTGTTTCTGACTGATAGCAACCCTATACAGCAGCATTTTTCAACCTTCCTAATGCCAAAATCCTTTCATACAGTTCCTCATGTGGTAGTGATGCCCCGACCATGAAATTATTTTCATTGGTACTGCATCACTGTAATTTTGCTACTGTTATAAATCGGGCGACCCTGTGAAAGGGTCATTCGACCCCCAAAGGGGTCTCACTTGAACCACAGGTTGAGAACCGCTGCTATAATGGGTGCCTGAGAATTAGTAAATCTTACAGGAATAGACAGCCTCATCCTTCTTCTGAAGAGTGGCTGTTAGGTTTGAACTGCTGACCTTGCGATCAGCAGTCTAACATTTACCAAACAGTGCCACCAGGGACCCTAGCTAAATACAAGGGTGCTTCAAATGTTCATGGAAAAAATCCATTATCTTTCATTTCCATTTTCCACGAAATTTTTAAGGCTTCCTCATAACAAGTTGGTTTTTTTAAAAAAAAGAAGAAAAGATTATCATCTGTAAGAAAAGAATATCAATTGTGCTCCTTAAAAAAAAACCACCTATATGAGACCAAATGGTCAACAATTACTTTAAAACAAGGATAAGGAGGAAAGGGGGTAGGGAAACTAGATGAATGGAAACAGGACAACCAGAATGGAAATAAAGAAAATATTCATATCAAGAGTATATAACCATGTGTCACTGAACAGCCTGTGTAGAAATTGTTCTATAGGAACCTACACGGCTATGTAAACCTTCACCAAAATTAAAATAAAATATTATTAAAAAAAATAAATATGAAGATGATATAGATTGAACCTCTATGAATAAGGGTGGCTATCATATAGCAAAGAATTGGAAGTCATCAGATGTACTGTGGTAGTTACATAATCTCTTGTCAATTTGAGACTTAAGGGTGAAAGAGTGGAGTTTGACTTGTCAATCAGGTCGTCAAGCGAGACAAATTGCTGCAAAGGAGACAAATTGTTCATTGGAAGCAGGACACACACTCACTCCCGGCAAGACATTCTTGTTGACGAGCCACATGGAGAAAGGCTGATGGCAACCAGAGCCTCGGACTGGAGAAGCCACATGGAGAGCCCTGCTAGTGCTGAGATGCTTACAAAGCCACTGGATCCACAAGATTCCCCACCTACTGGCATCAGTGTCATTTCATGTGTTTTGTGAGTCTGAAGAGGAATTTATAGATTGGTATCGGATATATGGGCTAATATCGGACTTGTGGACTTGATCTGGCCTGGGCTGGAATGTTTTCTTAATGTACAATTACTCTTTATATCAAACTCTTTCTTATACACATAGGAGTGTCTATGAATTTGTTTCTCTAGTCTACCCAGACTAACACATGTACCAAAACAAGATTGGCCAAAGAAGCTATGACAAATTTATATGATGAACTTCTATTTCTCTATTGAAAAAGAGATACTTATTCATATCTTCTGGAACAGAAATACATTTGTGACATGACATTAAATGAAAAGAGCAGCTATATGACAATATATACAGTCAGCTTTTGTTTTTCAAGGACACACACACACCCAGAGGACAAGGACTAGGAGGATAAGCAGTGGGGTGCTGGCAGAAGTTGTCTGGGTGTAACAGATTCTGGATTAGTTTTTCTCATGGCTAATTTGTATTTTTCTACATCAAGTGATTTTATAATGAGAAAACATGTACTTTAAAAAAAAACGGACTTCCCTTGTATCCATTATTAAATGAGATCAGGAGGTGAACATTTTAGGCGGCAGCTGCTCTCCCTCCCTCTCTGGTCGGAGTCTTTTGGGGAACAGGATATGCCTGGCTTGGGGCACTGACTACAGAGAGCATGTGAGGTATGTACCTCTGTGTCACAAAAGCTCTGACACCAAGCAAGATTATTTTTAGAGGTGACCTTCTAGGTTCCAGGGGAAAGTAAACAGACACACGCACATGGCTTCCTCGGAGAGACTCGTGGTAAGCAAATTGGCACCGATGCATGCCCCATTAGCCTGTGTTCTGCATCGGGGTCCCTGGACGGAAACGCTGTGTTGCAAGCTCGAAACCAACTCGATGCAGAAGGCTAACCTATTGACAGCACACAGCTTCTGGCTCCTCCTTAGAAATCCGCAGCTGCAACAATTTGCCTTCATCCAATTCTTCCGTGGGAAACATGTTTTAAATAAGAAAGTTTCAGTAGGCTGAAATGCCCTAGTGTGAGAAGCAGCAGCTAACTGCTATTCCAAGGTTAACTGCTCTCCCAAGGTTATGGAACTGGGGGTCACTGGACTATGGTTCAAATCTTTTATGTTGAGGGTGCCCCATGAATGGTGACCTGGGACTCCCACATATTTATGATTGCTCGCTTATGACATGCATTAGCCTGATAGGCATGGTTCTGCCTCAATAAAACGAGTGTTATTGGAAGGTTGCCCTATCAGCCACCCCCATTGTTCCTGTAAATAGTATCCGGTCACTTAAGAGTTTAATCTGCACAAGTCAACAATTCAGGTATTGCAGTCAGAGAAGCTGGCCAAATCTTGCATATTTCCTATTCTCAACAATATTTTAAATTCTATACTATTGACTAAATTCATGATACTAGCAATAGAATTAACTTCTGATTCATAATGATCTCTATTTTAAATGATAATGATGTCTCTAAAGTGAAACACACACACACACACACACACACACACACACACATATATTTTGGGCTTGCACTTAGTTCTAGCCCCAATCTAAGAATAATTAGTTCTTATGACATGGCCCTACTAGGTGCTTGCTCTCATGAAGAGATCACTGAAGATATGGGTTTCAGTAATTTGGGTTTCAGTAATTCCTGTTGGTTACATTGCCCTTGATCAAACCCTACCAGGCCTCCTATACCCTCCTCGCCATAGATTTTGGATCACAGTTGTTCCCTGTGTTTGTTAACACCCACTTCCTTTCCCCTGCCTCTCCCTTTCCCATGTCCTGTTGTTTTCTCCTCCAGATTGTTTATCCTGATCTTATCTAGATAGACCTGCAGAGATAGTAATATGCACAAAAAACAAGACAGAGCAAAACAAAACAACAACATGATAGTGGGACAAGAGGAAAGTAAATGGAAATAGAGGAAAGAACTAGGGATCAGGTATCAGGCATCAAAGAACAAAACAATCATATCCTTGTGAATGAGGGAGATTGTGGAGCAGAGACCCAAAGCCCATCTGTAGGCAACTGGACATTGCCTTACAGAAGGGTCGCAGGGAGGAGGTGAGCCAGTTAGGGTGCAGTATAACACCGATGAAAGATACAACTCTCCTCTAGTTCTTTGATGCTTCCTCCTGCCACCCCTCCAATGTCATGATCCCAATTCTACCTTACAAATCTGGTTAGACCAGAGAATATACACTGGTACAGATTAGAGCTGGAAAGACAGAGAATCCAGGGCAGATAAACCCCTCAGGACCAATAATGGTACCTCCTGGTAGTGATACCAGGAGGGTAAGGGGAAGGCAGGGTAGAAAGGGGGAACCGATCACAATGATCTACCTATAACCCCCTCCCTAGGGGATGGGCAACAGAAAAGTGGATGACGGGAGACTTCACACAGTGTAGGACACGACAAAATAATAGTAATTTATAAATTATCAAGGATTCATGAGGGAGCGGGGAGCAGGGAGTGAGGGGGAAAATGAGCTGATACCAAGGGCTCAAGTAAGAAGCAAATGTTTTGAGAATGATGATGGCAACAAATATACAAATGTGCTTCACACAATGGATGTACGTATGGATTGTGATAAGAATTGTACGAACCCCCAATAAAATGGTCTTTTAATTTAAAAAAAAGTTTCTGTTAGATTCTGGGGGAATAAATTTGTGAACAAAAGGTTTACATATTTTAAAGATTTAAATGTAGTTACTGCCAAATTGGCCTCCACCTCTCTTTTAAAGAACATGAAAAGAAAGTAATTTCTCAGGAAGACCTACCATCTAACACAGCACATAGTAACTCTTCAGTAATTTCTGGTTAGATTGAATCATCGCAAATATTAGTTCTTGTTCTGGCTGTGAATCAATAATGTCTTCTGAAATATATCTGTTAAAATTTATTGCCCTATCTACGTCACTTTTAATTGTTCCAGCTCACTGAAGTCTTTAAAAGCTGGCAAAATGTTACATTAATAGTATTCAGAGTGGTAGTAGTAAATGTTACACAAAACAATAGTATATGCCACAATATTATTTTTGGTAGCACCTCTCCTTGTCTCCTTACCCACAAGCTATTCATTGCTATCTGAAGCCGAATTCTGGAATAAACAGGAGTCTAGGCATTAGATAATCTAAGTATCTTGTTTTTTATTTTGAAGAGGTGAGAAAATACTGACTTACCAAAAGGCTAAGAATTACATGTACGTGATTCTACATTAAATACCTCTTATTTCCTACCTTTCTTTCTTGACTGCACAGTTCAGTGTAATTCCTGTCCACTTCACTAGAGCATGCAAACAGAGCACAATATTGAGCAAAATGGTTGCCTCAAGTCCTTTTCGTTCCATCAGCTTACTTGTCTGGAGTTGCCCTTCTTTCCCTTCTAATTTTCTACTTCAATTCAGCCAAGGACTGGAAATCATCTTATTAACAAGCTTGTTAGGTAAACACGCATACTAGAACTCCATGTCAAATGGGAACATGGTGAAATATAAATGAATTTAAAGTTTTCCTATTAGTGAAATGCAAGAGTCTAAGTATCTTTTTCCAGCTATTTTGGCTACTCATACGCACACACACACTCAGAGGTGCATGTGTACATGAAAATGTACTTCTGAAGCCTTAACAGTGTTTCCATGTCCCAGATAGATGAGATAATAATGCACTTTATATACTTATGAATCTTAGACAGTATTCAACACCCTTTAGATTGAAAAGAAAGTTTTTTAAGTCTTCATTTCTAAAAAGTAAGTAGCCAAAGGTTTTGCCTTAACATTCTGGTAACTTTAGGCCAAAGTCTATTTAAAGGAAAATGAAATATGAATCTGTATCCACCCCTTTTCTGGCTATAATGCCAAATTTGATTTCATCATCAGAAATGTCAGGAATAGTGTCTATGGCACATAGTATGTGGCAGGCCCCCAAAAGAGATTCATGTCCAAATCCTGAAATCTTATGTAGCGCAAGGAACTTGGCAGATGTGATTAAATGTAAGGCTCTTGAGATAGAAAAATTATTCTGACCACATATTGGGTGGCCCCGCTGTCATCACGAATGTCCTTATAAGTGAAAGGAGACCGAATTCAGAGCAAGGGGTGTGGTGACAAAAGCAGCAGGTGCAGGATATGGTTGCTGGAGGATGAGACCACCAGCCGAGGAGTGTGGGAGGCCTCAAGGAGCTGGAAAAGGCCAGGAAATGGGTTGTCCCCTGACACCTCCCCAAGGAATGCAGCTCTGCTGACATCTTGGTTGCAGCCTAGTGAGATCCAATGATTCCAATTCTGGGAATCTATCCTAGGGAAATATGTACCCTAAGAAAACCTAAATAAAGGACGTGAGCAAATATCCAGCTACAGTGATATTTTTGCATTGTTTTTGTCAAATAAACTAAACGTTAATATAAGAAGGACTAGATTACAGAAATGATTGTGCAGCCACTAAACATACAATCGAAATCTGTTGCTGTAAAAAGATGCTTATATTTGTTTGAACATATGAAAATCAAGAGCAGATTCCAGTACACGAATGCTCATTGCAGCATCATTCACATAGACAAAAGGTGGAAACAACAACTGCCCATCGACAGATGAATGAGAAAACATGTGATCCATGCTACAATATGGATGGCCCTTGAAGACATCCCCCTGCCAAAAAAATACAAACCTTAGACCCACTGCCATTGAGTTGATACCAACTCATGGTGACCATAAAGGGCAGAGTAAACCTGCCTCTTTGAATTTCTGTGACTGTAAAGATTTATAGGAGTTGAAAATCTCCTTGGACTTTTGAATTGCTGACCTTACGGTTAGCAGCCCAACGCACAACCTCTCCACCACCAGGGGTGTTTCGAAGACATTCACTAAATGAAGTCAGTCAAGCCCCAAAGGACAGTTAGCTCATGACCTTACTTTTTTTTTTTTTTTAACATTTTATTAGGGGCTCATACAACTGTTATCCCAATCCATACACACATCAATTGTGTAAAGCG
>NW_022106471.1:10211462-10228551 GCF_000313985.2 Echinops telfairi
TTTACCTTCAAGCTTTTAAGACCCCAGACGCTATATCTTTTGATAGCCGGGCACCATCAGCTTTCTTCACCACATTTGCTTATTCACCCGCTTCCTTTTCTTTTCTTAATGAAAAGAATAGCTTCTGAGGTTGCTTATTTACAATCAGATACCTCATGGGGTTTGGCTTCTTGGCTTAGAAGATTGGGGCAATGGTTTCATGTGACATCCCAATTATTGGCCTCATATCATGTTTAGTGCTTCTCTTCTATCTCCTAGTTCATGGCATGGTGCCTGGGGTCTTAAAAGCTTGCAAATGGCCATCGAAGGAACAACATTGATCTCTATTTGCCTAGACTCAGCAACAGAGAAGGGACAATCAGACACAGAGGGAAGAAATAAAATGTCTAGGCAATGGCGTCCAGGTCAACTGCCTCCTGCTATGATTTAACAATTCGATCAAAGATTCTCTAGAAGAATCCTTTTCATAGGGGAGAAATGTAGAAACCAATTTCAAATGCTTGTGCAATCCAGATTTCCTGGATCCATGGAGTGTGGAGGAACCCGCGAAACTATCGCACCAAGATAAAACTTTAGCCCTTCAACCAAAAATACACCCCGAACTCCTTTTGAAGCCAATAGTTAAGTTTGCCTAATAAAACATGTCTGTGTAAGCCCTGTGCTCTTTGGAGATCTACATAGGATCAAATGGACAGCAGCAACTCGGAATTATTCGGTAGGAAACACGGGGAGGAACAACACTACGGACAAGGAGAGTGAGGGCAGGTGCTCGCTGGAAGAGTGTGATCAGTGTCACTGAATTGTATTTGTAGAAATTGCTGAGCTGATGGATGTCCTGCTGTGTGTATTCTCCACAACAACAACAAACACACACATACATATATATACACACACACATATATATATACACACACACATATATATCTCAAGTTGCAAAGCCATGTATACAATGTGACCCCAGTTTTAGAAATCTAAAACTGCAGACCTCATGACTTCACTGAATCCCCGTCCCTCATTCAGTCTTCTGTTTCATAGAGGGGGACGGGACTAGATGTAAATGTTGATTTTCCCCAAAGCAATTCTACATCTTGGGCTGCGCAATTCCCACTGCCTGGAATGGCCTTCTCTGTTCTTGTGAGGAATTCTATCCCGGTTCCTCAACACGGTGGTGGTGGTTGTGCAAATCAGTCGAATCTTTTTGGAGGCCTATTTAGCAATATCTCTCATTAAACATACCTCAAGCTGAAAGAATTGAAGGGGAAAAGTCAAGTCTGGAGTTGAAATGTGGAAGGATTTTACGTGCGAAATATTGAATGATGCAGGAACTTTCTAGGGGAGTAGAAAGCCCCTTCCTTCTCCCGTGAAGCTGCTGGAGGTTTCACACTGCTGATCTTGCCTTAGCAACCCAACACAAAGCCACTATGTCTCTAGGACTCCTTCAGTGCTCACAGAGTGTTAACTATTATAGCTATTATGATGCTTCAACCTTTGGGATTATTTCTCCCCCTAAAAAGTTCCAGTCTCAGAAATTCACAGGGGCAGTTCTAGCCTGTCCTACAGTGTCACTATGAATCGGTATTGACTCACTGACAGTGAGAGTTTGGATTGAGCATTTACTCTATATCATGCTTTGCAAAATTTCATCTATGTTCACAACAACTCTATAAAGAGTAACTAAAGAGTGAATTCTTCAGATAAGCAAGTAAAAATATAAAGAAGGTGAAGAATGTAATTAACTTTGATTAAGCAGTCGAGATTAGCTGAACTCTCTAGTGGCAAAGAACAGAGTTCGATCCTCCCGAATCAGCGAGGAAACGGTGAAAGCCATTAGCAGAACAATGGCGAGATTCCGAAAGCATAGGTTATGTCCTCGGTTGTGAAAATAGATGTCAGCTGACATGTGTGGGCTCTGAGCCCCCACTATCAGGCAGGGAAATTCCAGCTCTTAGGAGAGGATCAGTTTGCTAACTGGCAGACAGGTGGAACCCCAGAAGGCACAAACACCCTTCCTGGCCACCCCCCACCCCCGCCTCCCCTCCACCCCATCCCCATCATCGGGAATCTTTGACCGGAGCCCTGAATCTATAGCTCTAATCTCAAGCCTTTGGCAACTCTGACCACATGATGCAAGTAGTTTTTCCACTCACAGCAACACTACGTAGTTGAGTGAACTGCCTCTGGGTTTGCCGGACTGTTGTTTTCACAGGCGCAGGTTGCCAGGTGATTGGAACCCCCAGTCATTCAATTGTCAGCTTCATGCTTAACTGTTGCACCACTAGGGGGTCCTAATGTCAATATACCAGTCTGACAATAAGTCTGTTCCCCTGCAACCTCAATAAACATATACCTAAGGAAGAATGAGTATAATTTTAAGGACACTTTATGTAAGTTATATTTACCCAGATGATGTAATGAATTTTGAAGTCACTATGCTACTTTTTATGTTTTTCCCTCTGTTTTTAAGCTATTTGAAATGTTTTAGAGAATCTGGCAGATTTTTAAAACTTTTAAGACTTCATATCAATTGAAATAGTTAGGATTTGAATGGTTAAAGGTGTGAGTGGGTTTGGTTGATTATGTCAGTTTGATTTTTGTACTGTTTGGGTGCTTCAGAGAATGTGTTCCACTACACACTATAACATGTAAGGCCAATTGCCTCTGTGAACAACTGTTCATTTGCTAGGAGACCACAACTAACTGAAGATCCTCTAGAAGAATCTGGATCAAACAGGAAGCTTGCAGAAGAGAATCTCAAACTCTCAATGGAATCCAGATTCTCTGGTGCCACGAAGGCTGAAAAAAAACCCAGACATACATTTTAAGCTTTAAACCAAAACTATGCCCTGAAGCCTGCTTTGAACCAAAAAAATAAATTTAATAAGTAAAGCATGTTTGCCTTGAGTTGAGGCCTCTTAAACAATTATCTAGGTGCGATCAAATTGACAACAGATGAGAAACCTAAGGGCCAGTCAGTTGAAGTAGGTGGTGGTGGGAAGAGTTTGCAGAAGAATGGATGTGAATGTGCAACTTAAAGAGGGCAATCAACTTCACTGACTTGGACAAGTAGAAATTGTTCAAATGGTGTATGACCGTATACCAGGTTAAGTCAGAGAGGATTGTTACACAATCACAGAACTCTTTATTAAACAAAAATATCAAAATGTGAAGCTCTTGTTTCTCAACATATCCTCTGTCTAGATCACAGAATGTGGTGCCTCCGAGCCTCTCTTCCCTTCCTTAAGAATTCTGTGTTCTTCGAATGACACCACGTGGAACTGACAGTTTGGGCATCTCCGAGGGGCTGAAATCGTGTTCTTCTTCAAATCATGTTCTTTGAGTTTGGGGAACAAGAAGTGTGAAGCAGCAGGACCAGGGTGGGAGAGTCAGATGGGGGAAGGTTTCCCAGTGAGATTCACCTAGGCTGGCTCTTGCTACTCTTGAAAAATGAACCAGGACTATGCCATGATGAGGGGAAAAGCCCCCAAACTCCTTGGCATAGCTTTCCTGGCCTTTTTCTCATCCATGCAATATTCTTAAAACGTCTTCAATACGAAGCCCAGTAAGTATCCTGTGTCCTTCAAGCCAATCTGTCAAGATTATCCCATCAGAATCCCAAACAACGGTCATCACCTTTTGAGCTGACTTCTCTATCTTGAATTTAACAAATGTTCATTTGCAGATCCAGCAGATCCCCTCAGAAGCCTCTACTTCAATTAGACTTCTTTTTTTTGGAAGGCACCCTATCATTGGGCTGCTAGCTTCAAAGTCAGTTGTTCAACACCACCTGTACTCCTGGTCTGAGCTCCTTCTTGCCACTACTGTGTCAGTCCATCTCGTTAAGGCCTTCTTATTCGATGCTCCTCCACTTTACCAAACATGGTGTCCTTCTCCAGGGACTAGGACTCTCCTGGCAACATGTCCAAAGCGCTTTTTTCTTTCTTTCTTTTCTTCAGTTTTATTAGCCCTTCATCCACATGTCATAAAATTCAACCAAAGTTGAACTCGGTGAAACTGAGCATATTTTGCAGTTGGGGAAAACTCTCTTATGACTCTTGTCTAGGACTGGGGTGGATGAATCAGTCACGACGTCACACATGAGCTACAAGTAGAGGATTCCGGTTAGAAGGCATCACAAAACGAAAGCCTGAAAGTAAGCATTCTTAACAAGAAGGTGAGCTTGAAGCCATATTGATCATGTTAAGAAAAGGTCATTCTTGACTTTACTTCCCCTCATGTTCCCCTAAGACTGACTTGGTCCTCAAAACTGTAAGGATTTCTCAGGCTCATGTTTTCTACGTAAAAAGTTAAAAACAAAGCAAGAATCCCTTAACTAGAAGAGTATCTCGTTTATCACGACCCCGGTACATTTGCACTTTATCCTGGACCGTTTCCACTGGACCACCGCCACTTCCCCCTCGGTCGGCGGCCAGGCGGAGAAGCAAAAGCTGCCTCGCTGCCGCGTCTCGTGGGACACGCCGGTGAGAGAAAAGCCTCAGGACGGCGGGCTGGGGACGGTTCGGCTGCCCTTTCCCTGGGCGAGGAGGACAGCGCACACAGCCCTGCGGGACACTTGGGAGCCCAGAAAGTCCTGCCTCGCCTCTGGCCCCGCCCCGCCCCAGGCCCCGCCCTCAAGGCCCGCGCTTCTACTCCCAATGGCCACGCCCCCGGTAGGCCCCGCCCCCTCGGTCCCACCGGGCTCCTGCCCACGCAGGGTGGAGCTTGGGCCGGCGCGCTTCCTCTTCCTCCTCCTCCCCTTCCGGCGCCCTCGCCGCTGTTAGGCTGATGGAGCGCGGGCGTTGAAGACCCCGCTGGGAATGGGTCCCCGTAACTCGAAGGTTAGCCTCACGCCAGGCCCCGATTGGAGGTGGGCAGCGACGGGAGACATCGGTTCGAGTCGCCCTTTCCCAGAGAAATCACCGTGCAGACGGCCTGTTCTGGCTCCCCGGCAGGACCCCGGGGACGTCGCTACGTAGAGACCTGGGAGACGGGGCGCGAGCGAGCGCCCACCGTGTGTGAGGCGCATTCAGTGCTCGTTGAGAGATGCGCACGGCTAGAATCACCATCCGAGTGCCTCTGATGACAAACAAGGTTAAACAAACTCCACAGCAGGCTTGTTCATTACAGTGCAGACTAAGTTCAGACGACATGATTTAGACAAATTCGGGCGCGAAGCAGGAAAACGGGGGATTGGTATTTTCTAGGCTCCTTTCAAGTATCGGAAAGTAATGAGGGCTGGGAAGGAATCTCTAATGACTATTAACCTAAGACATCGTAAATGACCAGAAGCTACCGCCATCCCCATCTCGCCATGTGAGACATCCAACTGTGCCCACCGCAAGTGACGCGTCGGCTGGTGTTCCCCTTGTGATCCAAGCGAAGCCGAGAGATTTAACGCTGCAGTCGTCTGCCTATGTTCTGGAAAGCTGGAGGCCACTGTTGTGAACACTTCATGTAGGAGCTTACTGTTGTGAACACTTCTTTTAGGAGCTTGCAGGAAACGCACACACCACTTAGCTTGCAGTGTTGAGCAGTGTACTAGAATCATTACAGAAGTTACCCAACTGGCTTGGGTGAATTTTTGCCTAAGCAAATGTGTGGATGTGAGATTTACTTCAAAACTAGCTATTCCTAGTAAAACGTGGTCCTGGAGAAACAATTCAGCTGTATTCATCAGCGAGCGAGGGGCGAACAAACAATCACATTCAGACAGGGCCGAGGGAGGTGATAGAGCTGCAGGGTAACGAGTTTACACGATCGTTCTGTTTCTCTGTCCTGCCTCCGATGTAAAGAACAAGTGAGCAGGGTTTAACAATATCAGGCAAGAGACCGTGAGAACCCTAACCCTAAGCCTGTTTTTAACCAAAGTAGGACAGTATAAAATGAATTAAAGCTAAAAGTCTGAAGTGCCCTCATAAACCTAACATAATCATTATTTTTAGATTAATACCTACATAGACTCCCAAACATTTTATATTTAGTGACATAGTTCTTTCAGCCCAAAAGCCTACGATAGGCCCAAACTGAGGGTTGTTGGTTTTTTTCCCCCTACAAAAACACTTCTATTTTATTTGGGGAAAAGGCCTGGGAGGCTACATATTTGGTATCTGCATAAACAAAATCAAAATCAAAACACAACTCACTGCTCTCAAGTCAATGCTGACTCATAGTGAGGCCTTACAGAGCAGTGTAGAATTACCTCTGTGAGTTTCCTGGACTGTAACTCTATGGGAGTAGAAAGCCCCGTCTTCCTCCTGCAGAGCAGCTGGTGCTTTGGGACCGCTATCATAACCACTACACCACCCCAGGGGTCCTTATCTGCGTAACGCTTGGGAGAAAAAAAATCTTTTGAATTTCTCTATGAAGCAATTTAGGACATTTTCTTGAAAATCTAAGGTGGATAGGTAACACTGTTCTTAAACTAAAATAACCATCTTTCAGTGGAAGTATCAGAGGGGTCATTTGTTTAAGCATTTAAAACCAGGCAGATACTCGATGAAAAAGAAAACAATAGCAACAAAAACGTATGGCAACAAGTAAGTGTCTTAAAAGAACAGCATCAAGTTTTTTGCTAGTCACGGAGTAAAATAACCAGTACATTTTGAAGTTTGATTATGAACTGGATAAATTTGAGCTGGAGGAAACTTTAATTTTAATACAGACCTAATAAAATGAAACAAAGCAATCTGACTGAGGCAAAATGATGTACTAAAAAGGAGCTCTGAACACTTGGTTCTCTTAACAACATTACCACTAACTAGTTGTAACATCTGACTTCCTTTTACCAGCTATAAAGTAAGATGTTAAACAGGCTGATCTGCAAGATCTCCTCACACCAAGAGTCTATGATCTGGCGTCTTGGGCAGCATTTCCAAGGAGCTGTAGCATTTTAATTTATCAACTTGTAATCACAATCCTTGAACAGAAATTTACATTCTCTTTTCCATCATGCAGGTGTCATGCATTTTCATTGGAGAAAATTGGAAAATATCTAAAGAATGAAGAAACTAAAAATCAAATTGGTGGGGGTGGGGGTGGAGTCTATAAAAACAAAAAGATTCTGAAAGGTGGAGAGAAGGCAGATTAGTATCTCAACACTATGAGGATTCTTAGAGTTGTCATTTTGCCTCAAATATCCCATACCCATGAGATTAAAGAAACTGGCTAAAAATGCAGATTAAAAAAAACACACACACAAAAAAAATCTTGCTCTCTCTAACCAAATGATCAGGAACAGAGCGGCCCAGCAAGACAGAAAGCCTTTAGGTAATTACTGCTCTACTCTGGCCACACACCACAAAGAAAAAACTAACTCCAAACCCACTCATCCTAGCAGAGAGCAAGCGGAGAGCCTCCACTTCTGCCTTCACCAGGTTGTCACGAAGTGCCAACTCCCTCCCGCTTGAGTCGTGTCAGAGGAGGCCTCAAGGGGAGTCACCACCTTCATGGTATAACAAGGCCAGAGGTCACAATCTCCTGCCCACCTCTACCTCCAACCTGTGCTATTCGTGGCAGCAGTCCACTGAGGGAGACGTAACCAGGCACTCCTATCACCCCAGCCAGGGAGGTCCTAGCAGAAGCCTACTGAGAAGGCTGCACTCCCTTCTCCACCAGCAGTAATGAAAGGCACCCCTACTCTGATGTCGGCAGAGGCCAAGTGAGGAAACTGCACTTCTACCCTCAACTTGCAGCACCTCCATATTCTCTCCCTGCTGGAGTGGTAGCAGAAAGAACCCGTTACAACTGGAAGTTTAAGTAAGATCTAATCTCATAATACAATCCCTAGTGTATCCAGGTTTCAACAAAAAAATAATTCCTTATAACCCAAATAAAAAAGATTCATAACATAAAGGGGGGGTGGGGGAAGGTAATCCTCAGGTGCTAACACCAAGATGACAGAGACATTACCTGACAAAATGTTAAAGCATTTATTATAAAAATGCTTCAATGGACAAAAAATAACACACGTGAAACAAATGAAGACATAGACTGTCTCAGGAAAAAACAAAGAAATGAAAGAGAATCTCAGAAAACAAACAAGCTAAACAGAAAGATGAAATGTGCTGGAAAAAATGAATATCTACCTGCTGAAATATGAAGCAAGACCCTCACCTCACTCCATGCACAAGAATAAATCCAAGATGGATCACAGACCTCAAGGTAAACCCCCAAACCATTAGGGCCATCAATGAGGGAATTGGGACAAACCTAAGAACTTTGGTGCAGGGAATACATAGGCTATCGGAAATAGGGAAGGACACAAACACACACAGAAGAAGCACAAATTGACAAATGGGATATACTGAAGATAAAACACCTGTGTACATCAAATGACTTCGCCAAGAGAGTAATAAGAAAGCCCAGACTGGGAAAACGTCATTAGCAATGATACATCAGACAAAGGTCATATTACTAAAATCTACAATACTCTGCGAGCCTACAATAAGAAAAAAACAACAACCCATTGAGGACATGGGCAAGACCTGAACAGACGTTCACAAGGGCAGAAATCCAAATGGCCAATAAACAGGAGAAAATGTTCCCAATCATTAGCCATAGGGAAATATAAATTAAAAACAACTATGAGATACCACCTAACACCCTCACAGATAGTCCAATCAGAAAACAAGTGTTGAAGGGGATGTCGTGGGATAGGAACCCTCATCCACTGCTGGTAGTCCTTTAGGTATATGCAGCTATTATAGAGATCGATATGGTGATACCTAAAACAAATGGAAATTGAGCTACCATATGACCCAGCAATCCCCTACTGGGCATATACCCAGAAGAAGTAAGATACAGTTGATGACCACACATCTGTGCTTCAATGTTCATCGCAGCACAGTTCACAATCACAAAGAATTGGAAACAGCCTAAATTTCCATCAGCCTACGGATGGATTAAAAAAACTCTGGTACAGTGAACCCTCGTTTATCGCGGTTAATCGGTTCTAGACCCTACCGTGATAAATGAAATTCTGCGAAGTAGGATTCCTTATTTGTAAATCAAATATTTTCGTAGTTAGAGCATAGAGGACATGAAAAACACCCTTTAGTCACCATTACACACGTATTACCCAATTTATTAAACAAAAAAGGGAAAATACAGTAAAACATTTTGGACTTTACAATTATAATTTATTATTTATTATATTATTTTTGGCATCTAGTTTACAGTATGCAGAAGAGGATTCTGGTTGAGGTTTGTCTGCTGTAAAACGCTGCTGATAGAGCTGCCTTGCCTTCTCCCGGATGACTATCGAATCCAACGGAATGTTTTTCTTGCGTTTTTACTATGAACTTATTACGACTTGTCACGATGCACTTTGCTTCCTTGTTGAAAGTGAAAGTAGCCGTAGCACGGATGTTTTTTTCCTCTTTACGGATGGAGCGAACGGAAGACTCATTCAAGTTGAAATGGCATGCAACCTCCACGATTTTCTTGCCATCTTTGATCATATCCAAAAGTTTTACCTTTTCCTGGATGGTGAGCATCTTCCTCTGGCACTTATTTTTATTGTCAGAAGGCTTGGAAGAAGCAGCTCGTTTAGAGCCATCATAGGGCTTAGATAAAATTTCTTAAAAATCGCAAACAATTACAGTACACTGTACAAAAGCAAAAATGCATCTGATACGTAGCTCCGATACGTAGCGATGCAGACAGAAGCATGTACAGTATGAGCCAATCAGTGGCAGTAATGACAGCGCATGCGCTGTTACGCAAAAACCGCGATAGAGTGAAGCCGCGGAAGTCGAAGCCCGAAGTGGCGAGGGTTCACTGTATATACATACAATGGAGTACTACGCATCCCTAAAGAGCAGCAATGAATGCTTGAAGCACATCGACATAAGGGAAGAGTTGGAGGAAATTATGCTAAGCGAAGTAAGTCAAGCACAAAAGGACAAGTACAACACGAGTCCACTGAGGTAAGCTTAAAAAGCACAAGGGCATAAGGAAAAAGCCACCAAGTGCATACATTCCCAGGGCGAGGTCCAGGTACTCTGGCAGGTCTCAGACCCCACCCAGGGATGCATGTGGCAGCCAACTAAAAAGGAGGGGGAAAGGTGGCGAGGAGGACATGGATAGTGAGGGAACAGAGCACTAACCCCCACATGGGGAGGGTATTGTTCATGTCTACAAAGGAAAGAGAGAAAGGGACCAGACCTCAACCTGGGGCACCAAACCTCGAGGGCAACATACCGGCCTGAAGCATCGAACGAACAGAAAGGTCTGCGGTGCAGCCCCAGTCCCAGGTACATCGAACCCCCTCCCCAGAAGAATGCACTACAGAGGACAGCATTGAAGATACAGCCCAGGGAGAGTGGCGGTTCACACGGGAGTAAACTAAGAGGGAGGGGGAGAGAGAGAGAGAGAATTGCAACCTGGACAACATTCCTGCTCAGAGCAGCCAATGCAAAGAGAGGACTTCGGGGTTGGCCCCACCACGGGACACGATGCCCCTCGCTGACTCACAGGGCTACAGGGGACAGCACTGGAGACACAGAGTGGGAATTGTGCCTGGTCTGACACCCCTACCCCCACCCCCCACACACCTGAGTGAAACACGAAGTGATAGCAGCAGAACAGCAAGAGACCAAAGCAATGACACACCTGAGGAATCCTGAAAATAGACCTGGGAGTCAGTGGGCAGGGCGTGGCACTGCACCAGATCAGATTGGAAAGCATTCAGAAGGGTCACCAAACAGACCTGGAACTATTGATCGGGTTGGTGTGGGTTTTCTTTCTTTCTCTTTTTCCCTTTTTCTTTTTCTCGAGTCTATCCATATAGGATAGGCAGGATAACTGTTCCCAAGGAGAAAACAACAGGGCTGATGGCTCTGGGGGACATGGGAGAGGGAGGAGTTGGAAGAAAGGGAGGGGGGAGCCCACAAACCCAGCGACAAAGGAACAATAAGAAACCTAAACTTGATGGCGAGGAGGGCATAGAATGCCTAGTGGGGTTGGATCAAGTGCAATGTAGCTGAGAAAAAGTACTCAGAATTGAATGGTCAAACCTGATAGTGGGACAGGAGGAAAGTAAAAAGAAATAGAGGAAAGAACTAGGAAGCAAAAGCCATTTATAGAGGTTTAAATATAGACATGCATATATGGAAATATATTCATATATAACAATAGGGATATAGGTCTATGTACATATATTTAAATGTTAATTATTAAGGTAGCAGATGGGCATTGGGCCTCTACTCAAGTCATTCCTCAAGACAAGCACACTTTGTTCTAATAACCCACTATTCTGTGATGCTCACCTTCCTGACAAGATCCCTGATATCAAATGGTGCATAAGCAAATCTGGTGAAGAAAGTTGATGGTCCTGGCTATTAAAAGATATAGCATCTGGGGTCTTAAAGGCTTGGAGGTAAACAAGCAGCCATCTATCTAGCAAGGAATCAACAAAGCCCACATGGAAGAAGCACACCAGCCTGTGTGATCATGAGGTGTTGACGGCATCAGGTATCAGGCATCAGAAGGCCCCAAACAAACAAATATATGGATGCAAATGATGGGGATCGGAGCAGAGACTCACAGCCCATCTGTAGATAATTGGGCATTCCCTCACAGAAGGGTCACAAGGAAAGAACACGACAGACAGGGTGCAGCACAGCATCCTGTGGATGGAACACACAACATTCCTTTGGTTCTGTAACTCTTCCTCTCCCAACTATCATAAGCCGGATACCTTACAAATCCGGCTAGACTGGAGCATGTACACTGGTGCAGATAAGAGCTCTCAACACTTGGAATCCAGGGCAGATAAAACCCTCAGGAACAGCAGTGGGAGTAGTATACCATGAGGGTAGGGAGAAGGTGGGGGGAGAAGGGGGAGAAATGGGGAACTGACTACATGGCTGATGTATAATCCACCAGCACCCCTTCCCAGGGGGATGAAAAACAGTAATGTGAGCAAAGGGAGACAGCAGGTGGTGTAAGATATGAAAATAATAATAATTTATCAGGGGTCTATGAGGGTGAGAGGGTGGGGGAGGAGGAAAATAAGAGGAGCTGATACCAAGGGCTCAAACAGAAAGAAAATATTTTGAAAGTGATGATGGCAACATATGTACAAATGTTCTTGACGCAATTGATGTATGGATTGTTATATGAGCTACAAGAGCCTCCAATAAAATGATTTATTAAAGCAAAATAAGAAAAAGTCAAACCAAATGAAAATTCTTGAACTGAAAAATATAACTGGAATTTATAACTCAGTGGGTGGGATGAAGAGCAGAACAGAAGCGCCTGAGGGGAAACCAGTGAGTGAGAAATTAGAACAATTGAAATTGCACAATCTAAATAAAAGGGAGAAATGACTGCAGAAGTGAAAAAAAAGTGAACGGAGCTTAAGGGACCTGTAGAACTATAACAAAAGAGCTAACACTTGTGGCCTCAGAGTCTCAGAAAGACAGGAAAAGGTAAAATTGTTTGAAGAAATAATGGCTGAAAGCCTCTTAAATTCTGCAAAAATGTGAACCTACAGATTCCAGAAGTCGAATTAAATCTAAAGATTAAATCAAAGAATTCTACACCAAGACATACCATAGTCAAACTTTTCAAAACAAAATACAAACAAAAACTCTTGAAGGTAGCAAGAGAGAAATAATAGTATAGGTATAGTGTGGGGGGGAAATTAATGATAGTACATTTCTTTTCAGGAACCAGGAAGCAAAAAAAAAGAAGTAGCACATAGCTAAAGGGCTCAAACAAACAAACAAACAAACAAACAAAGACCACTCCCGAATCCTATACCCATCCAAAATATCCTTTAGAAACAAAGGGGGAATTCAAGAATGAAAAAAGGAAAATGAAGATAATTTGTCTCTAGTTAACTTACCCTAAAATTAAAAAGGCTAAAGAAAGTTCAACAAAAAGAAAGAAAGCAATAAAAGAAGGAACCTTGGGATATCAAGAAGTAAGGAAACAGTTGGCAATGGGTATATACAATGGTTATATACCCAGTTAGATATGGGTATATACAATAAAACTTTCTTCTCCTGAGACACAGTCCCCACCAGTCAGCCACATTATACCCTTACGATGAGGTTCCTCCTTCCCCAATCAGCAAACTTAAGAAGAGTCTGACAAGATGAGTCAAAACCAGTTCTCAGAAACAGAGCCAAATTTTGTACTATACCACTGATCTACTTCAACATGGGCAAGACTATGAATTTTATGAGGCAAAGGTTGGATTAAATTATTAATAACCTCAGGGGGGAAGGGGGAAGAGGGAGGGAGGGGAAAAATAAGGAGCTGATTCCAAGGGCTCAAGTAGAAAGCAGGTGTTTTGAGAATGATGATGGCAACATATGTACGAATGTGTTGGACACAATTGATGTATGTATGGATTGTGATAAGAGTTGTATGAGCCCCTAATAAAATGATTACAAAAGGAGTTTAAAAAAATAAAAATAAAGTATTAATAACCTTGGCAAGTGACTTTCAGAACACCTGAATGTCTTAAAATCAGCCTGGTTATTTAACATGCCCAAAGTCCTCACATCACGTTCCTCTTAGCACCAAAAGAAACAAGTGATAAGGTAGTATTTACATTCTGGGCTGCTGACTGCAATGTCAGTAGTTCGAAACCACCAACAGCTCTGTGGAAAAAGGATGAGACGTACATGTATGTTCCCGTTCAGAGCTACAGTCTTGGAAGACCGCAAGGGCACCTGGACCTTGTCCTGTACTATAGGACCTATAGGGTTGCTGTGAGTCCGCATCAACTTGATCACAATTTGCACTTCCTGTGCAAGGAATGTTTTCCTATGAAATCAGCACCCTAGCAATACCAGATGAGGCCTTGTGGAGGCACTGTGAGATTGGTGTGGGTTTGCTAAACACAAGTTAGGCAATTCCAACCAACCAGTCATTCCTCTGGAGAAGGATGGGGCAGTCTGCTCCGGGGAAGATTGACACTCAGCAACTCTGTACACACTGTGAGCTCGAATCAACTCAGTGACAGCGGGCTGCTTTTTGTTTGGTTGGTTTTAGTTTTATCAGCATAAAAAAATCTAGTTTTCAGTTAAAAGGAAGTACTTTTTTCCTTCTCCATTTGAGTTTTAAAATTGTTTGATAATTGAAGCAAAAATCATAATACTGTCTAACGGGATTCCAAGAGGCTCCCCGGTGGCATAATGGTTATGTGTTAGGCTGCTCGTTACGAGGTCATCAGTTCAAAACCACCAACTGCTGTGAGGGAGAAGAAGGAAGCTTTCTACTCCTGTCAAGAGTTAACAGTCTCAGAAACTCACAGGGGCCATTCTGCCTGTCCTGGAGGGTCGCTCTGAAACTCAGTGGTGAGTTTCATTGAACTGTTGAGAACATGGTCCCAAATGTATATAAAGAACTTCAGACAATTATAAACAGGAAGAGTAAAGATATGTACATGAAGGTAAGGTTTGTATCATTTGCTCAAACTGGTAAAATGAAAATACCCTTAGACAGATAAAATGAAAGTATCATAAGACAAATAAATAAAACACACTGCTGTCAAGCCGTGTGACTTAGTGTCCCTACAGGGCAGATTAGATCCACACCATAGGTTCCCAGGACTGAGATCTTTATGGAAGTAAACTGCCACATCTTTCTCCTGAAAAGCTGCTGGTGGGTTCAAACCACCAACCTTTTAGTTAGCAGCTAAGTGCTTAACTACTGTGCCACAGGACACACACACACACACACACACACACACACTTTCAAAGGTTTGTGGGAGAATTCCATTTTCTTTAATTCCTTTTTTTCTATCAACTTTTGAAGCCCTCTTCTTTATGCATATATATGTGCATGTAATCAGTCTATACTGCACACTATGAAGGATAATTTTAAAAGCCATTCAAAGGGATATAATAAAAACACTATAGCTAAAAGCAGAATTCTGGAAATAATGTCCAGTAACCCACTTCAAATGCAAACCCACTGCCATCAAGTAGATTCTTACTCATAATAACCCGATATAAAGAGCAGATAGCTTTATTTTTCTCCTTCATAGCAGCTGGTGGGTTTGAACCTTCAACCATGTGGTTAATAGCACAATTGCTAGTCGGCAGTTCCACCAGACCTCCTACATGCCTCACTGAGAAGCAGGGAGAAAGAAGAAAAAAGAAGGCATGAACAGAAACAAAACTAAAGTGGCAGCCTTAAGTGCTAACGTTATCAGTAATTACAATAAATGTAAATGATCAAAAATAAATATCAAAAGAGATTGGCAGAATAGATTAAAAAATCTAGTACACCCCAATTCCATATTATAATCCAAACGATGTTATACATTTGTTTGGCAATGGTGCCCTCCCCCTGCCAGTTATTTTCAGAAGCATGCTATGTAAAATTTTTATAGAAACATGTAATAAACAAAACCATATTGTAGTTATGAAAATATCTCGAAAAAGGAAGACACCGCTGACAAAAAATAGAACATGCATGCTATCTGTGTAAAAATATGACTACTAGCCTCATAGCATGCTCGGTAGTTCGTTCTACCTCATAATTTGTTGCATAGTGCCTGGGGTCTGAAAAGCTTGCAAGTGGCCATCCAAAGGACAATTGTCTCTATTTTCCTGAAGCAACAAAGAAGAAGGAGAGTTAAGAATAAGAGGAAGAAATAGAATATTGCCTCCAAGAATAACTACCTCCATTGCCATAGAAAGGAAGAACTGGATGGTGGCTGGCTACAATGACTGATCATTCTAATCACAGATGCTATAGGGGAATCCCAATCAAAAGGAGGAAGCAGAGCAGAATTTCAGATTCTCATGGAACACAGATTTTCTGAAACCATGGAGGGTAGATGAACCACTGAAACGATTGCCCTGAGATTACCTTTAAAACCTAAACCAAAAATATCCCCTGAAGTTTTCCTTTAAAAAACATCTACCTTGAACATTATATTGTGCTTTTTGACAACAGCAACTTGAAAGATTAAATAGAGACTGTGAAGTTTTGGGGGAGGAAGAACCAAGACAAGAGGATAAGGAAAGTTGCACAATTCAAAATATGTAATCAATGTCACTGACTTGCGCATGTAGAAACCAGTGAACTGGTGAATGTTTTGCTGTATGAGGGGTACCCCCCCAAAATGGAAAAAAACTCCACAGGGCAGAGCTTTCATAGAACGCATTTTTCCTGCCAGGCAAGCATCAGGCAACTCGATCTGAGTTAGTGCACCCAATGGTGACGCCTGGGAAGGTTCTGGGAAGGTGATGAGGTTGTTTTGTAAAAAAAATTGGAATACATAACTTTGAAAAAAAGTCTCATTTTGAGGGGGGGGGGTACTCCAAGTATATAGTTTTAAAAATAAATATGTTAAATAACTAAATAAAAGTTTTTAAAGGTGATTCAACTATATGTTATCTATAGGAAAGTAACCGCAGCTATAATAATATAAACAGACTAAAAGTAAAAGGATGGAAATATATATTAAATATTAATCAGAAGAACACAAGAATGTCGATTAGTTCTCAAGAAAGTCGATTTTTTAAAAAATTATTTTATTGGGGGCTCATACAGCTCCCTCACAATACATATATACATCCATTGTGTCAAGCACATTTGTACATTTGTTGCCACCATCATTCTCAAAACACTTGCTTTCAACTTGAGGAGCTGACATGAGGGGCTCAAGAAGAAAGTAGACTTAAGGAAAATAAAACCAGAGGCAGAGGAGAATATCACATGATGATAAAGAGTTTAATAGCATTCCTAAATTTGTGTGCCTCAAATAACAACTAATCGATTAACAGCTTTAACATGTTAAATTCACTAACAACGAACAAACAACAATTGACTGAGTGATAGGTACCGTCAAATCAGCTCTGGCTCATGGCGGGCCCCTGTACAGCATCCTCAAAATTGTTATGTCCGAGCTCATGGTTGCAGCCCCTGTGTTCATCCTTCTTCTCGAGGGTCTTCCTTTAGTCCGCCGACTTTGTGTCGAGTAAGACTGGTCTCTCAATTGCGCCTGATCTGACCCCGCCATGCCAAGGCAATGCACTGGGGTTGGGGGGGGGGGGTGCAGCGGAACAGCAGGGGAGGGGAGTAGAAAGATCCCCAGGGAATGATGAGGGTGGACATTGGAGAC
>NW_022106471.1:10230113-10241837 GCF_000313985.2 Echinops telfairi
GCTCATGTGGGAGGGGGGAGCGGGGAGGGAGGGGAAAAATGAGGACCTAATGTCGGGGGTTTAAATGGAGAGAAAATGTTTTGAGAAATGATGTATAAATACGCTTTACACAATTGATGTGTGTATGGATTGGGATAACAGTTGTATGAGCCCCTAATAAAATGTTTAAAAAAAAAGACTGGTCTCTCCTGAGGACATGGCCAAAGTACGTGAGATGAAATCTCTCAGATTCTAAGGAGCATTCTAGCTGTGCTTCCTCTTGGACAGACTCATTTGATCTTCTGGCACTTTCAGTACAATTGCCAACAATATGCTTTTGACAGCACAACTAAACAAAAGACCATTTCAAGGCAGTCAATTTCTTTATATGGCCCTTCTAGTCAGGCATAGTCTTTGTAATGCCCACCAAATGAGACTGTGTAGTATTATACAAATGATAGGTGCTTGTGGCACACCAAGGGGATTGGATAGCTTGTTAATAATGTAAGGAAGGTGCATGGAATCCTTGTAGTGGTGGGACTATGCAAATAAGGTGTAGGAAACCCTACTGTAAGGGTGGGTCAACCTTGCTATCCTGCTAGGCTTAGAATGAGCCATCCCAGAGGTGGAGAAGGGGACCTCATGACCACTAAGAAAGATGAGTTAGGAATGGAGTGTATTCTTTAGAAAGAATTCTTGTGTTAAGGAGCTCCTTGATCCAGGAGATAGAGATCTGTGACATGGGAGCTGGTAAGACATGGTGAGAAGCCATGGCTGCAGAATCAGCAGAGACAACAGACCCAAGAGACTTGCATGAGACAGAGAGGTGGGCTTCCCAGCCCAAGGAGTAAGAAAACTGATTGCCCTCAGGCAGGCGCCTGCTGGCCAGATGAGATGCCTTTGGGCACTTATTGGTTGAGCAAGGCTTTCTGGCCTACAGAGTTAGAGCTGAGCACCTCTGGGCCAAGGCTTCCTGTTGTGATGAAGTACCCCTGAGCATGTATCAACAGAGGTAAAAGAGCTTTGCAGTACTTGACTGAGCAGGACAGAGGACAATGGACAGTGCAGCTGAGTAAGGCTGAAGGTCCAAGCAAAGCATGTCTACAAGCACTGAGAAAAGGATATCTTAATAGAAGAACTATATCCTGTGTCATTTCTGCTTTTGATCTGTAACTTGATGTTTCCCTAATACACCCCATAATCCTGAGTGTTGTCTATGAGTTCTGTGTTGCCATTGAAATGAGTTGGATTTCTCTGAAATCCAACAGAGAAGTAGAGAATGCCGTGGGAGGGTAGAGGGACAGCTGGTGTCAGAATTGGTAAACAGGTTGGGGGAGGGAGTGTGATAGGTAGGTTTATTTTGCCAACCTGGCCAATAGGAACATGTGGGATTAATCAGGTTGTAGTTTGACTGGAGGGCAAAGAAATAAATGGCTCAACAAGAGCTGCCCTCTCTTGCTCTCTGGTGATCAGACCAGTGTGTAGTTGCTTTAGCTAGTTTTCTGCCTCAACTTGTAAGCTACACTACCTGTGGCACAGCCAATCTAGTGACATGGATCATGTCACTTGAGCTTGAGGAGTCAGACACATTTCATGTTAGCATGCTCACCTCAGCCATTCTTGGTGGTCCATGTGGAGGTGCGGGAGGAGAGGGCAGGAGAGAGAGAGAGATAGATTTATTTCTAACCAAGGCTTATATATCTTTTGGGGGAGTGCAGCCCCCTGATTACAGGTAAAGACATATGTCACAGGAAGGGGTTGTACTGTAGGTAATACAGTAATGGGAGGGGGATGATCTAGGTGTGTACACATTACAGGAAGAGTCCGTGGATTGTGATAGATGGTTTTATTGTGCCAACCTGGCCCATAGGAACATATGGGATGAATCAGGTCATAGTTTAATTGGAGAGCAAAGAGATAAATGGCTCAGCAAGTCCTGCTCCTCTCTCTCTTGCTCTCTGTTGATGGGACCAGCTTGCAGCTGCTGTAACTAAGTCTCTGCCTGAACTTGTGACTTACACTACGTTTGGGACAGCCAACCTGTGGATTGTGTCACTAGAGCTTGAGGTTCCTTTGAGGCCCACTTCTCCACACTGCTGGTTTATACTTTGCTTGAGCTTGAGGCTAGTGGATCCTGTCGTCTTGCATTGCTTGAGTTCGATATTCCATCTGGGCCTGCTTTGCTAAGCCCCTGAGATGTGACTGTTGGTGACCTGCCATGTTGTTTGTTGCCTGTGGTCGAACTCTGCCTGCATTGCCCAAGGGAAGACTCAGCTGTCTGCTTCTTTGACCTTGGTGGCCCTGAACAAGAAGGCAGAGTATGGATCTGATTAAAGTCTGCACTGAGGTTCTTGGAACAAAGCAAAACTTTCTTGAGTTAACTAAGAGATCTGATTAAGCCATAACTTATGATAGCTGTGAAGCACAGATGGCTCAGAACACTATTTGCCATGAAAACCGTTTGGGCCATCGAGGGGTCTATATGAAATCCCTGGGTGGCGGCACAAGTGGGTGCTAACCAAAAGATTGGTGGTTTGAACTCACCCAGAAAAGCCACAGAAAACTGGACTGGTGATCTGTTAATGAAAGGTCACAGCCTGGAAACCCCTTTAGAGCAATTTGACTCTACACACACACACACACACACACACACACACGGGGTCCCCATGAGTTAGAATTGACTTGATGTTCATATTGTTTGTCTAAGCCACAATGGTTTTGAGAGTGAACGGGGAAATTACTAGCTTTTTGTTGTTGCTCTGTTTTATTAGTAGTGTAAATAAGTGCTCTCCCAAGACAACTGGGACATATACTCACCCAGCTTAGGTCAGGTTTGAGCCCACCAGCAAGAGAAAGACCTGGCCACGTGCTCTCGGAAAGATTATGGAGAAGGAAACGCCTTGGGACAGCTGTCACTGTGTCCTATCAAAGGGCTGGGAGGTGGAATCAACTTGATGTCACAAGACAGTAACAGACGTAGGTCATGTTCAAGTCTTAAAAATCCAGGATTTGTTGTATTACTATTTGGTAACTTTAAAATATAACAATATATTGATTTGATAGATACAGCAACTGTGTTAAATGCACTTGGCATTCTCCCCGGAAACACCACCTAAAGGTTTACAAGCTGTATTCCGGATTCAGACGCTGTCTACTCTCTGTCCCTTGCCCATCCCAGAGTCACAAA
The DNA here is from genome assembly GCF_000313985.2 of Echinops telfairi. Taxonomy (NCBI): domain Eukaryota; kingdom Metazoa; phylum Chordata; class Mammalia; order Afrosoricida; family Tenrecidae; genus Echinops; species Echinops telfairi. Next base: position 10,233,280 of record NW_022106471.1, read on the forward strand.
TCTAAAACACAGTTGTGACCATACCATTTTCCCCCCCTTCAAAAAAGCAAAGCAATAGATGTTCGTTTCCTGTGTTTTACATTTCTTCGTTGATTTCAGGCCAAGTATGTGCTGGGTGCTGGGCCCGCGTTGGTGCATCGTAATAAAGGTGACATTGCGAATTAGGGGTGCGACCCATGCTTTCCTGCCCCTTCATTCACTTTTGCACCTTGAATGCTCTGGTGACGAAGTAGTTACACCGTGGGCTGCTAACCTCAAAGTCAGTGGTTCAAAACCACCAGTGGGTAGGTGGGAAAAGGTCGGAAAAATTCTACCCTGTTCTGTAGGGTCACTATGAGTCAGCACTGACTGGATGGCAGTGAGTTTGGGTTTGGGTTTTTTGAAATGTGCTGAAATACTTACTGGAACCAGGATTTTCTCCAACATCCTCTAGGGAGTGTGAGGAAATATTGTCTACTACAACATTTCCCACCCCCACCCCCAAAATGTGTTCTTTCAAGCAGAAGTCCTAAAAGATGTGACTCAAAACCAAGATTCTGTGAGTAAAGATGTGAGGGGAGCCCCACTTCTGTCAGGGAAGCATGAACCTCAGTGTCTAGCGACCGCTTCACAAGTCTGCAGGGGCAAAGCCTCGTGTTTAACCCACAGCTGGCAAGGAAGGGAGAAGGCTAGCTGCCTCCTCGTCCAGGTGGGCTGATTCAGAGACGAACTTTCTGGAGGACCAGGAGGGAATCTCTCTGAAGCTTTTAGTATGGCCCTCATTTCCAGCATTGTGCAAATCTCCCACTTGCCACCATGTTTTCAGTATTTTTAAATGGATCGTGTCTATGTCGTGTCTTTTTAAAAATTTAACAAATTAAGACACATAAGTGGCGGTGGCGGTGGGGAGGAATTCTCCTTCTCTGTCACATCACCATTGGAGGTCCTACAAAAATGAGTCACCCCAGGTCCAGCCCCACACAGCGACTTGAATCTGCATGGCCCTGGGATGAAGCTTGATCATACTGTCACTCTTTTCGGCCTCTGTGGTTCCTCTAACGGGTCTGCCCCTCCTCTAGGAGTAGGAATCGGACCAGCACGCATCTTTCCAGGGCACCTCAAGAGTTCACCCCCCGCACCCTGGTTCTCTGTGACACTTGACCTCATCGGGATTGAATTGCCCATTCTTGGAGCAGTTTGTTGATATCTCTCACGGAGCACCATTTGGCTTGCATCACTGTGACTAGGGTCTGACAGCTCTCTCGCCAGCCAGTATTTCTTCTCCACCTGTTTTCAAAACACTGACCCCGTCTCCTGTGTTCCATGCCTAAAAAGCAGCTCAGCCACGTGGGCAGTTACCTCCAAGTCATAAAGTGCTATTTTGCATGGGTTTCCATAGAGAGAGAAAACTGAAATTCATTAGACATGTCTATAGATGCTTGGTGTTGATTTGCTGACAATGAGCAGAAAGCCTTTCTCTGGTGATTTGTTTACCGGGAGTTGTGCTAAATAGCTGAATTGTTGTCATGACCCTTTGCCTAGATCTTTTCAAAACAGTCATTAGGCTTCGGGTTTTGCATAACAAAAGAAACATGCACACCCAATCTCATAGCCAAAAGAGATACAGGAAAACAATTCCCAGAATTTTACATTTGCACATGAGTTCCCAAGGGGCTTACAGTGTGTCCTGGGCACAGCCCGTGACTTTGTTAGCTCAGCACGAAGTAAAATGTGACCCTTGTAAATACCGAAGTAAGTGGCCGACATTGGCAAAAGTACCCTGTGATCAAGTGTAGACAAACAGAAGCCTGATCGATAGATTTCCTTTCAGCAAATCTGACCGTTAACTACTTCTCACCATTTTGGCGACTACACAGTTTCAGGTCCCCAAGTGGGAGTAGCTCTTAAAGCGAAAGAGTCACCCCCATTATCAGCTGTAAATTTCCACTCACAAGCCAGCCAGGCGGAGTCCGCTGGCAAGCATGGCTGTGACCTTTCTAGCCGCTTCGTCTTCGTCATTGCTTTGTTTGTGGGCGGCTCTATATGGCCTGGAAGCGCTGAGGAGCACGTTTCAGGGGGAGAAAACTGAAGCCAAGCAGGAAAAGCAAAAGCCAGGAGCCAGCATCGACTTCTTTGTCATCAAGACTTCAGGGACCTTGAAAGATTGACCTGCTCTCACTCCGGTTTCACATGAGATTCGCTTTGGTGCATACATCGGTAACACAGTAGTTCATTTTCCAAGATAAGCGAGATAGAAACGGATCTGGGGGCACCCGAGCGCTGAGAGCGCCAGGCACTTACAAGGCACAGAACAAAGCTGGCCGGGTAAAGTGGTCCTTCCAGCAGACCTGCAGTGGGCAAAGGGTCTTCTTGGGGTTCAATTCAGTATATCTTTTACCAGGTTTCAATTTTTCCAGCCAGCATTGCATGTCAGTAGGGTTGACTCAACCTGTTCTGTGAGAGCCTTTTGAATTGCTCAGAAGAGCCGTCAGAATTTAAGTTTGTGAACCGTGAACGTCATTTCCACATCCACTTCTCCCTAACAGTCCCAGAGACTATACAGTCGCCACAGCAATGAATGTATTAACCAGGTCTGCATGCAGAGCACTCCAGAGACTAACTGTGCTTTCAGAGAAGCACCAGCAGCTATCCGAGCTGGCAGGCCTAGTAAGTCTTTTTCTTTCAATTTTCCCTCTGTATGGAAGGGGGTCCCCAAGGCTCAGAAAAGACTTTCAAAGAACAAGCTGGTTGTTTGGAGCTGAGATGGAATTTGATATCTAGGTATTTTAGCTAATCTAGGCTCCCAATCTAGAGTTCTTTATAGTCTACGTGACTAAAAACCAGAATAATTTCTCACTTATGCAGTCAGAGAGACTGTTCATGAATTAATGAATCTATTATTAGGGTATTTTAATCTTTCAAAATATGCAGAATGCTCATTTAGTGCCAATATATGTCAGCCTTGGCAAGATGCTCACAAATAAGCTTACCTAAGAAGCATCTTAAGGAGCCCTGGTGGCCTTGTGGGTTACACATTGGACTGCTAACTGCAAGGTCAGTAGTTCGAACCCACCGGTTAGTCCCCAGAAGAAAACTGAGGATGTCTGCTCCCATCAAGATTTAAAGTCTGAGAAACTCAGAGACAGTCTACTCTGATAGGGTCGTTATGGATCAGAATCAACCTAATGGCCGTAAGTTTGGTTTGTTTTTGTTTTTAAGAAGCATCTTAGAGATGTCCCTGAAAATAGTGATACAACTGGCCCGAAAAACTTCTCATTAACCCACCAACTGTCAATTCTACAGAGACCACTAATAAAGACTATTGAATTTCCACTTGATTATAAAAATGCTCTGTTGAAGGCTTTTTTTGGTCATTGGTTTGTTGTTGTGGTTCTTTTGTTTTCTTCTGTTGCTTTGTTTTGCTCTTTCTTGTTTTTGTGCATGTTATTATCTCTACAGGCCTATCTAGATAAGATAGGCTGGATGAACAATCTGGAGGAGAAAACAATGAGACCGACAGTTCTTGGGGTACATGAGAGAGAGGGAGATGGGGGAAAGGAAGTGGTGTTAACAAACCCAGGGACAAGGGGACAACAAGTGATCCAAAATCAGTTTTGAGGATGTAAGAGGCTTGGTAGGGCTTGATCAAGGGCAATGGAACTGAGAGGAATTACTGAAACCCAAATGAAGGCTGAGCATGATAGTGGGACAAGAGGAAAGTAAAAGGAAATAGAAGAAAGAACTAGGAGGCAAAGGGCATTTATAGAGGACTAAATATAGGCATGTACATATGCAAATATATTTATATATGATGATGGGGAAATAGATCTATGTGCATATAGTTATAGGTTTAGTATTAAGGTAGCAGGTGGACATTGGACTTCCACTAAAGTACTCCCTCAATGCAAGAACACTTTGTTCTATTAAACTGGCATTCCATGATGCTCACCTTCCTGACATGATCACTGAAGACAAAACGGGTACATAAGCAAATGTGGTGAAGAAAGCTGATAGTGCCCAGCTATCAAAAGATATGGTATCTGGGATCTCAAAGGCTTGAAGATAAACAAAGCCCACATGGAAGAAGCACACCAGCCTGTGTGATCACGAGGTGTTGAAGGGATCAGGTATCAAAGAACAAAACATCATATCATTGTGAATGAGGAGGAGTGCAGAGTGGGGACCCAAAGCCCATCTGTAGACAACTGGATATCTCCTTACAGAAGGGTTGCAGGGAGGAGACAAGTCAGTCAGGGTGCAGTATAACAACGATGAAACATACAACATTCCTCTAGTTCTTTTATGCTTCCTCTTGTGCCCCCCACCCCACTATCAAGATCTCAATTCTACCTTACAAATCTGGCTAGACCAGAGAATAGGAACTGGTACAGATAGGAACTGGGAACACAGGGAATCCAGGGCGGATGATCCCTTCAGGACCAGTGCTGAGAGTGGGAATACTGGGAGGGTGGAATGAGGGTGGCTAGAAAGGAGGAACCGATTACAAGGATGTACATATAACCCCTTCCCTGGGTGACAAACAACAGAAAAGTGGGTGAAGGGAAACTTCAGACAGTGTAAGACATGACAAAAGAATAATAATTTATAAATTATCAAGGGTTCATAAGGGAGGGAGAGTGGGGGAGAGATGGGAAAAAATGAGGAGCGGATACCATGGGCTCAAGTAGAAAGCAAATGTTTTGAGAATGATGATGGCAACCAATGTACAAATGTGCTCAACACAAGGAATGTATGGATGGATTGTGATGAGTTGTACGAGCCCCCAATAAAGTTTTTTTTTTTAAATGCTCTGTTGATCAGCTTGCTTCTATAAAGTTCCTTTCACATTAGTCAAATGACTGGGTTCATCTCTGTCGCGTTCAAGGTGGGGCAGTAGCTCTGCTGGCAAGTTGAAGGGTACAGGATATTCAAGTTGAACACACAAGGCTAGTTATCATTCCCTCCTCTTGATGTTGTTGGTGTTGGTAGACATTATCAAGTTGGTTCCAACTCATAACAATCCCATGTATGATAGAACGAAACACTACCTGGTCCTGCACCATCCTTGCAATCATTGCTATGTATGAGCCCATTGTTGCAGCTCCTGTGTCAATCCATCTTGTTGAGTAGCTTCCTCTTTTTCACTCACCTTCTACTTCATGGAGCATGATAAGGGAGAACTGGTTTCTCCTGATAACATATCCAAAGTACATGAGATAAAGTTTCATCATCCTTGCTTCTAAGAGGCATTCAGTCTAGTTGTACTTCTTCCAAGACAGATTTGTTGTTGTTGTTTTTGGCAATTTGTGGCGTATTAAATATTCTTCTTCAATACTGTATTAGACTGGGCTAACTAGAGAAACAAATTCATTGTCACTCATATGTGTAAGAGAGAACTTTATATCAAGAACTAATTCTGCATCAATAAAACATTCCAGCCTAGTCCAGATCAAGTCCATAAGTTCAATATTAGCCTGTAAGTCTGATATTAGCCCATGAATTCCTCTTTAGAATCAGGCAGCACATGCAATGATGCCAAATCAGGAAGATCACAGGCTGGTGGGTGAAAAGTCCTGTGGATCCGATGGCAGCAGATGCATCTCCAGGCCTCTGGCTGCCATCAGCGTGGCTACATGTGGCTTGTCAACAGGAATGTGAAGCAGAGAGAAAGAGAGAGGGAAAGAGGCCTGCCTCTTCTGATGGTAGAATCAAGAGAGAGGAAATTCCCAGAATCCTCATGAGAAGGCTATGCCCACAAGGAGGGGTCATCAGGTTGTGACCTGATTGACAGGCTAGATGCCACCCCTTCATTATTTTATCAGGTTGACATGAAATTGTGTAACTACCACAGATACCATAACACAAAGCCATCCATTCTAATTTGATCTTTATTCATTGTCCAGCTTTGGCATTCATTTGAGGTGATTGTGAATGCCACAGCTTGGGTCAGGCACACCTTCATCCCCAGAGGAATGTCTACTTTACCACTTGAAAGATTTTCCCAGTACAATATGTTGATGGAAATCGTGACTATTGCTTTCATGGATGTTGATTGTGGACTCAAGAAAAAGTAAGTCCTTAAATAATTTCAATATGTTCTCCACTTACATAATGCCTACTGATCTCGTTGTAAGGATTTTTGTTTTCTTTACATGGAGCTATAATCCATACTGAAGGCTGTGTAGTCTCTGATCTTCATCAGTAAGTACTTCAAATCCTCTTGGCTTTCAGCAAGCAAGGTTGTGTCAACTGCATATTACAAGTTGTTAATGAGTGTCCTTCAATCTGATGAAGCATTTTTCTTCATATAATCCAGTTTCTTTGGTTATGTGATTAGCATACAGATTGAATAAATGTAATAAAAGGATACAACCTGTGGGGCAAAGGGGTTCCCAACAAATCATCACAGGTCCGGTAGGTGCAATTGTACAGCGATAATAAGTAAAGATTATAGTAAAGTCATAGAGAGCATGAGAGGTAGAGGAAAGAGTCAGATAATGGAGTCAGACACATTTCATGGTAGCATGCTCACCTCAGCCCCGTTTGGTGGTCCTCGTGGGGAGAGACCAGCCATGAGAGCAGGAGAGAGCCTCGGGAGCGAGAGCAGGAGAGCTTCAACTTTATTGCTAACCAAAGGTTATATCTCATTAGGGGGACATGATTACAGGTAACCACACATCACAGGAAGGGGCAGTACAATAGGCATACACGTTGTAGGAAGGGGATCTGTGATAGGCATAAGTGTAACAGGAAGGGTATGAGCTAGGGGTGTGCTATAGGAATGGGAAGGTCTAGGGGTATACATGTGACAAGATGGGCAGACCCTAGATTCATGATGGCAGCCTAACCTTGGTCATCCTTGGGCGGGTTTGACCTCTCTGGTGTCTCCTATAAGCAAACAGACAACTACTATCCTTATCAGAAGGGAGTGGGACCTACTTGTTGTGGGATAAACAGTGGTGTCTGCTTACTCTAGATGGCTGATAGCTCTTAGGGAGAATGACCCCTAATCTATTCCTGATGACCTCCAAGTGTATAGTCATTCTCAAGCAGCTAAGTTTGGCATATATTTGGGGGAGACAACTTGGGAGAAATCCTTCTGTTTCCCATAACAACCCTGACACACAATCCATGATTTGAAACCATGTCTTGTTTTGTTCGAATGATTGTCTTTTGTACAGGTATCAAATGAACAAAATCACATACTCTGGAATTCACATTCTTCACATGTTCTGCATAATTTATTATGATCCATGCAATAGAATGGTTTGTATAGTCAACAAAACCCAGGTAAACATTTTTCTGGGATTCTCTGCTTTCACCCAAGATCCAATATCAGCAATATTTCTTGATACTTTTCCATAATATTTTTTTCCAGTGTGCCCCATAGACTATTAACCTGGACTGGAAAGAATTATTCCATGGTAAAATAAGCATAAGAAACATGGAGTTACTTTCATTAAATATGCTAATTCAATTATTCACTTATTTCACAAATATCTATTGAATGCGTACTATGTGCCAGGCACTGTTTTAGGTGCTTAGGTTACAGGGATGAACAAAACGGACACAAAATTCTGGATCACTTGAAGCTTACAGTGTAGACAACCACGAATTGCCTCGTTAATAATTTGTGATACATGTTATTGAAGGATATCCACTACCCATCTATCAGTTTGTCATATTGTGGTAGCTTGTGTGTTGCGATGACGATGGAAACTCTGCCACTAGTATTTTGAACCCAGCAAGGTCACCCATGGTGGACAGGGGTCACCTTTTACAAGATTCAGAATCAGCTGGGAGTAGAAGCATCTGGTCTTCTGAAACCCATTAGGTGTTTCTGGCCCATCATCAGTCCTCTCCTTCCTCTGTAAGATAGAATTGAGGTCATGATAGTGGGGGGAAGGAAGCACCAAAGAGTTAGAGGAAAGTTGTGCATTGCAGTGCTATAGTGAACCTTGACTGGCTCATCTCTTCCCTGTGACCCCTCTGTGAGGGGATGTCCAATTGTCTACAGATGGGCATTGGGTCTCCACTCCATGCCCCCTCTCATTCACATTGGGTATGATTTTATTCTGGGTCTTAGATGCCTGATACCTGATCCCATCAATATCTCATAATCACACTTCTGTGAGGGGATGTCCAATTGTCTACACATGGGCTTTGGGTCTCCACTCCATGCCCCCTCTCATTCACATTGGGTATGGTTTTATTCTGGGTCTTAGATGCCTGATACCTGATCCCATCAATATCTCATAATCACACTGGTTCATGTGCTTCTTTCATGTGGACTTTGTTGTTTCTGAGATAAATGACTTCTGGTTTATCTTCTAGCCTGTAAGACCCATATAATATATCTTTTGATAGCCAGACACCATAAGCTTTCTTCACCACATTTGCTTATGCACCCATTTTGTCTTCTTCTATCATGTCGGGAAGGTTAGCATCACAGAATGCCAGATTGTTAGAACAAAGTGTTCTTGTGTTAACGAAGTACTTGAGTTGAGGCTCAATGTCCACTTGCAACCTTAATTCTTAACATATAGATATGAGTACATAGTTCTATTCCCTTGTCATTA